>NC_091304.1:16825298-17097798 GCF_038502225.1 Cherax quadricarinatus | reverse complement strand
TGTGATGGTGATGGTTGTGATGGTAGTTGTGGTGGTGGTGGTTGTGGTGGTTGTGATGGTGATGGTTGTGATGGTAGTTGTATTGGAGGTGGTAGTGATGGTCGTGGTTGTGATGGTGGTTGTGATGGTGATGGTTGTGATGGTTGTTGTGATGGTGGTAGTTGTGGTGGTGGTTGTGATGGTGGTAGTTGTGGTAGTGGTTGTGATGGAAGTTGTGATGGTATTTGTGGTGGTGGTGGTTGTGATGGTAGTTGTGGTGGTGATGGTTGTGATGTTGATGGTTATGATGGTGAGGGTTGTGATGATGATTGTGCCGGTGGTAATTGTATTGTTGGTGGTTGTGATGGTGGTAGTTGTGATGGTGGTAGTTGTGATGGTGGTAGTTGTGATGGTGGTGGTTGTGATAGTCATATTTATGATAATAGTTGTGATGGTTGTGGTGATGGTTGTGATGGTGCTAGTTGTGGTAGTGGTGGTTGGGTTGGTAGTGGTTGTGATGGTAGTGGTTGTGATGGTAGTTGTGGTGGTGGGTGTGGTGGTAGTGGTTGTGATGGTGATTGTGATGGTAGTGGTTGTGATGGGTGGTGGTTGTGATGGTAGTGGTTGTGATGGGTGGTGGTTGTGATGGTAGTGGTGATAGTTGTGATGGTAGTGGTTATGGTGGTAGTGGTGATAGTTGTGATGGTAGTGGTTATGGTGGTAGTGGTGATAGTTGTGATGGTAGTAGTTATGTAGTGGTTGTGATGGTAGTGGTGATAGTTGTGATGGTGGTTGTGATGGTAGTGGTGATAGTTGTGATGGTAGTGGTTGTGATGGTAGTGGTGATAGTTGTGATGGTAGTAGTTGCGATGGTAGTGGTTGTGATGGTAATGGTGATAGTTGTGATGGTAGTGGTTGTGATTGTAATGGTGATAGTTGTGATGGTAGTGGTTGTGATGGGTAGTGGTTGTGATGGTAGTGGTTGTGATGGGTGGTGGTTGTGATGGTGATGGTTGTGATGGTAGTGGTTGTGATGGTCTTGGTTATGATAGTCTTGGTTATGATGATAGTTGTGACGGTGGTGGTGATAGTTGTGATGGGTGGTGGTTGTGATGATGGTTGTGATGGTAGTGGTGATGGTAGTGGTGGTTGTGACGATGGTGGTGTTAGTGATGGTTGTGATGGTAGTGGTGGTTGTGATGGCGATGGTTTTGACGATGGTGGTGATAGTTGTGGTTGTGATGGTGGTGATAGTTGTGGTCGTGGTTGTGATGGTTATGATGGTGGTGGTTGTGATTGTGGTGGTGTTAGTAACTGAGGGTGGTGGTAGCATTGTAGTAACTGGTTGTAGTGATGGTAGCTGTAATTAACTTGGTATCCTTGATACCCTGGTGGTGTAGACATGCTTGGCACCGTACCCACGTACCCAACTAGCCTTTCAATTGGCCGGTAATTACCGGGATGGCCTTCATATCAGTGCAGTCCTGCCTCACTCTAACATTTGCCTTACTCTACCTAGTAAAGCACTTTAATATAATCAGGAGGCTTGGTCTGGGACCTGGATAATCAGGAGGCCTGGTCTGGGACCTGGATAATCAGGAGGCCTGGTCTGGGACCTGGATAATCAGGACGCCTGGTCTGGGACCTGGATAGCCAGGAGGCTTGATCTGGGACCTGGATAACCAGGAGGCTTGGTCTGGGACCTGGATAATCAGGAGGCTTGGCCTGGGACCTGGATAATCAGGAGGCCTGGTCTGGGACCTGGGTAACAAGGAGGCATGGTCTGGGACCTGGATAACCAGGAGGCTTGGTCTGGGACCTGAATAACTAGGAGGCCTGGTCTGGGACCTGGATAACCAGAAGGCTTGGTCTGGGACCTGGGTAACAAGGAGGCATGGTCTGGGACCTGGATAACCATCAGGCTTGGTCTGGGACCTGGATAACCAGGAGGCTTAGTCTGGGACCTGGATAATCAGGAGGCTTGGTCTGGGACCGGTATTACAACCCAGGAACAATAATGCCTGTTATCCTGGATGTAAAGGGGAGCAAGGAGCAGAACACAGCTGAATGACTTAGAATTATATTTTCCTTCACCAAGTGCGATTATAAGTATTTACAAGTATGTACACTATATACAGTTGGAAATATATGTGTACAACACGGTAAATCGAGAGGCAAAGACAGCCTGGAGACAGAATGGACAACCGTGTTCAACCAGCAGCTGGATGAAAATGACAAGAGTGAGAATGTGAGTGGTATCCACGTCACCTTCACAATTGCCAGATCCACAATATGATTGGCTAAACCTAGGAACTAATCTGACGATGGGGCCCCAATCGTCCGACCCTTAGTTACCTGGTTCGCTGGTTGGGAGGTAGCCTTTTATGTGTTCACAGGCTTCGAATAAAGGGCACATACTCTTTGCAGGCAACAACCGGTATGACGAGGAGACTTTGTCTGGGACTGATATAACCAAGAGGGCCTAGTTTGGGACAAGTATGACCAGGAGGCCTGGTCTGGGATCTTGAAATGTATTCCTTGGAACGTAGACGAGAAAGATGCATCGTAAGTTACACCTGGAAAATTCTGGAGGGACTCGTCCCAAACCTGGATAATGAGATCACTCCGTATGAAAGCAAGAGACTTGGCAGAAGGTGCAGAGTACGTTCAGTAGAAAGGCAGGGACACGACGAGTACAATAAGAGGTAACGCAATGAGTATCAGAGGTTCTCCACTTTTCAACGTCGTCCCTTCGGCCATAGGGGGACTTACCAACAACCTCTTAGACATCTTGAAGGTGGGAATTTGGTAAGCTCCCCAAGTCAGTTGCTGACCAGCCGGTTGTGATTCGTACGTTGGAATGCAAACAGCCAGCAGTAACAACCTGACTGATTAGGCCATAATTCACCAGGAGGCCTGATCCAGGACCGGGCCACGGAAGCGTTAACTCCGGAAAGTATCCTTCAGGTATCAGACGCAGGTGACTACAGCACCACCATAGATCATAAAATAAGACGCAGGTGACTACAACACCACTGTAGATCATAAATAAGACCCAGGTGACTGCAGCGCCGCCATCTTTATGTACAAAGCACCGGCGCATGTGCAGTAAGACTTTGAAAATAAAAATGGTTAAGGAGGTCAATCTTGGTAGGTGTTGGCCGCTGTGGTCTAAGTAAGGAGAGGAGTGAGCAGGGAACCTGACTGCAGCAGATGTTATCATTGGTGATAGTGGTGTAAAGTGGTGGGTTATCACCCTTGCTATATGCAGTGGTGGTGGCGGCCGCGGTGAGTTATCCAGCTACATTGTATTTAATTTGTGGGTGCAGTGGTAGTATTTTACCAGAGGTAGTGATAGTGGTGGTGGTGGTGGTGGTGGTGATGTGGTAGTGCAGGTGTTGCTGTTGTTCGTTGTTGTTGGTGCTGGTGGTTGTTGTGGGTTTTCAACATTTTACGAGAGTTACAAATAGTACCTGTGACTGATTTCGAAGTTTTTTTTTTTTACCCTACCAGTCAGTCAGGTCTTAATTCAAATTTCCTTATTTAGTGTCAGCCAGGTGTTGCTGTTAGTGGTCCGCTGTCCCACATACCCATCACAGTCTGGTCGATCTGGCACTTGGTAGAAGTAATGATCCACTCTCCTCTACAAAACGTCTGCACTTGTTTTTCCAATATTTCTGGTATCTAGTGGTGACAGTTTGGAGAATCTTGGACTACGGATGTTGACACTGTTCTCTTATTGTGCCCATAACTCCCCTGGCTTAATTAACACTGGCTGAGACGCCAACCTACCCTGTTTTTACGGAAAAACATAACCTACACAACCCAAGCAACAATGATTTAGAGCAGTAAGATCGTGATTTTCACATAAATTAAATCCTTGCAACAAAATCACAGAGGTTTTGGAAGAAATGCAAAACACAACATTGATTTTACACGGAGTTTCCAAACACATTTGACAAAGGTAACCATGGAATGATAATCCTTAAAATGAGGTCAGTAATTATAACAATAAAGGTAAGGAAATAGATATTCAGATTTATGAAAAATAAGACAAAGAGTGGCAGTAAACAAAACAATATTGAGTCTCCGTACAGTAAAAAGTTCAGTGCTCCTAAGCTCGGTCCTCTCCTCTTTACTCTTTCTGATCCCAAGACTCGGTCGTCGCCTCTTTATTATTTCTGATCTCAAGACTCGGTCGTCGCCTCTTTATTATTTCTGATCTCAAGACTCGGTCGTCGCCTCTTTATTATTTCTGATCTCAAGACTCGGTCGTCGCCTCTTTATTATTTCTGATCCCAAGACTCGGTCGTCGCCTCTTTATTATTTCTGATCTCAAGACTCGGTCGTCGCCTCTTTATTATTTCTGATCCCAAGACTCGGTCGTCGCCTCTTTATTATTTCTGATCCCAAGACTCGGTCGTCGCCTATATTATTTCTGATCCTCATAGAATAGAAAGATAAAAACAGTAGCCACAGCTTTTTGCAGACGATACCAAAATACGCATTACAGTTGCCTCAGTAGATGATACAGAAAAATTACATCACATGTCAACAAAGTCTTAAAATAAGCAAATGACAAAACATGATGTTCATTTGTGTCACATTTCAGTTACATAGATATAGGAAGAATAAAGAATTCAAAATGATTATAGAATACAGAACGCAGCAGACCATCTCACAGAACATGAGAAACACATAAAAGACTTGGGAACAATAATGTCAGATAATATGTCAGTCAGAAAACACAAATGTAGCGAAAGTCAGAAAAAAAGACAGAGTGGGTAATGAGAACTTTCTAAAAGAAGAGAAATAACACCAATTATGGTACTATTTAAATCACTTGTGCTCTCAGGCCAAGACAATTGTTGTGTGCTGACAGCTCCGTTTATGGCAGGAGAGATATCAGAAGCAGAGAATATGCAAATATCGTTTACTGTCCGCGTAATCAATGCAGAATTTAAACTACTACTTGGTATATATATATATATATATATATATATATATATATATATATATATATATATATATATATATATATATATATATATATATATATATATATATATGCAAGGAATTCGCAAGAGCAGGCGAAATATACACAAACACTGATCTCTGGCTGAAGGAGACTCGAACCTACGAAGCTTGGAACAAGGTACGCAGTGCTATACCAATCTCACCACACTGGACAATACCTTGGCGTGCAGCTTGCGCTACACGTTGATCCAAGGCAGCCAGCTTTCAGGGAGAAGGCTTACAGCTTTTCATCTCATCCCCTGCATGCATCAGCCTTACTAGAGATTTTAACAATGCAAGGAATTCGCAAGAGCAGGCTCTTGCGAATTCCTTTTGAAGAACATAGACCTAAACCTATATACTGCCATGTCTAAGGAGGAAGTTTACGATGACTATTATGATATGTGATATTATTGCTACTGGTCTTTATTTTTTATTTTATTTTTTTTTTTTTTGCTGGAGGATGGCAGAATTCTGCTTGTTCCTTTGTAAAGAAGAGCTACATCTGTATTTTTAAAAGCTGAATTGTCAGGTTAATCCATAGTTCTTCCTCCGAAGAACACGAATGGTACTGTGCATTTCTTTACAGATACCGAATTCCAGGAATCAGACGCAGGTGCGGCGGCGCATGCTCACCTTACCTGTTTATTTTTTCAAAGTCAGAAGGATCTGTGGTAACGTCAGATATATAGTGTGAAGGACGGGCAGAGTTAGCCAAGAAATTATCTGCATTTTCATTTCTGACGGTGTTAACTGGGTGCTGAACACTGATCGTGGTTTTTTTTTTTTTTTTTTTTTAGGTTTTCACTCGTATCTGTGTTGTCATGTGTGTTTGAGTTTTTCCTTGACTAGTGGAACTATACTGCAAGATAATTCTGATATGGATTTTTGCCTATTTGAAAAATATATTTAAGATTTTTCTTAAATTTCCTATTTGACTTTTTTTTTCTGTGTATTATTATTATTATTATTATTATTATTATTATTATTATTATTATTATTATTATTATTATTATTATTATCATCATCATCATCATCATCATCATGGGGAGTGCTAAACCCGTAGGGATTATACTGTCTGGTACAGGTGCTTTTCTTTAAGTTTAATATCTGCAGTTTCTCGGTATAAGTTTTCTGTCTTGTGATGCTTATTTATTGTTTTTGATCAGTTTATCAAGCAGTTGTTGCCTGAATCAGTAAAGTCTTATATTTTTACTTTCTTTAGAGTTTCTCAACTGGATATAATTTCAGCAGAATTTGCAGACTTTTTCATTCATCTTTTCCATAATATTTCTGGGTTAAGAGTGCTCAGGATGGTTCCCTGAGGAATGTTTTGAGTTCCTTCTTTATTTCATCTCTGTCAGTTCTTGGCTGTTGAGATTATATTCCCTAAAGATCACCTGACGTCAGATGTCTCTTAGGTTATCCACATCTGACGTTAGATGTCTCTTAGGTTATCCACATCTGACGTTAGATGTCTCTTAGGTTATCCACACCTGACGTTAAATGTCTCTTAGGTTATCCACATCTGACGTTAGATGTCTCTTAGGTTATCCACATCTGACGTTAGATGTCTCTTAGGTTATCCACATCTGACGTTAGATGTCTCTTAGGTTATCCACATCTGACGTTAGATGTCTCTTAGGTTATCCACATCTGACGTTAGATGTCTCTTAGGTTATCCACATCTGACGTTAGATGTCTCTTAGGTTATCCACACCTGACTTTATACTCTTAGGTTATCCACATCTGACGTTAGATGTCTGTTAGGTTATCCACATCTGACGTTACATGTCTCTTAGGTTATCCACACCTGACGTTAAATGTCTCTTAGGTTATCCACACCTGACGTTAGATGTCTCTTAGGTTATCCAAATCTCACGTTAGATGTCTCTTAGGTTATCCACATCTGACGTTAGATGTCTCTTAGGTTATCCACATCTGACGTTAGATGTCTCTTAGGTTATCCACATCTGACGTTAGATGTCTCTTAGGTTATCCACACCTGACTTTATACTTGTTTGTACTTCAATGATGTTTTGATGTCAGTTTATTATATTTCTGATTATTTTCTCATTGTTTGTGATGATCACATTTAGTTTGACCAAGTAAGTTCTCTTATCTAACTGGTTCAAGGCAAACTTTTCTTAGGACTTCTCTAGTAGGTGCGTTACTGAGCTAGAGTACTTCCTGGTAGGTGACTTGAGCTAGAGTACTTCCTGGTAGGTGCCTTATTGAGCTAGAGTACTTCCTGGTAGGTGCCTTGAGCTAGAGTACTTCCTGGTAGGTGCCTTATTGAGCTAGAGTACTTCCTGGTAGGTGCCTTGAGCTAGAGTACTTCCTGGTAGGTGCCTTGAGCTAGAGTACTTCCTGGTAGGTGCCTTATTGAGCTAGAGTACTTCCTGGTAGGTGCGTTCCTGAGCTAGAGTACTTATAGGTAGGTGCCTTATTGAGCTAGAGTACTTCCTAGTAGGTGCCTTATTGAGCTAGAGTACTTCCTGGTAGGTGCCTTATTGAGCTAGAGTACTTCCTGGTAGGTGCCTTATTGAGCTAGAGTACTTCCTAGTAGGTGCCTTATTGAGCTAGAGTACTTCCTAGTAGGTGCCTTATTGAGCTTGAGTACTTCCTGGTAGGTGCCTTATTGAGCTAGAGTACTTCCTGGTAGGTGCCTTATTGAGCTAGAGTACTTCCTGGTAGGTGCGTTACTGAGCTAGAGTACTTCCTGGTAGGTGCCTTATTGAGCTAGAGTACTTCCTGGTAGGTGCCTTATTGAGCTAGAGTACTTCCTGGTAGGTGCCTTATTGAGCTAGAGTACTTCCTGATAGGTGCGTTACTGAGCTAGAGTACTTCCTGGTAGGTGCCTTATTGAGCTAGAGTATTTCCTGGTAGGTGCGTTCCTGAGCTAGAGTACTTACTGGTAGGTGCCTTATTGAGCTAGAGTACTTCCTGGTAGGTGCCTTATTGAGCTAGAGTACTGAATGGTAGGTGCGTCACTGAGCTAGATTACTTCCTGGTAGGTGCCTTGAGCTAGAGTACTTCCTGGTAGGTGCCTTATTGAGCTAGAGTACTTGCTGGTAGGTGCCTTATTGAGCTAGAGTACTTGCTGGTAGGTGCCTTATTGAGCTAGAGTACTTCCTGGTAGGTGCGTTATTGAGCTAGAGTACTTCCTGGTAGGTGCCTTATTGAGCTAGAGTACTTCCTGGTAGGTGCGTTATTGAGCTAGAGTACTTCCTGGTAGGTGCCTTATTGAGCTAGAGTACTTCCTGGTAGGTGCCTTATTGAGCTAGAGTACTTCCTGGTAGGTGCCTTATTGAGCTAGAGTACTTCCTGGTAGGTGCGTTATTGAGCTAGAGTACTTCCTGGTAGGTGCCTTATTGAGCTAGAGTACTTCCTGGTAGGTGCCTTATTGAGCTAGAGTACTTCCTGGTAGGTGCCTTATTGAGCTAGAGTACTTCCTGGTAGGTGCCTTATTGAGCTAGAGTACTTCCTGGTAGGTGCCTTATTGAGCTAGAGTACTTCCTGGTAGGTGCCTTGAGCTAGAGTACTTCCTGGTAGGTGCCTTATTGAGCTAGAGTACTTCCTGGTAGGTGCGTTACTGAGCTAGAGTACTTCCTGGTAGGTGCCTTATTGAGCTAGAGTACTTCCTGGTAGGTGCGTTACTGAGCTAGAGTACTTCCTGGTAGGTGCCTTGAGCTAGAGTACTTCCTGGTAGGTGCCTTATTGAGCTAGAGTACTTCCTGGTAGGTGCCTTGAGCTAGAGTACTTCCTGGTAGGTGCCTTGAGCTAGAGTACTTCCTGGTAGGTGCCTTGAGCTAGAGTACTTCCTGGTAGGTGCCTTGAGCTAGAGTACTTCCTGGTAGGTGCCTTATTGAGCTAGAGTACTTCCTGGTAGGTGCCTTATTGAGCTAGAGTACTTCCTGGTAGGTGCCTTATTGAGCTTGAGTACTTCCTGGTAGGTGCCTTATTGAGCTAGAGTACTTCCTGGTAGGTGCCTTATTGAGCTAGAGTACTTCCTGGTAGGTGCCTTATTGAGCTAGAGTACTTCCTGGTAGGTGCCTTATTGAGCTAGAGTACTTCCTGGTAGGTGCCTTATTGAGCTAGAGTACTTCCTGGTAGGTGCGTTACTGAGCTAGAGTACTTCCTGGTAGGTGCCTTATTGAGCTAGAGTACTTCCTGATAGGTGCGTTACTGAGCTTGAGTACTTCCTGGTAGGTGCCTTATTGAGCTAGAGTACTTCCTGGTAGGTGCGTTCCTGAGCTAGAGTACTTCCTGGTAGGTGCCTTATTGAGCTAGAGTACTTAATGGTAGGTGCGTCACTGAGCTAGAGTACTTCCTGGTAGGTGCCTTGAGCTAGAGTACTTCCTGGTAGGTGCCTTATTGAGCTAGAGTACTTCCTGGTAGGTGCCTTATTGAGCTAGAGTACTTCTTTGTAGGTGCGTTATTGAGCTAGAGTACTTCCTGGTAGGTGCCTTATTGAGCTAGAGTACTTCCTGGTAGGTGCCTTATTGAGCTAGAGTACTTCCTGGTAGGTGCCTTGAGCTAGAGTACTTCCTTGTAGGTGCCTTATTGAGCTAGAGTACTTCCTGGTAGGTGCGTTACTGAGCTAGAGTACTTTCTGGTAGGTGCCTTATTGAGCTAGAGTACTTCCTGGTAGGTGCATTACTGAGCTAGAGTACTTCCTGGTAGGTGCGTTACTGAGCTAGAGCACTTCCTGGTAGGTGCGTTACTGAGCTAGAGTACTTCCTGGTAGGTGCGTTACTGAGCTAGAGTACTTCCTGGTAGGTGCGTTACTGAGCTAGAGTACTTCCTGGTAGGTGCCTTATTGAGCTAGAGTACTTCCTGGTAGGTGCGTTACTGAGCTAGAGTACTTCCTGGTAGGTGCGTTACTGAGCTAGAGTACTTCCTGGTAGGTGCCTTATTGAGCTAGAGTACTTCCTGGTAGGTGCGTTACTGAGCTAGAGTACTTCCTGGTAGGTGCGTTACTGAGCTAGAGCACTTCCTGGTAAGTGCCTTATTGAGCTAGAGTACTTCCTGGTAGGTGCCTTATTGAGCTAGAGTACTTCCTAGTAGGTATCTTATTGAGCTAGAATACTTCCTAGTAGGTGCCTTATTGAGCTAGAGTACTTCCTGGTAGGTGCCTTATTGAGCTAGAGTACTTACTAGTAGGTATCTTATTGAGCTAGAGTACTTCCTAGTAGGTGCCTTATTGAGCTAGAGTACTTCCTGGTAGATGCCTTATTGAGCTAGAGTACTTCCTGGTAGGTGCCTTATTGAGCTAGAGTACTTCCTAGTAGGTGCCTTATTGAGCTAGAGTACTTCCTGGTAGATGCCTTATTGAGCTAGAGTACTTCCTGGTAGGTGCCTTATTGAGCTAGAGTACTTCCTGGTAGGTGCCTTATTGAGCTAGAGTACTTCCTGGTAAGTGCCTTATTGAGCTAGAGTACTTCCTGGTAGGTGCCTTATTGAGCTAGAGTGCTTCCTGGTAGGTGCCTTATTGAGCTAGAGTACTTCCTGGTAGGTGCCTTATTGAGCTAGAGTACTTCCTAGTAGGTGTCTTATTGAGCTAGAGTACTTCATAGTAGGTGCCTTATTGAGCTAGAGTACTTCCTGGTAGATGCCTTATTGAGCTAGAGTACTTCCTGGTAGGTGAGTTATTGGGCTAGAGTACTTCCTGGTAGGTGCCTTATTGAGCTAGAGTACTTCCTGGTAGGTGCCTTATTGAGCTAGAGTACTTCCTGGTAGGTGCCTTATTGAGCTAGAGTACTTCCTGGTAGGTGACTTATTGAGCTAGAGTACTTCCTGGTAGGTGAGTTATTGAGCTAGAGTACTTCCTGGTAGGTGCCTTATTGAGCTAGAGTACTTCCTGGTAGGTGACTTATTGAGCTAGAGTACTTCCTGGTAGGTGAGTTATTGAACTAGAGTACTTGCTGGTAGGTGCCTTATTGAGCTAGAGTACTTCCTGGTAGGTGCCTTATTGAGCTAGAGTACTTCCTGGTAGGTGACTTATTGAGCTAGAGTACTTCCTGATAGGTGAGTTATTGAGCTAGAGTACTTCCTGGTAGGTGCCTTACTAAACTAGAGTACTTCCTGGTAGATGCCTTACTGAGCTAGAGTACTTCCTGATAAGTGCCTTATTGAGCTAGAGTACTTTCTGATGGGTGCCTTATTGAGCTAGAGTACTTTCTGATAGGTGCTTTATTGAACTAGAGTACTTCCTGGTAGGTGCCTTATTGAACTAGAGTACTTCCTTGTAGGTGCCTAATGAACTAGAGTACTTCCTGGTAGATGCCTTATTGAGCTAGAGTACTTTGTGATAGGTGCTTTGAGCTAGAGTACTTCCTGGTAGGTGCCTTATTGAGCTAGAGTACTTCCTGGTAGGTGCCTTATTGAGCTAGAGTACTTCCTGGTAGGTGCCTTATTGAGCTAGAGTACTTGCTGGTAGGTGCCTTATTGAACTAGAGTACTTCCTGGTAGGTGCCTTATTGAACTAGAGTACTTCCTAGTAGGTGCCTTAATGAACTAGAGTACTTCCTAGTAGGTGCCTTAATGAACTAGAGTACTTCCTAGTAGGTGCCTTAATGAACTAGAGTACTTCCTGGTAGGTGCCTTATTGAACTAGAGTACTTCCTAGTAGGTGCCTTAATGAACTAGAGTACTTCCTGGTAGGTGCTTTAATAAAGTAGAGTACTTCCTGGTAAGTGCCTTATTGAGCTAGAGTACCTCCTGGCAGGTGCCTTATTGAACTAGAGTACTTCCTGGTAAGTGCCTTATTGAGCTAGAGTACTTCCTGGTAGGTGCCTTATTGAGCTAGAGTACTTCCTGGTAGGTGCCTTATTGAGCTGGAGTACTTCCTGGTAGGTGCCTTATTGAGCTAGAGTACTTCCTGGTAGGTGCCTTATTGAACTAGAGTACTTCCTAGTAGGTGCCTTATTGAGCTAGAGTACTTCCTGGTAGGTGCCTTATTGAGCTGGAGTACTTCCTGGTAGGTACCCTATTGGGCTAGAGTACTTGCTGGTAGGTGCCTTATTGGGCTAGAGTACTTCCTGGTAGATACCCTATTGGGCTAGAGTACTTGCTGGTAGGTGCCTTATTGGGCTAGAGTACTTGCTGGTAGGTGCCTTATTGGGCTAGAGTACTTCCGGGTAGGTGCCTTATTGGGCTAGAATACTTCCTGGTAGGTACCCTATTGGGCTAGAGTACTTGCTGGTAGGTGCCTTATTGGGCTAGAGTACTTCCTGGTAGGTGCCTTATTGGGCTAGAGTACTTCCTGGTAGGTGCCTTATTGGGCTAGAGTACTTGCTGGTAGGTGCCTTATTGGGCTAGAGTACTTGCTGGTAGGTGCCTTATTGGGCTAGAGTACTTCCTGGTAGGTGCCTTATTGGGCTAGAGTACTTGCTGGTAGGTGCCTTATTGGGCTAGAGTACTTGCTGGTAGGTGCCTTATTGGGCTAGAGTACTTCCTGGTAGATACCCTATTGGGCTAGAGTACTTGCTGGTAGGTGCCTTATTGGGCTAGAGTACTTGCTGGTAGGTGCCTTATTGGGCTAGAGTTCTTCTGGGTAGGTGCCTTATTGGGCTAGAGTACTTCCTGGTAGGTGCCTTATTGGGCTAGAATACTTCCTGGTAGGTGCCTTATTGGGCTAGAGTACTTGCTGGTAGGTGCCTTATTGGGCTAGAGTACTTCCTGGTAGGTGCCTTATTGGGCTAGAGTACTTGCTGGTAGGTGCCTTATTGGGCTAGAGTACTTGCTGGTAGGTGCCTTATTGGGCTAGAGTACTTGCTGTTAGGTGCCTTATTGGACTAGAGTACTTGCTGTTAGGTGCCTTATTGGGCTAGAGTTCTTCTGGGTAGGTGCCTTGTTGGGCTAGAGTACTTCCTGGTAGGTGCCTTATTGGGCTAGAATACTTCCTGGTAGGTGCCTTATTGGGCTAGAGTACTTGCTGGTAGGTGCCTTATTGGGCTAGAGTACTTCCTGGTAGGTGCCTTATTGGGCTAGAGTACTTGCTGGTAGGTGCCTTATTGGGCTAGAGTACTTCCTGGTAGGTGCCTTATTGGGCTAGAGTACTTGCTGGTAGGTGCCTTATTGGGCTAGAGTACTTGCTGTTAGGTGCCTTATTGGGCTAGAGTACTTGCTGTTAGGTGCCTTATTGGGCTAGAGTACTTGCTGTTAGGTGCCTTATTGGGCTAGAGTACTTGCTGGTAGGTGCCTTATTGGGCTAGAGTACTTGCTGGTAGGTGCCTTATTGGGCTAGAGTACTTGCTGGTAGGTGCCTTATTGGGCTAGAGTACTTGCTGGTAGGTGCCTTATTGGGCTAGAGTACTTGCTGTTAGGTGCCTTATTGGGCTAGAGTATTATGCTATGGTATACAGAGCTGAGATATGATTAGATTTTGCCACCGAAGTGGTTAGTTTATTGTGCACTCCATTTCCATCCTGTTGACGGTAGCGCAAGAGAATATGGATATATAAGAGGCCTAGGAACTAGGCCCCGAAAGAGCTGACTGAGGGTGTCAAGCTATGAATTTCACCTACAGTGACAGTAAAGTCAATAGTGGCAGGGACGTATAAAGAGTGGCAGGTTGCTGGCAGTGCTACACGACACCATGACATTTATGAAGGTGTGGGCATAGCAGACCAAAAAAGCATAATAATTGTTATTATGGTAGCTTGCGATTGAGATGAAAGATAGGGTGGTAATGACGGTAGAGGTTGTATAAGATGGTTGTAGTAATGGTACCGACTGCGGTAAATGATGGTGATGTAGTGAGGGTACTAGTAGTGTACTAGCAATGGTGGTAACGCTAGTGGGACTGTTGGTAAGAGTTGTAGTAGTCTTAGTGGTAAAAGTAGTAGTAATAACATAAATGCAGTGGAATTAATAGTAACGACACTAGTAATTGCCGTAGTGGTAAGATAATAGTAGCGGTGGTAGTTGTTGTAGAAATGGAGATAATCGTAGTAGTAATAACAGTAGAAACAGTACCAGTTATAGTTTTGGTAGTAGTAATAACAGTAGAAACAGTACCAGTTATAGTTTTGGTAGTAGTAATAACAGTAGAAGTTGCAGCAGAACCACTATCACTACCACCCACCATCACCCCTACCACTACCCGTACTACTACCACTACCATCACTACTACCATCACCGCCACTATCCCACGAGTAATAATAATAATAATAATAATAATAATAATATCTCTATTTCTACCAGTACATGTACAAGGTATACAGTCCTAGCTGACATCACTGACATACTACTATATAGAAAGCCACTTGTTAAGCAGAGCATTTCGGGCAAATTAGGTCAGTTTTGTCCCAGGATGCGACCCACACCAGTCCTCTAACACTCAAGTACCCATTTTATTCATGCGTGAACATGGACAGCAGGTGTCTTAGTGAAACACGTCCTAATGTTTACACTCGTACCGGGGATCGAACCACGGACCTCAGTGTCCGAGCTCATTGTGCTAATAATCGAGCTACGGGGACACCACCACCACTACCACCACCTCTATGACCACCACTATGACCACCACTACCACCACCACTACCACCACCACCACTACCACCACCACTACCACCACCTCTATGACCACCACTATGACCACCATTATGACCACCACTACCACCACCACTACCACCACCACTACCACCACCACTACCACCACCACTACCACCACAACTACCACCACATCCACCACCACTACCACCACCACTACCACCACCACTACCACCACATCAACCACTACTACCACCACCACTACCACCACCAACACTACCACCACCACTACCACCACCAACATTACCATCACCACTACCACCACTACCACAGTTACAACCACTACTACCACCACCACACTACCGCTACCACTACCACCACCACTACCACCACCACCACTACTACCACCACCACACTACCGCCACCACTACCACTACTACCAACACCACACTACCGCCACCACCACTGCCACCACCACTACCATCACCACTACCACCACCACTACCACCACCACTACCACCACCACTACCACCACCACTACCACCACCACTACCACCACCACTACCACCACCACACTACCGCCACCACTACCACTACTACCAACACCACACTACCGCCACCACCACTACCACCACCACTTCCACCACCACTACCACCACCACCACCACCACTACCACCACCACTACCACCAGCGGGTACCAGCCAGGGTGATCATTACTCCAGCTTTACGAGGGTAGAGAGACCGTTCATCACCACCGGGGCGTCGGCCCTGCAGACCTTACAGGTCTCCCAGACCTGTGCTGCAGGTCACAGGTCTCCAAAACTTGTACTACAGGTCTCCCAGACATGTCCTACAAGTCACAAGTCTCCCAGACCTGTACGTCAGGTATCAGGTCTCCCAGACCTTTACTACAGGTCACAGGTCTCCCAAATTTGTACTACAGGTTAAAGGTCTCCCAGACCTGTACTATAGGTAACAGGTCTCCAAGACCTGTATTACAGGTCACAGGTCTCCCAGACGTGTCCTACAGGTCACAGGTCTCACAGACCTGTGCTACAGATCGCAGGTCTCCCAGACCTGTAATGTTGGTCTCTCAGACCAATATTGCAGGTCACCACGGTCTAGCAAAGGTCACCACGTTCAAGCAAGGGTTACCATAGTATAACAAAAGTCACCATGGTCTAGCAAAGGTCATCATGATCTAGCAGGGGTCAACATGGTCTAGCAGCAGGTTACACAGGTCACTTGAGGTTACACAGGTCACAACGGGTTACACAGGTCAACAAATGCAGGTCACAGGTCGTTACAGCTGCAGGTCACAGTTATACATCAGTGTGACCTGAAATATCTCTAGGGTGAGGCACTCTCTTCTACAAACCAGAATTGTCTGTGATGTATGTGCATCCCAGAGGCTGCCACCCTGTGTACACCCCCCAGGCGCTGGGGTGGTCACTACCCCAGGTGCTGGGGTGGTCACTACCCCAGGTGCTGGGGTGGTCACTACCCCAGGTGCTGGGGTGGTCACTACCCCAGGTGCTGGGGTGGTCACTACCCCAGGCGCTGGGGTGGTCACTACCCCAGGTGCTGGGGTGGTCACTACCCCAGGTGCTGGGGTGGTCACTACCCCAGGTGCTGGGGTGGTCACTACCCCAGGTTGCTGGGGTGGTCACTGCACCAGGTTGCTGGGGTGATCACTACCCCAGGTTGCTAGGGTGGTCACTACCCCAGGTTGCTAGGGTGGTCACTACCCCAGGTTGCTGGGGTGGTCACTACCCCACGTTGCTGGAGTGGTTACTACCCCAAGTTGCTGGAGTGGTCACTACACCAGGCACTGGGGTGGTCACTACACTAAGTACTGGGGTGGTCACTACACCAGGTACTGGGGTGGTCACTACACCAGATACTGGGGTGGTCACTACACCAAATACTGGGGTGGTCACTACACCAGATACTGGGGTGGTCACTACACCAGGTACTGGGGTGGTCACTACACCAGGTACTGGGGTGGTCACTACACCAGTTACTGGGATGGCCACCACACCAGGTACTGGAGTGGTCGCTACACCAGGTACTGGGGTGGTCACTACACCAGGTACTGGGGTGGTCACTACACCAGATACTGGGGTGGTCACTACACCAGGTACTGGGGTGGTCACTACACCAGGTACTGGGGTGGTCACTACCACCAGGGAGGTTACTGCCACCAGGGAGATTACTCTCACCAGGGAGGTTACTGCAACAAGGGAGGTTACTACCACCAGGGAGGTTACTACCACCAGGGAGGTTACTACCACCAGGGAGGTTACTACCACCGGGGAGGTTACTACCACCGGGGAGGTTACTACCACCGGGGAGGTTACTACCACCAGGGAGGTTACTACCACCAGGGAGGTTACTACCACCGGGGAGGTTACTACCACCAGGGAGGTTACTACCACCGGGGAGGTTACTACCACCGGGGAGGTTACTACCACCAGGGAGGTTACTACCACCAGGGAGGTTACTACCACCGGGGAGGCTACTACCACCAGGGAGGTTACTACCACCAGGGAGGTTACTACCACCGGGGAGGTTACTACCACCAGGGAGGTTACTACCACCAGGGAGGTTACTACCACCTGGGAGGTTACTACCACCAGGGAGGTTACTACCACCAGGGAGGTTACTACCACCAGGGAGGTTACTACCACCAGGGAGGTTACTACCACCAGGGAGGTTACTACCACCAGTGAGGTTACTACCACCAGGGAGGTTACTACCACCAGGGAGGTTACTACCACCGGGGAGGTTACTACCACCGGGGAGGTTACTACCGCCAGGGAGGTTACTACCACCAGGGAGGTTACTACCACCAGGGATGTTACTACCACCAGGGAGGTTACTACCACCAGTGAGGTTACTACCACCAGGGAGGTTACTACCACCAGGGAGGTTACTACCACCAGGGAGGTTACTACCACCGGGGAGGTTACTACCACCGGGGAGGTTACTACCACCAGGGAGGTTACTACCACCAGGGAGGTTACTACCACCAGGGAGGTTACTACCACCAGGGAAGTTACTACCACCGGGGAGGTTACTACCACCAGGGAGGTTACTACCACCGGGGAGGTTACTACCGCCAGGGAGGTTACTACCACCAGGGAGGTTACTACCACCAGGGATGTTACTACCACCAGGGAGGTTACTACCACCAGTGAGGTTACTACCACCAGGGAGGTTACTACCACCAGGGAGGTTACTACCACCAGGGAGGTTACTACCACCGGGGAGGTTACTACCACCGGGGAGGTTACTACCACCAGGGAGGTTACTACCACCAGGGAGGTTACTACCACCAGGGAGGTTACTACCACCAGGGAAGTTACTACCACCGGGGAGGTTACTACCACCAGGGAGGTTACTACCACCGGGGAGGTTACTACCACCAGGGAGGTTACTACCACCAGGGAGGTTACTACCACCAGGGAGGTTACTACCACCAGGGAGGATACTACCACCAGGGAGGTTACTACCACCGGGGAGGTTACTACCACCAGGGAGGATACTACCACCAGGGAGGTTACTACCACCGGGGAGGTTACTACCACTGCCCTCTCAAGTTATTGTGGAATGGAAGCAAGTTACATGTGTTGCATTCTGGTACATTTACACTGAGAGATATACACCTCTCGGTACATATACAGTGAGAGATGTACACCTCTCGGTACACATACACTGAGAGATATACACCTCTCGGTACATATACAGTGAGAGATGTACACCTCTCGGTACACATACACTGAGAGATATACACCTCTCGGTACATATACACTGAGAGATGTATACCTCTCGGTACACATACACTGAGAGATATACACCTCTCGGTACACATACACTGAGAGATGTACACCTCTCGGTACACATACACTGAGAGATGTATACCTCTCGGTACACATACACTGAGAGATATACACCTCTCGGTACATATACACTGAGAGATATACACCTCTCGGTACACATACACTGAGAGATGTACACCTCTCGGTACACATACACTGAGAGATGTATACCTCTCGGTACACATACACTGAGAGATATACACCTCTCGGTACATATACACTGAGAGATATACACCTCTCGGTACACATACACTGAGAGATATACACCTCTCGGTACATATACACTGAGAGATGTATACCTCTCGGTACATATACACTGAGAGATATACACCTCTCGGTACACATACACTGAGAGATATACACCTCTCGGTACATATACACTGAGAGATATACACCTCTCGGTACACATACACTGAGAGATGTACACCTCTCGGTACACATACACTGAGAGATGTATACCTCTCGGTACACATACACTGAGAGATATACACCTCTCGGTACATATACACTGAGAGATATACACCTCTCGGTACATATACACTGAGAGATATACACCTCTCGGTACATATACACTGAGAGATATACACCTCTCGGTACACATACACTGAGAGATATACACCTCTCGGTACATATACACTGAGAGATATACACCTCTCGGTACACATACACTGAGAGATGTATACCTCTCGGTACATATACACTGAGAGATATACACCTCTCGGTACATATACACTGAGAGATATACACCTCTCGGTACATATACACTGAGAGATATACACCTCTCGGTACATATACACTGAGAGATATACACCTCTCGGTACACATACACTGAGAGATATACACCTCTCGGTACATATACACTGAGAGATATACACCTCTCGGTACATATACACTGAGAGATATACACCTCTCGGTACACATACACTGAGAGATATACACCTCTCGGTACATATACAGTGAGAGATGTACACCTCTCGGTACACATACACTGAGAGATATACACCTCTCGGTACATATACACTGAGAGATATACACCTCTCGGTACATATACAGTGAGAGATATACACCTCTCGGTACATATACACTGAGAGATATACACCTCTCGGTACACATACACTGAGAGATATACACCTCTCGGTACATATACACTGAGAGATGTATACCTCTCGGTACACATACACTGAGAGATATACACCTCTCGGTACATATACACTGAGATATATACACCTCTCGGTACATATACAGTGAGAGATGTACACCTCTCGGTACATATACACTGAGAGATATACACCTCTCGGTACATACACTGAGAGATACACTGATATACACTGAGAGATATACACCAATTAGTATATACAAGTGTTGACCCATGAGGAAGAAACTCGCCAAATGACCAGGAAAATCTCCTCTTTTGTCAGTAATAATAAAGGCGTAGTGTTGTGTATTATAAGTGGGAGTGTCACTAGCCAGAAACATTCTTAATGGTATACTAAACCTACTGTTTTGTGTTCTTCTTGCATTCTTTATTCATTAAGTATTCTCATAAAGGATAGTTTATGGCTCTTCCGTGTGTATCGTTGCGTCTGCTGAACCAAGAATGGTAAATGTACTGGGATAGCTGTCTGTTCTGCTTGAAGAGCATCCCAGTAATAAATTGCGGCTCACCCGGAAATTCGTCTCCTGGAGAGAAGAACTGCTGTCTAACATAATGTAAGTTGATGGGTTAGAGGTGTTTATATGTTCTATATTGCTGTAATTTTAGCATAGTTACGTCAGATTTCTAGTTTTGGTTTAGTTCAACAAGACATCTCAAAAACTGTATAGCTTCTCCTGTCTGTTATGTTAAAAGAGAGAGAGGAAGCGGTGGTCCGGCCCTTCCTTCTACAGGTCACAAGATATATACACGAGAGGTGTAAATCTCTCGTTGTATATATAATATGTTCTGTATATATATATATACCTTAGAGTGTAATTTAATCCCAGTGGTAGGTATTAAAATACTGTAATAATACTGATAAAATTACCGACAGTATCTTAGGTAAAAGAATATGTGAAACTAATACGACATTTTATTGTTGTATTAGCTGCACTTGACTGCTGATGAACAGATGCCATGCACTCTGATAACCTCGTCAACTAACTGCTGGATGCCCCTCGCATGCATACCTGTATGACACCTGTGACCGGTTTTGAGGGGGTAGGAGTGTTTGTACTCCCGCTGGTCTGACTGAGGGCAGACACCTTTGATGATTACGTGTTCAGCCTGGTTGTTGCAGCTAGCCGTCCGCTAACTCGCATATTTTTACACACTGGTTGATCTATGAAGGATGATACGGGGCTTTGAATTGTGTTTTCTCTGTGTCAGGTATAAAAATGAGGAAAACAAGTGAGGAGAGTACTGTCTGTAGTAACAAGTGAGCCAAGTGCTGTCTAGAGCAGCGGCTCTTAACCCGGGGGTCGTGACCCCCTGGGGGTTCGTTTTGGGTTTCTCGTTCGAGAGAATATAATTTATTTTCATATATTTGAATTAGCCAGTTGGGTTTTTACCAGTTTGGTGAGTGGCAACACAGTCAACACATCAACCACAACCAGTCACTCAGTTCATAGCTACAGTGAGGGATGTCCGTATGTCGCTCTTGCTCCGTGACTCCCAAAGCGGTTTCCTGTTTGCACTGTGTCTGCCAAGAAGTGTACGTACAATTAAGTCTTTCTCAAGATGGTTTTCACAAGCATTATTCAGAACTCTGTGGTCCAGCCACAATGTGTCGTTTGCACCAAAGTTTTGAGTCACGAGAGTATGAAGCCAAATAAACTGAAGGTCCATTTTGAGTCATGCCACGGCCATGTTGTGGACAAAAGCTTGGACTTTTTCAAGCAAAAAGCTTCTCTGAAGGCCAGTCGCATCGATTCCACTGGTCACGTCGCTCGTCAGAATGAAGCAGCAATGGAGGCTTTATACAGAATTGCTCTAAAAATCGTGCAGACCAAGAAGCCTCATACCTTTGGCGAAGACCTGATTAAGCCTTGCATTCTGGAAACAACGAAGGTTGTTCTTGGAGAACAACAGGCAAGCAAGTTGAAGGTAATTTCTCTTTCGAATGATACAGATAGAAGTCGGATCTCGGATATGAGTGAGGATATTCTGCTGCAGGTACTGGCTGCTGTGAGGAGTAGTCCAGTGTATTCATTGCAACTGGACGAGTCAACGGATGTTGCTTCATATTCTCAATTTCTTGTTTATGTTCGTTACCTTGACAGGGAAGTTATGAAGGAGGAGTACTTGTTCTCTGAACTATTGGCCACACCTACTTGTGGAGAAGATATTTTCAAAATCCTTGAAGCTTTTCTTCTTAAACACGAGCAAGGCTGGGAAGCACTTGTCGGAGTGTGTACAGATGGGGCTTCTTCTATGACCGGTTGCAAATCCGACTTCAAAGCCTTCATCGGCATGCTTTGGAGATGAAGGCTTTCCTACCTGGACTTCAAGAAGTGCTCACAGGTGTTGTAAATATTGTGAACCATATCCGAGGGAGCGCAACGACTTCAAGGATTTTTAAAGTGATTTGTGAAGAAATGGGTGCCGACTTCTCTGTTCTCCTATTTCACACAGAGGTACGTTGGCTCTCACGTGGCAAGATTCTAAATCGTCTGCTACAACTTCGAGAGGAAATAACAATGCTGTTGGAACGAGGCCGTACGGCGAAGGAGAATCTTCATGAAAAGATGCAGGATTATTGTTTTGTAACAAAGGTTGCCTACTTGGCAGATTTCTACTCTGAAGTGAATTCCCTGAATCTTTCACTCCAAGGAAACATTACAGTGCTGTACACAGCTCGTGACAAAGTGGCAGCGTTCAAGTGTAAGATTCAACTTTACCAGAAAAGAGTTGAGGACGGTGACACAGCTTTCTTCATTCAGATGACGACTCTCCTGGATTCTATGCCAGATGCTGAATGAAGTTTCCGTGAGGAGATCTCAGCTCATCTTTTGGCAGTAACTGACGCCGTCGAAAGTTACATTCCAGGAGCGGACGGCCGCTGTGCTGATGATTGGTTCTACAGACCCATTTCAGTTAAGGACAGTGTCATCAGTGATACTGATGTTGCTGATAAGGTAGAATTTCTTCAAATTCGTGAGGATTCTCAGCTGAAAGTCCACTTTACTAAACAAGAGCTCCCGATATTTTGGACAAAAGTGCAGGATGATTGACCCATTCTTTTGACGCGTGCAATGACCATGCTGATCCAGTCCCCGTCAACCTGAAAACGAAGGCATGCAATAGGCTTGTGATCGATGCTGATATGAAGTGTTGCCTGTCGAGCACTGTTCCTCGCTTTAATAGACTTATGGCTGCAAAACAATTTCAACCTTCCCACTGAGTGAATGAGAAGTAGGTCTTGTATAATGTTCAATAGTTCTGTGGAATTTGCAATGTTCTGGCATTTTCAATGGTTATGTGGATTTTTTCAAGGTTTTTGTTCTGTGATATTTTAAATAAACCATAGTCTTCCTATCATTTTGTTTTATCTTACCTTTTCACAAGGTTCACCATTTCAAATTTTGTTATACAGGTCACGGTAATACCCTGAAGAGTCTCGGGGGTCATAGGACGAGAAAGGTTAAGAACCATTGTTTAGAGTAACAACTGTGTGGAGTAACAACTGTGTGGAGTAACAACTGTATACTGTCTGGAGTAACAATTGTATACTGTCTGGAGTAACAACTGTATACTGTCTGGAGTAACGACTGTATACTGTCTGGAGTAACAACTGTATACTGTCTGGAGTAACAACTGTATACTGTCTGGAGTAACAACTATATACTGTCTGGAGCAACAACTGTATACTGTCTGGAGTAACGACTGTATACTGTTTGGAGTAACAACTGTATACTGTCTGGAGTAACTGTATACTGTCTGGAGTAACGACTGTATACTGTCTGGAGTAACGACTGTATACTGTCTGGAGTAACAACTGTATACTGTCTGGAGTAACGACTGTATACTGTCTGGAGTAACGACTGTATACTGTCTGGAGTAACAACTGTATACTGTCTGGAGTAACAACTGTATACTGTCTGGAGTAACAACTGTATACTGTCTGGAGTAACGACTGTATACTGTCTGGAGTAACGACTGTATACTGTCTGGAGTAACTGTATACTGTCTGGAGTAACGACTGTATACTGTCTGGAGTAACGACTGTATACTGTCTGGAGTAACAACTGTATACTGTCTGGAGTAACGACTGTATACTGTCTGGAGTAACAACTGTATACTGTCTGGAGTAACTGTATACTGTCTGGAGTAACGACTGTATACTGTCTGGAGTAACAACTGTATACTGTCTGGAGTAACAACTGTATACTGTCTGGAGTAACTGTATACTGTCTGGAGTAACGACTGTATACTGTCTGGAGTAACGACTGTATACTGTCTGGAGTAACAACTGTATACTGTCTGGAGTAACGACTGTATACTGTCTGGAGTAACAACTGTATACTGTCTGGAGTAACTGTATACTGTCTGGAGTAACGACTGTATACTGTCTGGAGTAACAACTGTATACTGTCTGGAGTAACAACTGTATACTGTCTGGAGTAACTGTATACTGTCTGGAGTAACGACTGTATACTGTCTGGAGTAACGACTGTATACTGTCTGGAGTAACAACTGTATACTGTCTGGAGTAACAACTGTATACTGTCTGGAGTAACAACTGTATACTGTCTGGAGTAACAACTGTATACTGTCTGGAGTAACAACTGTATACTGTCTGGCGTAGCAAATGTTTACACTAAAGGAAGGTTCTTGTCTGACATTCTTGACTGTTCATTCAGTTTGCTATAAAGTTTTTTTAACGCAGTCATGTTGCCGTGAAGAATATACAAACTTAACCTTTACTTCGTGAACTTATGCTCTCAGCAGCTGCTGTACTGGATCATCTCTGTTGAAGCTGCAATAACAAGCTGCAAATGTGAAATTTTAGTAATTTTTCTCTTTGGGTCATTCAAATAATGACAAACCTTCCTTCTGAAAAGTTCGTCATTCTTTCAGATTTAGCGTGTGGATACCTTAGAGTTTTGTGAAGTCTTGCAGCTCAGACTACCTGTGTTTATGAAGCCTCACAACTCAGAGTACCTGTGTTTATGAAGCCTCATAGCTCAGGCTACCTGTGTTTATGAAGCCTCACAGCTCAGACTACTTGTGTTTATGAAGCTCAGGCTACCTATGTTTATGAAGCCTCACAGCTTAGACTACCAGTGTTTATGAAGCCTCCCAGCTAAGACTACCAGTGTTTATGAAGCTCAGGCTACCTTTTTTTCATGAAGCCTCACAGCTCACACTACTTGTGTTTATAAAGCCTCGTAGCTCAGACTACTTGTGTTAATGAAGCTCAGGCTACCTGCTTTTATGAAGCCTCACAGCTCATACTACTTGTGTTCATGTAGCTCAGGCTACCTATGTTTATGAAGCCTCACAGCTTAAACTACCTGTGTTTATGAAGCCTCCCAGCTCAGACTACATGTGTTTATGAAGCCTCACGGCTCAGACTACCTGTGTTTATGAAGCCTCACAGCTGAGACTACTTGTGTTTATGTAGCTCAGGTTACCTAAGTTTATGAAGCCTCACAGCTTAAACCACCTGTGTTTATGAAGCCTCCCAGCTCAGACTACATGTGTTTATGAAGCTTCACGGCTCAGACTACCTGTGTTTATGAAGCCTCACAGCTCAGATTACTTGTGTTTATGTAGCTCAGGCTACCTATGTTTATGAAGCCTCGCAGCTCAGACTACCTATGTTTATGAAGCCTCCCAGCTCAGACTACATGTGTTTATGAAGCCTCGCAGCTCAGGCTACCTGTGCTTATGAAGCCTCCCAGCTCAGACTACATGTGTTTATGAAGTCTTCCAGCTCAGACTACATGTGTTTATGAAGCCTCGCAGCTCAGGCTACCTATGTTTATGAAGCCTCCCAGATCAGACTACTTTTGTTTATGAAACCTCCCAGCTCAGACTACATGTGTTTATGAAGCCTCCCAGCTCAGATTATTTGTGTTTATGAAGCCTCACAGCTCAGGCTACCTGTGTTTATGAAGCTTCACAGCTCAGACTACCTGTGTTGATGAAGCCTCCCAACTCAGACTACCTGTGTTTATGAAGCCTCCCAGCTCAGACTGCCTGTGTTTATGAAGCCTCACAACTCAGACTACCTGTGTTTATGAAGCCTCCCAGCTCAGACTATTTGTGTTTATGAGGCCTCGCAGCTCAGATTACCTGTGTTTATGAAACCTCCCAGCTCAGACTACCTGTGTTTATGAAGCCACACAGCTCAGACTATCTTTGTGTATGTAGCCTCACAGCTAAGACTACCTGTGTTTATGAAGCCTCACAGCTCAGACTACCTGTGTTTATGAAGCCTCACAGCTCAGATTACCTGTGTTTATGAAGCCTCACAGCTCAGATTACCTGTGTTTATGAAACCTCCCAGCTCAGATTACCTGTGTTTATGAAGCCTCACAGCTCAGATTACCTGTGTTTATGAAACCTCCCAGCTCAGACTACTTGTGTTTATGAAGCCTCACAGCTCAGACTATCTTTGTTTATGTAGCCTCATAGCTCAGACTACCTGTGTTTATGAAGCCTCACAGCTCAGACTACCTGTGTTTATGAAGCCTCACAATTCAGATTACCTGTGTTTATGAAGCCTCACAGCTCAGATTACCTGTGTTTATGAGACCTCCCAGCTCAGATTACCTGTGTTTATGAAGCCTCCCAGCTCAGACTACCTGTGTTTATGAAGCCTCACAGCTCAGACTACCTGTGTTTATGAAGCCTCACAGCTCAGACTACCTGTCTTTATGAAACTTCCCAGCTCAGACTACCTGTCTTTATGAAGCCTCACAGCTCAGATTATCTGTGTTTATGAAGCCTCACAGCTCAGACTACCTTTGTTTATGAAACCTCCCAGCTCAGACTACTTTTGTTTATGAAGCATCACAACTGAGACTACCTGCGTTTATGAAGCCTCACGACTCAGGCTACCTGTGTTTATGAAGCCTCCCACCTCATACTTCTTTTGTTTTTGAAGCCTCACAGCTCAGACTACCTCTGTTTATGAAGCCTCACAGCTCAGGCTACCTGTATTTATGAAGCCTCACAGCTCAGACTACCTGTGTTTATGAAGCCTCCCAGCTCAGACTACCTGTGTTTATGAAGCCTCACAGCTCAGACTACCTTTGTTTATGAAACATCCTAGCTCAGACTACTTTTGTTTATTAAGCCTCGCAGCTCAGGCTACCTGTGTTTATGAAGCCTCACAGCTCAGACTTCCTGTGTTTATGAAGCCTCACAGCTCAGACTACCTGTGTTTATTAAGCCTCACAGCTCAGGCTACCTGTGTTTATGAAGCCTAACAACTCAGACTACCTTTGTTTATGAAGCCTCACAGCTCAGACTGCCTCTGTTTATGAAGCCTCACAGCTCAGGCTACCTGTGTTTATGAAGCCTCACAGCTCAGACTACCTGTGTTTATGAAGCCTAACAACTCAGACTACCTTTGTTTATGAAGCCTCACAGCTCAGACTGCCTCTGTTTATGAAGCCTCACAGCTCAGGCTACCTGTGTTTATGAAGCCTCACAGCTCAGACTACCTGTGTTTATGAAGCCTCACAGGTCAGGCTACCTGTGTTTATGAAGCCTCCCAGCTCAGACTGCCTGTGTTTATGAATCCTCACAGCTCAGATTACCTGTGTTTATGAAGCCTCACAGCTCAGACTGCCTGTGTTTATGAAGCCTCACAGCTCAGAGTGCCTGTGTTTATGAAGCCTCACAGCTCAGGCTACCCTTGTTTATAAAGCCTCCCAGCTCAGAGTACCTGTATTTATGAAGCCTCCCAGCTCAGACTACCTGTGTTTACGAAGCTTCACAGCTGAGACTACTTTTGTTTATGAAGCCTCCCAGCTCAGACTACTTTTGTTTATGAAGCCTCACAACTGAGACTACCTGTGTTTATGAAGCCTCCCACCTCAGACTTCTTTTGTTTTTGAAGCCTCACAGCTCAGACTACCTCTGTTTATGAAGCCTCACAGCTCAGGCTACGTGTATTTATGAAGCCTCACAGCTCAGACTACCTATGTTTATGAAGCCTCCCAGCTCAGACTACCTGTGTTTATGAAGCCTCACAACTCAGACTACCTGTGTTTATGAAGCCTCACAACTCAGACTACCTGTCTTTATGAAGCCTCACAGCTCAGATTACCTGTGTTTATGAAGCTTCACAGCTCAGACTACCTGCGTTTATGAAGCCTCCCAGCTCAGACTACTTTTGTTTATGAAGCCTCACAACTGAGACTACCTGTGTTTATAAAGCCTCACAGCTCAGACTACCTGTGTTTATGAATCCTCACAGCTCAGACTACCTGTGTTTATGAAGCATTCCAGCTCAGACTACTTGTGTTTATGAAGCCTAGCAACTCAGACTACCTTTGTTTATGAAGCCTCCCAGCTCAGACTACTTTTTTTTATTAAGCCTCCCACCTCAGACTTCTTTTGCTTTTGAATCCTCACAGCTCAGACTGCCTCTGTTTATGAAGCCTCACAGCTCAGGCTACCTGTGTTTATGGAGCCTCCCACCTCAGACTTCTTTTGTTTTTGAAGCCTCACAGCTCAGTCTGCCTCTGTTTATGAAGCCTCACAGCTCAGGCTACCTGTGTTTATGAAGCCTCACAGCTCAGACTACCTGTGTTTATGAAGCTTCACAGGTCAGGCTACCTGTGTTAATGAAGCCTCCCAGCTCAGACTGCCTGTGTTTATGAAGCCTCACAGCTCAGATTACCTGTGTTTATGAAGCCTCACAGCTCAGACTGCCGGTGTTTATGAAGCCTCACAGCTCAGACTACCTGTATTTATGAAGCCTCCCAGCTCAGACTACCTGTGTTTATGAAGCCTCACAGCAATATTTCTGTTATCTGCTGGTAGCAGATAACAGATGTTGACACAGTGCTCTCTTACAGTGCCCCGGCGCTCCTGGTTTTCACCGGGTCTGTTTTGCACGTCCATATCTCTCACTCCAGTATCTTGTTATGCTAGTGTGTAGGTTTTGATATTAGGATTCAAGTAGCATTTATGTATGTATTATCAGGTATCTTCTTCGCTCCAGAGAGTATATTCTCAGCATTTCGAGGTATTTTCAGTAGTTTAAATGCTATATTGACTCTGTGCTGGCCAACTCTGATACTTTTACCGTTAACACCGACTTCGACACTCTATACAAAATCCAGCCTGTGTGATGGATATGGCAGGGAAGCACAGTTAACTTGTTCCTACTATATATATACCGTATTTTCCGGCATGTAAGGCGCGCCTTTTGTCTTACAGTCTTGAAAAACAAGCCTGCGCCTTATATGCTCAAGGTCAGGGTCAAGGGTAGGCTTTGGGTTAGTCTTTAGCGTGCAGTAAGAGGGTAATTATCCCTTGAATATAATTACTGATTTACAGTTCTGATACTTCTATCGTGCGCCTTGTATGCCGGAAAACATGATAACTATCATATAGAATAGAGAAGCAGCACATTGCTGATGTATCCAGTTTTGACAAACTTAAGAAAAACGTAAAGTTCTCTTAGTGGCAGTTTTCAAGATACAATTATTACTTTTTTTTATTGCCCCGGATCTTTGTTTTTAGATCAGCATCTCCAATATAAATGGTCTTGCAAAACCTCTTTGCAGTTCATAGGTTTTTGCGTGAAGAGGTGCGGCCATATAGCGCTTTTTCTGTTTCAGCCCTCTGGTGTGTGTTACGAGAAGTAATTACGGTATTGTGTGGGGTGTCTGCTGTGTGTAGGAAGATTGTTGGTAAATATCTCTGAGATAGTCTTCATGTACAGCTTGAGAGTTGTTATGCATTTTTGTGTAGTGGCACTATGTACTGTGACGTAATTTACAGTGTAGTGGCACTACAACACATTGTCTTGGTCATGTGGCTTCTTGACAGTGTCTTGCTCATGTGGCATCTCCTTGAGACTTTGTCTTGGTCATGTGGCATCTCCTGGACACTTGCGTTGTAGTATTTACCGTTGCCTACTTTTTGGGGGGATTCCTCTCCGTGTCTCCTGCTATTTAGTGGCGGGTAGTATATTAATGTGTCTGATACCTTGGGTCCCTCAGTCATGACCATGTAGTCACTGGTCTCGCCTGCGTTTATATTCGCAAGTCATCAAAGTTTCTCCGATATCTGATTAAGAGAGTGTGTACTCGCCTAATTGTGGTTGCAGGGGTCGATTCATAACTCCTGGCCTCGCCTCTTCGCTAGTGTGTGCGTGCGTGCGCGAGTGAGTGCGTCCAGGTGGAGCAGCAGCAACAGTAGCAGCAGCAACAGTAGCAGCAGCAACAGTAGCAGCAGCAACAGTAGCAGCAACAACAACAGCAGCAGCAGCAACAGCAGTAGCAACAGCAGCAGCAGCAACAACAGCAGTAGCAACAGCAGCAGCAACAGCAGCAGCATGTGCAGGGAGCTGCTAAGCAACAAAGGAACGTAATTATGTAGCGTCATGTAGGGGTCCTCGTGGGGGGGCTTCCGAAGGGGGGGGAGGTACCTGCTGACCACCGTTACTCACATACTTTCACTACTGCCTCACTGCTAGCTCCTCCTCAACCTCTGCCCATTCCCGCTGCCCTCCTACCCATTCCCACCGCCTTCTTGCCCTCATTCCCACTTCTGATGCTCATTCCTGCATCCCTCATTCCCCTCCCCGCCGCCCGCCTCCTCATCTTCGCTTTCTCGCCGCAGAATGCTTTTAGGGCCCGGTGGCCTGGTGGCTAAAGCTCCCGCTTCACACACGGAGGGCCCGGGTTCGATTCCCGGCGGGTGGAAACATTCGACACGTTTCCTTACACCTGTTGTCCTGTTCACCTAGCAGCAAATAGGTACCTGGGTGTTAGTCGACTGGTGTGGGTCGCATCCTGGGGGACAAGATTAAGGACCCCAATGGAAATAAGTTAGACAGTCCTCGATGACGCACTGACTTTCTTGGGTTATCCTGGGTGGCTAACCCTCCGGGGTTAAAAATCCGAACGAAAAAATCTTATCTTACCTTGTTTCGCACGGTTTGCACTAGTGCTGTTCCCGTCATGATTGGTACACCTGTGATCCAAGACGTACCTGTGACCGGTTTTGAAAATCTTAATATTCCCGCAGCTCGGCCTGACGCAGACTTTTTCTAGCATTGTTCAGAAACATCCAGTTGTACGTGTTGTGTGGTGGTATCAAAGACCCTCCCAGACACGATAGTTGAAGGATGTCAAGGTATCTTTACCCTAAGAAAAACTAGGGACCCTCCTTTTATTTATTACTTCGCAGCTCTTCTCTTCCACGTAGAGATACGATGGGAGCCGCACTGTAGGACACCGAACCAGTTTTTTTTTTTTTTTGCACTCGAAGAGGAAATATTAATCTTTTTTACGGAACAATAATAACATATTGAACTTTCCGAGATGATTGAATGTAAAGATTTTATGGAAAAGATGTATTTATTTGACATTCTCAAAAATGTGTCAGTTCACCTTTGCGTTTCAAGGAATTACCTGGTGTTTGATTAGCGTCTTAAGAGCCCCTGGAGACACTTACAGAATCTAGACTGTGGATAAGAGGCATTTGTAATTATCACCTGTGAATGTTACATGAGCAGAACATCATTCTTCATAATCATTCAGAATATTGTTGTCATGAATGTTGTTCTGGAAGAACACTGTCATGAATGTTGTTCTAGACTGTGAAGTTGACATTACTGGTATCCTGGCAACAAGTAATGCAAAGCACCACCACCACAGTCACAGTGACGGCTGGGGAGCCTATATTAGGATAACGTTTCGCCACAAGCTATACTTGAGAAATTCAACTTGATGCGAGACGTTGTATAAGTAAAAGTACTTCTGTAATGAGTATTACTGGTCGGTACAGATGGTCGTCAGTGAGTCTCCATAATACTGTACACGTTGCTCCAGCGACGTAGCAAAGGAAATGTATATAAAAAGGAATAAGAAAAGTCAAAGGAAAATCTGAAATTTAAGCTTCAGGATACTGCAAGATTAATGCTGAAGGTTTCTTCCTAGTATGTAAGATTAAGACTTAGGGAGAGCCGCCTTCACTTGCTTAATTTAGGACGCTTTACTACTAGTAACTTAACAAAGTTGATGTATCTTAACCAAATATTTATTCTCTATTTTCACGCAGGAAGATACGAATAAGATGCCAGAAATTAATAGTCGTAGAGGAGGTAAAGAGAAGAAATTAGGCAGGAGCACAGTCACTGCCCTTTTGCTTCTCGTAAGTAACCTGGTTTATGGCAGACAAGTCCCCGGGCCCCCAACTACTGTTTTCAAAGAGGTTTTTAAAGAATGCAAAGAGGAAGTTGGTAAACTGTTAGCTAGTCTCCAGTAAATAATTACAAATTGGTATGTTGCCGGTGCTGTGGAAGATGGCCAATGTGATACCTATTTACAAAATGGGAGATAGGTTCCTGGCAGCGAATTACCGCCCTATCTGCCTCATCTCAATAGTAGGCAATTTTCAGAAATCAATAATACAGGATGCCATTCAAAGTGACCTTGATGAACATAATTTGATGTACGAGACTCAACACACTGTCATAAGCAGTCGTTCCTGCCTAACAGATTTACTGACTTTTTTCCCCACTGAGATATTTGAAGAAGTGGTCAGTGAAGAGGATTACCAGGTTGTTTATCTGACCCTCAGTAAGGCATGCCTCACCGATACCCAACATAAATTTTGCATAAATGGGGAGAAATTGCAAAATGACCCCCACAGGCACTTCATAAATATTATAATAATGGGAAGAAATCGAATGGGGACCAGTCAAAACTGACGTCATACAGTGTTCATAGTTCAGTACACTTGATGTTCATAGTTTAGTAGACCTGATGTTCATGCTTCAGTTGACCTGATGTTAATGGTTCAGTAGACCTGATGTTCATGGTTTAGTAGCCCTGATGTTCGTGGTTCAGTAATCTTCATGTTTATAGTTCAGTAGCGATGATGTTCATGGTTCAGTAAACCTGATGTTCATGGTTCACTAGACTTGATGTTCATGGTTCAGTAGCCCTGATGTTCACGGTTCGGTAGACTTGATGTTCATGGTTCAGTAGCCCTGATGTTCACGGTTCAGTACACCTGGTGTTCATGGTTCAGTACACCTGGTGTTCATGGTTCAGTAGACTTGATGTTCATGGTTCAATAGCCCTGAGGTCCATAGTTCGGTAGACTTGAAGTTCATGGTTCAGTAGCCCTGATGTTCATGGTTCAGTAGATTTGATGTTCGAGGTTCAGTAGCCCTGATGTTCATGGTTCAGTAGACTTGATGTTCATGGTTCAATAGCCCTGAGGTCCATAGTTCAGTAGACTTGAAGTTCATGGTTCAGTAGCCCTGATGTTCGAGGTTCAGTAGACGTGATGTTCATGGTTCAGTAGCCCTGATGTTCATGGTTCAGTAGATTTGATGTTCGAGGTTCAATAGACGTGATGTTCATGGTTCAGTAGACTTGATGTTCATGGTTCAATACCCCTGATGTTCATGGTTCAGTAGATTTGATGTTCGAGGTTCAATAGACGTGATGTTCATGGTTCAGTAGCCCTGATGTTAGTGGTTCAGTAGACTTGATGTTCATGGTTCAGTAGCCCTGATGTTCATGGTTCAGTAGCCCTGATGTTCGAGGTTCAATAGACGTGATGTTCATGGTTCAGTAGACTTGATGTTCATGGTTCAATACCCCTGATGTTCATGGTTCAGTAGATTTGATGTTCGAGGTTCAATAGACGTGATGTTCATGGTTCAGTAGCCCTGATGTTAGTGGTTCAGAAGACTTGATGTTCATGGTTCAGTAGCCCTGATGTTCATGGTTCAGTAGCCCTGATGTTCACGGTTCAGTACACCTGGTGTTCATGGTTCAGTACACCTGGTGTTCATGGTTCAGTAGACTTGATGTTCATGGTTCAATAGCCCTGAGGTCCATAGTTCAGTAGACTTGAAGTTCATGGTTCAGTAGCCCTGATGTTCATGGTTCAGTAGACGTGATGTTCATGGTTCAGTAGCCCTGATGTTCATGGTTCAGTAGACTTGATGTTCATGGTTCAATAGCCCTGAGGTCCATAGTTCAGTAGACTTGAAGTTCATGGTTCAGTAGCCCTGATGTTCGAGGTTCAGTAGACGTGATGTTCATGGTTCAGTAGCCCTGATGTTCATGGTTCAGTAGATTTGATGTTCGAGGTTCAATAGACGTGATGTTCATGGTTCAGTAGACTTGATGTTCATGGTTCAATACCCCTGATGTTCATGGTTCAGTAGATTTGATGTTCGAGGTTCAATAGACGTGATGTTCATGGTTCAGTAGCCCTGATGTTAGTGGTTCAGTAGACTTGATGTTCATGGTTCAGTAGCCCTGATGTTCATGGTTCAGTAGCCCTGATGTTCGAGGTTCAATAGACGTGATGTTCATGGTTCAGTAGACTTGATGTTCATGGTTCAATACCCCTGATGTTCATGGTTCAGTAGATTTGATGTTCGAGGTTCAATAGACGTGATGTTCATGGTTCAGTAGCCCTGATGTTAGTGGTTCAGTAGACTTGATGTTCATGGTTCAGTAGCCCTGATGTTCATGGTTCAGTAGCCCTGATGTTAGTGGTTCAGTAGCCCTGATGTTCATGGTTCAGTAGCCCTGATGTTAGTGGTTCAGTAGACTTGATGTTCATGGTTCAGTAGCCCTGATGTTCATGGTTCAGTAGCCCTGATGTTAGTGGTTCAGTAGACTTGATGTTCATGGTTCAGTAGACTTGATGCTCATGGTTCAGTAGACTTGATGTTCATGGTTCAGTAGCCCTGATGTTCGAGGTTCAGTAGACGTGATGTTCATGGTTCAGTAGCCCTGATGTTCGAGGTTCAGTAGACGTGATGTTCATGGTTCAGTAGCCCTGATGTTCATGGTTCAGTAGCCCTGATGTTAGTGGTTCAGTAGACTTGATGTTCATGGTTCAGTAGCCCTGATGTTCATGGTTCAGTAGCCCTGATGTTAGTGGTTCAGTAGACTTGATGTTCATGGTTCAGTAGCCCTGATGTTCATGGTTCAGTAGACTTGATGCTCATGGTTCATTAGCCCTGATGTTCGAGGTTCACTAGACGTGATGTTCATGGTTCAGTAGCCCTGATGTTCATGGTTCAGTAGACTTGATGTTCATGGTTCAGTAGCCCTGATGTTCATGGTTCAGTAGCCCTGATGTTCATGGTTCAGTAGACTTGATGTTCATGGTTCAGTAGCCCTGATGTTCGTGGTTCAGCAGATTTGATGTTCGAGGTTCAATAGACTTGATGTTCATGGTTCAGTAGACTTGATGTTCATGGTTCAGTAGCCCTGATGTTCATGGTTCAGTAGATTTGATGTTCGAGGTTCAATAGACGTGATGTTCATGGTTCAGTAGACTTGATGTTCATAGTTCAGTAGACTTGATGTTCATGGTTCAGTAGCCATGATGTTCATGGTTCAGTAGACTTGATGTTCATTGTTCAGTAGCTCTGATGTTTGTGGTTCAGTAGACTTGATGTTCATGGTTCAGTAGCCCTGATGTTAGTGGTTCAGTAGACTTGATGTTCATGGTTCAGTAGCCCTGATGTTAGTGGTTCAGTAGACTTGATGTTCATGGTTCAGTAGCCTTGATGTTAGTGGTTCAGTAGACTTGATGTTCATGGTTCAGTAGCCTTGATGTTAGTGGTTCAGTAGACTTGATGTTCATGGTTCAGTAGCCCTAATGTTTATGGTTCAGTAGACTTGATGTTCATGGTTCAGTAGCCCTGATGTTCATGGTTCAGTAGCCCTGATGTTCATGGTTTAGTAGCCCTGATGTTCATGGTTCAGTAGCCCTGATGTTCATGGTTCAGTAGCCCTGATGTTCATGGTTCAGTAGCCCTGATGTTCATGGTTCACTAGAGTTGATGTTCATGGTTCACTAGAGTTGATGTTCATGGTTCAGTAGACTTGATGTTCATGGTTCAGTAGCCCTAATGTTTATGGTTCAGTAGACTTGATGTTCATGGTTCAGTAGACTTGATGTTCATGGTTCAGTAGCCCTGATGTTCATGGTTCAGTAGCCCTAATGTTTATGGTTCAGTAGACTTGATATTCATGGTTCAGTAGACTTGTTGTTTATGGTTCAGTAGCCCTGATGTTCACGGTTCATTATACCTGAAGTTCAAGGTTCAGTGGACTTGATGTTCATGGTTCACTAGTCCTGTTATTCGTGGTTCAGTAGACTTGATGTTCATGGTTCAGTAGACTTGATATTCATGGTTCAGTAGACCTGAGATTCATGGTTCAGTAGACTTGATGTTCATGGTTCAGTACACTTGATGTTCATAGTTCAGTAGACTTGATCTTCACGGTTCAGTAGAATTGATGTTCATGGTTCAGTAGCCCTAATGTTCGTTGTTCAGTAGACTTGATGTTCATGGTTCAGTAGCCCTGATGTTCATGGTTTAGTAGCCCTGATGTTCATGGTTCAGTAGCCCTAATGTTCGTTGTTCAGTAGACTTGATGTTCATGGTTCAGTAGCCCTGATGTTCATGGTTTAGTAGCCCTGATGTTCATGGTTCAGTAGCCCTAATGTTCGTTGTTCAGTAGACTTGATGTTCATGGTTCAGTAGCCCTGATGTTCATGGTTTAGTAGCCCTGATGTTCATGGTTCAGTAGCCCTGATGTTCATGGTTCAGTAGCCTTGATGTTCATGGTTCAGTAGACTTGATGTTCATGGTTTAGTAGCCCTGATGTTAGTGGTTCAGTAGCCTTGATGTTCATGGTTCAGTAGCCTTGATGTTCATGGTTCAGTAGCCCTGATGTTCATGGTTCAGTAGCCCTGATATTCATGGTTCGGTAGACTTGATGTTCATGGTTCAGTAGCCCTGATGTTCATGGTTCAGTAGACTTGATGTTCATGGTTCAATATCCCAGATGTTCATGGTTCAGTAGCCCTGATGTTCATGGTTCAGTAGACTTGATGTTCATGGTTCAATATCCCAGATGTTCATGGTTCAGTAGCCCTGATGTTTATGGTTCAGTGGATTTAATGTTCATGGTTCAATATCCCAGATGTTCATAGTTCAGTAGCCCTGATGTTTATGGTTCAGTGGATTTAATGTTCATGGTTCAATATCCCAGATGTTCATGGTTCAGTAGCCCTGATGTTCATGGTTCAGTACACCTGATGTGTATGGTTCAGTAGACCTGATGTTCATAGTTCAGTATCCCTGATGCTCGCGGTTCAGTTGCCTGTTGTTCGTGGTTCAGTAGACTTGATGTAGTGCTCTCTCTCTCTCTCTCTCTCTCTCTCTCTCTCTCTCTCTCTCTCTCTCTCTCTCTCTCTCTCTCTCTCTCTCTCTCTCTCTCTCTCTCTCTCTCTCATATATTTCAACCAGGTATGTTTATTAATTTTGAGAAAGTTATGTGTGTGGGCGACACGTTCCTCATAGCTTTTGTTGACTGCTTTTGTGTCATTTCCTACAACTTGTCAGTGTTCCCACACCATCTGTTACAGTATCTTAGTTACCATCTGTTACAGTATCTTAGTTACCATCTGTTGCAGTATCTTAGTTACCATCTGTTAAAGTATCTTAGTTACCATCTGTTAAAGTATCTTAATTACCATCTGATAAAGTATCTTAGTTACCATCTGTTACAGTATCTTAGTTACCATCTGTTGCAGTATCTTAGTTACCATCTGTTACAGTATCTTAGTTACCATCTGTTACAGTATCTTAGTTACCATCTGTTAAAGTATCTTAGTTACCATCTGTTACAGTATCTTAATTACCATCTGTTAAAGTATCTTAGTTACCATCTGTTAAAGTATCTTAGTTACCATCTGTTAAAGTATCTTAGTTACCATCTGATAAAGTATCTTAGTTACCATCATTTAAAGTATCTTAGTTACCATCTGTTAAAGTATCTTAGTTACCATCTGATAAAGTATCTTAGTTACCATCTGTTACAGTATCTTAGTTACCATCTGTTACAGTATCTTAGTTACCATCTGTTACAGTATCTTAGTTACCATCTGTTAAAGTATCTTAGTTACCATCTGTTAAAGTATCTTAGTTACCATCTGATAAAGTATCTTAGTTACCATCTGTTACAGTATCTTAGTTACCATCTGTTACAGTATCTTAGTTACCATTTATTAAAGTATCTTAGTTACCATCTGTTACAGTATCTTAGTTACCATCTACTGTTAGTGTTAGTTGACATCTACTGTTACAGTGTTAGTTAACATCTACTGTTACAGAGTTAGTTAACACCTACTGTCACAGTCTTAGTTAACACCTACTGTTACAGTGTTAGTTAGCATTAACTGTTACAGCCATAGTTAGCATCTACTGTTACAGTGTTTGTTAACATCTACTGTTACAGTCTTGGTTAATATCTACTGTTATAGTGTTAGTTAACATTTACTGTTTCAGTGTTAGTTAACATCTACTGTTACAGTTTTAGTTAACTTCTACTGTTACAGTATCTTAATTAACATCTACTGTTACAGTATCTTTGTTACCATCTACTGTTACAGTCTTTGTTACCATCTACTGTTACAGTCTTTGTTACCATCTACTGTTACAGTCTTTGTTACCATCTACTGTTAGTCTTGGTTAACATCTACTGTTACAGTCTTTGTTACCATCTACTGTTACAGTCTTGGTTAACATCTACTGTTACAGTATCTTAATTAACATCTACTGTTACAGTCTTTGTTACCATCTACTGTTACAGTCTTAGTTAACATCTACTGTTACAGTATCTTAATTAACATCTACTGTTACAGTGTTTGTTACCATCTACTGTTACAGTGTTAGTTAACATCTACTGTTACAGTCTTAGTTAACATCTACTGTTACAGTCTTAGTTAACATCTACTGTTACAGTCTTAGTTAACATCTACTGTTACAGTCTTAGTTAACATCTACTGTTACAGTCTTAGTTAACATCTACTGTTACAGTATCTTAGTTATTTATCTTATAAGTAGAATTCTAACATAAATATAAGTCATGGCTTAACATACTCTCTGTTAGCAGACATAAGTTAGTAGGTAAGACACATAAGCAAGTTAGACAACTTTATTCCGAAACGTTTCGCCTACACAGTAGGCTTCTTCAGTCGAGTACAGAAAGTAGGCAGGAGCAGTAGAAATGTGAAGACTATGTAATCAGTCCATCACCCTTAAAGTTGTAGATTTGAGGTTGTCAGTCCCTCAGCCTGGAGAAGTTCTGTTCCAAAGTCTGGAACTAACTGAAGATCAAGCGACAGTGTTGAGACTTAAATACTGTCGGAAGGAGAGGTGCAGAGTCGTAGTAGTGAGAATGTAGCCACTGAGAGGTCACGTCCCTCTCAGCCTACCAACCTGTCGGTATTGTATACCATTTTGATATTCAGATATAAGTTAGATTAATTTAGGTCATGTTAATTTAACATTAATTTATGGTAATGTTGGGCAATAGGTGCAGGCAGTAAAGACGTATCTGCTTATTTTGTTTGCATCTGGAAGACTGTGGATGTTCAAGACACAAAATCAGTTATCGGAAATTTTATTCAGGAAACATTTTGCCTCTTTCATGTCAAATCTGCAGACGAAACGTTGTCCAGTAAAAGGTTTCCAGTTACTGCATTTTGTGTCTATCATAAAGAACTGTTTAGTATTTCCATACCATCTATTGTTACAAAGGTTAAACTGTTTGACAGGTAATCTTTTATCCAACGATGTAGACTAACATTAATATTCATATTTGCCCAACTCATGCACGATAACAATTGTGTTTGAGACGTCAGTGCAGATTTCAGACAAGGAAACATAATGACACTAGAAGAGTGTGTGTGTGCTGTGAGACAGATGGTAAAATAGTTCTATACAGTACACAGGTAACTCGCTCATAAAACTGTGGAGATGAGGTGAGAATTGATATCTCATTCTATAATATGGTATATTATGTATTAGTCCTGGAAGTGTCTCACGACAACTACTCACTCAGATTGGTGTAAATATATCTTGTTGTTCCGGCTTGATACTAGGAACAGTGGGACTATTGGTTCTCAGATGAGGGAGGATTCTCCTCAGTGCGATTATCGTAAGTTATATCATGGTGTCCAGGGGCGGCTGATCCACCCTTTAGTGGTGTCCAGGGGCGGCTGATCCACCCTTTAGTGGTGTCCAGGGGCGGCTGATCCACCCTTTAGTGCAGTGACTGATGTGAAATTGGTTTAGAAAGCTAACAAGTTGATGAGTCAGTCACTTGTTCAGCATTTGGGGATCTTTATTAAAGATACCCCTATGTTGCACAAGTGCCTCATTCATCAGTGCAATGTCTAACTCATATTCTGTAGAAGGGCAATCTCTCTTATCATTATTTTGGTTTATGAAATGCATCAATTTAGAGCTTTCTCCAGAAGCACACTCTAGGTGTCTTCTAACGTGAAGTGGGAGGTTTTCATGCCTGGATGTCTTGACTCTTTTGTTTACCTGATCATTAAGTTTTTCAGAAGGAAAGGATGAGCAGTATTTCCACCCTTTTTTTCCTAGTTATTTTTACCATTGCTGGCTAGACTGAGAGAGGCAGCTCTGTTTAACCCGTTAAAAAATTGAGCCAATTCTTTCTGCCTCGTCACCAGATGAACCTGGCCCATGGCCGGGCTCAGAGAGTAGAGAAACTCTCGAAAGTCTCCAAAGGCATATCAAAGGTATATCCTGTGTTAGTGCATTTTGGAAAGTTTTGAGTGAATCAGAGGTTCTACAGTCACCATATATTTTAGTTCGTCAAACTACCCGTCTTGAATTTCGTACTTATGTGACGTTATAATAATGACGGTGAAATACGTCTACTTTTAAAGACGAAGATTTTTGTCTTTTCGTTTCATTCTCTTTGATCTACGAGAAAATTCTCAATAGCAGAGATAAGATCATCATTAAATTTGTGTGTGACAGTAGACTGGTAACTCTCATAGCACTGATCTTTCTTATTAATAAAGTTATTTCTGTTTGTTAAGATTTTTCTCTCGTCTGCTAGATTCTTGGATAGTTATCAGGTCATGTTTGTGTTGGTGTTTGTCACTGTAATATTCACTGTTTCTCATGTTTGTTTTGGTGTTTGTCACTGTAATGGTCACTGTTTCTCATGTTTGTTTTGGTGTTTGTCACTGTAATGGTCACTGTTTCTCATGTTTGTTTTGGTGTTTGTCACTGTAATGTTCACTGTTTCTCATGTTTGTTTTGGTGTTTGTCACTGTAATGTTCACTGTTTCTCATGTTTGTTTTGGTGTTTGTCACTGTAATGGTCACTGTTTCTCATGTTTGTGTTGGTGTTTGTCACTGTAATGTTCACTGTTTCTCATGTTTGTTTTGGTGTTTGTCACTGTAATGGTCACTGTTTCTCATGTTTGTGTTGGTGTTTGTCACTGTAATGGTCACTGTTTCTCATGTTTGTGTTGGTGTTTGTCACTGTAATGTTCACTGTTTCTCATGTTTGTGTTGGTGTTTGTCACTGTAATGTTCACTGTTTCTCATGTTTGTGTTGGTGTTTGTCACTGTAATGGTCACTGTTTCTCATGTTTGTGTTGGTGTTTGTCACTGTAATGGTCACTGTTTCTCATGTTTGTGTTGGTGTTTGTCACTGTAATGGTCACTGTTTCTCATGTTTGTGTTGGTGTTTGTCACTGTAATGGTCACTGTTTCTCATGTTTGTGTTGGTGTTTGTCACTGTAATGGTCACTGTTTCTCATGTTTGTGTTGGTGTTTGTCACTGTAATGGTCACTGTTTCTCATGTTTGTGTTGGTGTTTGTCACTGTAATGGTCACTGTTTCTCATGTTTGTGTTGGTGTTTGTCACTGTAATGGTCACTGCCTCTCATGTTAAATAACAAATATTGGATATTGTGGGTGTATGTCGTCGAGTGCAGTGACACATGTCTCCGTGACTCGTCTCTGGAGTGACAGTGTTCTCTCAACGTATCTATTCATCCCCCGGGTGTGGATAGTCACATCCCCCGGGTGTGGATAGTCACATCCCCCGGGTGTGGATAGTCACATCCCCCGGGTGTGGATAGTCACATCCCCCGGGTGTGGATAGTCACATCCCCCGGGTGTGGATAGTCACATCCCCCGGGTGTGGATAGTCACATCCCCCGTGTGTGGATAGTCACATCCCCCGGGTGTGGATAGTCACATCCCCCGGGTGTGGATAGTCACATCCCCCGGGTGTGGATAGTCACATCCCCCGGGTGTGGATAGTCACATCCCCCGGGTGTGGATAGTCACATCCCCCGGGTGTGGATAGTCACATCCCCCGGGTGTGGATAGTCACATCCCCCGGGTGTGGATAGTCACATCCCCCGGGTGTGGATAGTCACATCCCCCGGGTGTGGATAGTCACATCCCCCGGGTGTGGATAGTCACATCCCCCGGGTGTGGATAGTCACATCCCCCGGGTGTGGATAGTCACATCCCCCGGGTGTGGATAGTCACATCCCCCGGGTGTGGATAGTCACATCCCCCGGGTGTGGATAGTCACATCCCCCGTGTGTGGATAGTCACATCCCCCGGGTGTGGATAGTCACATCACCCGGGTGTGGATAGTCACATCCCCGGGTGTGGATAGTCACATCCCCGGGTGTGGATAGTCACATCCCCGGGTGTGGATAGTCACATCCCCCGGGTGTGGATAGTCACATCCCCCGGGTGTGGATAGTCACATCCCCCGGGTGTGGATAGTCACATCCCCCGGGTGTGGATAGTCACATCCCCCGTGTGTGGATAGTCACATCCCCCGGGTGTGGATAGTCACATCACCCGGGTGTGGATAGTCACATCCCCGGGTGTGGATAGTCACATCCCCGGGTGTGGATAGTCACATCCCCGGGTGTGGATAGTCACATCCCCCGGGTGTGGATAGTCACATCCCCCGGGTGTGGATAGTCACATCCCCCGGGTGTGGATAGTCACATCCCCCGGATGTGGATAGTCACATCCCCCGGATGTGGATAGTCACATCCCCCGGGTGTGGATAGTCACATCCCCCGGGTGTGGATAGTCACATCCCCGGGTGTGGATAGTCACATCCCCGGGTGTGGATAGTCACATCCCCCGGGTGTGGATATTCACATCCCCGGGTGTGGATAGTCACATCCCCCGGGTGTGGATAGTCACATCACCCGGGTGTGGATAGTCACATCTCCCGGGTGTGGATAGTCACATCTCCCGGGTGTGGATAGTCACATCCCCCGGATGTGGATACTCACATCCCCCGGGTGTGGATAGTCACATCCCCCGGGTGTGGATAGTCACATCACCCGGGTGTGGATAGTCACATCCCCCTGGTGTGGATAGTCACATCCCCCGGGTGTGGATAGTCACATCCCTAGGTGTGGATAATCACATCTCCCGGGTGTGGATAATCACATCTCCCGGGTGTGGATAATCACATCTCCCGGGTGTGGATAGTCACATCCCCCGGGTGTGGATAGTCACATCCCCGGGTGTGGATAGTCACATCCCCGGGTGTGGATAGTCACATCCCCCGGGTGTGGATAGTCACATCCCCCGGGTGTGGATAGTCACATCCCCCGGGTGTGGATAGTCACATCCCCGGGTGTGGATAGTCACATCCCTAGGTGTGGATAATCACATCTCCCGGGTGTGGATAATCACATCTCCCGGGTGTGGATAATCACATCTCCCGGGTGTGGATAATCACATCTCCCGGGTGTGGATAATCACATCTCCCGGGTGTGGATAATCACATCTCCCGGGTGTGGATAATCACATCTCCCGGGTGTGGATAATCACATCTCCCGGGTGTGGATAATCACATCTCCCGGGTGTGGATAATCACATCTCCCGGGTGTGGATAATCACATCTCCCGGGTGTGGATAATCACATCTCCCGGGTGTGGATAATCACATCTCCCGGGTGTGGATAGTCACATCTCCCGGGTGTGGATAATCACATCTCCCGGGTGTGGATAATCACATCTCCCGGGTGTGGATAGTCACATCTCCCGGGTGTGGATAGTCACATCTCCCGGGTGTGGATAATCACATCTCCCGGGTGTGGATAATCACATCTCCCGGGTGTGGATAATCACATCTCCCGGGTGTGGATAGTCACATCTCCCGGGTGTGGATAATCACATCTCCCGGGTGTGGATAATCACATCTCCCGGGTGTGGATAATCACATCTTCCGGGTGTGGATAGTCACATCTCCCGGGTGTGGATAGTCACATCTCCCGGGTGTGGATAATCACATCTCCCGGGTGTGGATAATCACATCTCCCGGGTGTGGATAATCACATCTCCCGGGTGTGGATAATCACATCTCCCGGGTGTGGATAGTCACATCTCCCGGGTGTGGATAGTCACATCTCCCGGGTGTGGATAATCACATCTCCCGGGTGTGGATAATCACATCTCCCGGGTGTGGATAGTCACATCCCCCGGGTGTGGATAGTCACATCCCCCGGGTGTGGATAGTCACATCCCTAGGTGTGGATAATCACATCTCCCGGGTGTGGATAGTCACATCTCCCGGGTGTGGATAATCACATCTCCCGGGTGTGGATAATCACATCTCCCGGGTGTGGATAGTCACATCTCCCGGGTGTGGATAGTCACATCTCCCGGGTGTGGATAATCACATCTCCCGGGTGTGGATAATCACATCTCCCGGGTGTGGATAGTCACATCCCCCGGGTGTGGATAGTCACATCCCCCGGATGTGGATAGTCACATCCCTAGGTGTGGATAATCACATCTCCCGGGTGTGGATAGTCACATCTCCCGGGTGTGGATAATCACATCTCCCGGGTGTGGATAATCACATCTCCCGGGTGTGGATAGTCACATCTCCCGGGTGTGGATAGTCACATCTCCCGGGTGTGGATAATCACATCTCCCGGGTGTGGATAATCACATCTCCCGGGTGTGGATAGTCACATCCCCCGGGTGTGGATAGTCACATCCCCCGGGTGTGGATAGTCACATCCCTAGGTGTGGATAATCACATCTCCCGGGTGTGGATAATCACATCTCCCGGGTGTGGATAATCACATCTCCCGGGTGTGGATAATCACATCTCCCGGGTGTGGATAATCACATCTCCCGGGTGTGGATAATCACATCTCCCGGGTGTGGATAATCACATCTCCCGGGTGTGGATAATCACATCTCCCGGGTGTGGATAATCACATCTCCCGGGTGTGGATAATCACATCTCCCGGGTGTGGATAGTCACATCTCCCGGGTGTGGATAATCACATCTCCCGGGTGTGGATAATCACATCTCCCGGGTGTGGATAATCACATCTCCCGGGTGTGGATAATCACATCTCCCGGGTGTGGATAATCACATCTCCCGGGTGTGGATAGTCACATCTCCCGGGTGTGGATAATCACATCTCCCGGGTGTGGATAATCACATCTCCCGGGTGTGGATAATCACATCTCCCGGGTGTGGATAATCACATCTCCCGGGTGTGGATAATCACATCTCCCGGGTGTGGATAATCACATCTCCCGGGTGTGGATAATCACATCTCCCGGGTGTGGATAGTCACATCTCCCGGGTGTGGATAATCACATCTCCCGGGTGTGGATAATCACATCTCCCGGGTGTGGATAATCACATCTCCCGGGTGTGGATAATCACATCTCCCGGGTGTGGATAATCACATCTCCCGGGTGTGGATAATCACATCTCCCGGGTGTGGATAATCACATCTCCCGGGTGTGGATAATCACATCTCCCGGGTGTGGATAGTCACATCTCCCGGGTGTGGATAATCACATCTCCCGGGTGTGGATAATCACATCTCCCGGGTGTGGATAATCACATCTCCCGGGTGTGGATAATCACATCTCCCATATCTGCATGTTACCGTGGCTAAATTCTGCATATTGTGTGATTCGTGATGGGACTCCTTTAAGGAAGGTGGGATGCCTCGATTCCGGTGAGGGGCTCTTGATCCAAGGAACTGAACTTATCCTTCCCTTCGTTGGGTGGTACCTAAGTGCCTCTGTTCCCCCAGGCTCTATATGACCACTGTTACTTTAGCGCTTACTCCTAAGGGCCACTAAGTACCCTTGTCTTCTAATAACGTTCATTTTTCCACTATAATCTACCTTGATCATAATTACTATCGCTTTGTTTCGTAAAGTGAAGTCCGGGATCTTTCCTTAATTCATGGTATAACTTAACAAATATTTGAGGACAATTGTGTTGCAGAGGTGTGAGCGTTGCTCACACCTCTGCAACAAAGTTGACATGGTAGTGAGGGAGTGGTGGCGAAACTGACCACCTCCCCCCTCCCCTCTCTTCCACCAAAGTTGACGCGATGAGTGCATGGTAGTGAGAGGGGGTAAGCCTCCTCCCCACCAAATAATCGTGGTGGTAGTGATGACAGTGGCTAAACTCCGTCTCTCCACCAGCTGGTAGTGATGAGAGGGACTAGCTCCCACTCTCTCTACCAGTTGGTGGTGGTGAGAGGGACTAGTTCCCTCTCTCCCTACCAGTTGGTGGTGGTGAGAGGGACTAGCTCCCTCTCTCCACCAGTTTGTGGTGGTGAGAGGGACTAGCTCCCTCTCTCTCTCTACCAGTTGGTGATGGTGAGAGGGACTAGCTCCCTCTCCTCACCAGTTGGTTGTGATGAGGACTAGCTATCTCTCTCCACCAGTGGTAGTAAGAGGGACTAGCCTCCTCCTGTTGAAAACCCCTCGACGCCCACAGCCTCCTAAGATCAATAACAGATTGGCTAGCATTCTAGTTGAGCGGTGAGGCTGACAGGATAGTTGAGTGGGTAGTTGTCTGGGTGGTTGGCGAACTGGGTAGGAGGTTGTTGGTGTCAGCGTTGGTGTGTGGGGCAAGTATGTGTAGCCACTCGAACTGTATCATAATGTCTCGGCCACAGTAGAGTAGGCCTCTCTGCCGCTCCTGACCGATCCTGCCGCCCGCCTGAGCGATCCCCACCCATCCCGACGCTCGCTGCCGCTACCTACCCCGATTTTTTTTTTTGCGAGAACGCCGCGTCGGTGTGTTTAGTCAGTGTGGCGCAAGCGTAGCATGAGGACGGAGAGTGCGTGAGCTGCGTAAGTGTGGATTACTCTCTCCTCTCCCTCTGCGCGCGCGAGCGAGCGTGTGTCACGCTTTTGAAGGTAGTTGTGGGCGTACTCATCAGCGGCGTAACAAGCTACGCCCAAGAGGAACGCAGCTACAGACGCAGAGGTGTGTGTGTATGTGTTTGTGTGTATGTTGGTGCCTGTGTGTGTGTGTGTGTGTGTGTGTGTATGTGTGTGTGTGTGTGAGGGACTTCGGACATCGTAGTGCCCTGGCAGACAGTTGACGGGCGGCCACCAGCAGAGTCAGATCCGACCTGCCCCTCCCCGCTGCTGCTGCTACTGCTACTGCTGCTTAATCTAGGCAGGGCTGGAGAAGCAGAGTGCTCTTGATACACGGGAGTAAGAGCTACATGATACATCAGTGTGGCGGTGCCCCACTGTAGCGCCTGGCTGAGTGAAACTAGTGAGTGGTGGCGGCACACCCTCCCTCCCTCCCTTACCGCCAACACACCTCCAGGACCTGCTGCTCCTTTACACTCCCCGGGCTACTGAACCTTCCAGTGTGTACCTCCATAACCCCCCCCCCCAGTGCCCCCAAACACTCCACCTCCCACCCACCCACTGATCTCCACAACACTTCCCACACAAACGCCAGTATCCCGAATCGCTTTTGTCTTGAAGCGAGGCTGAGAGCGTACCCAGGTGGCAGTGCGTACTCAGGTGGCAGTGCGTACCTAAGTGGCAGTGCGTACCTAGGTGGCAGTGCGTACCTAGGTGGCAGTGCGTACCTAGGTGGCAGAGGAAGGTGGTTCTACCAACGCCCTCTATCCCACTCCTTAACACCTCCATAACGTCCCTTACACTCTCCCCAGCGTCCCCTACACCCTTTAACCCATCCCCTACACTCCTTAACCCATCCTCTACACCCCTTAACTCATCCAGCACCCTCTGGAATCAGGAACCTTGCTCCTAGTGTTGCCAGACCCTCACCCCAGCCGTTCCTCTCAACAACTGGCTGCTGAACCAAGCCTTGTTTGTGTGCAGTTGGCATCACACACTTGTTTGGCTGGCACCCCCGTCAACAGCCAAGCCTTGTACATTGTTGGCTCCCCACTCTCGTGCTTGACTGGCACCCTCATCGACAGCCAGACTTAACTGGCTCCCCCGTCAACAGCCAAACCTTGTGTGTACTTGGCACCACACTTGTGCTTGTCTGGCACCGCTGTCCACCATGCTGTTGTCAGAGCTGATCAGTGTGCAGAACGTGGCACACGTCTACGAGGAGGTCACTGACCGCACACACAACACCAGATCAAAAGGTGAGACCACCTGCCATCTCTCTACCCTCTCTTGTTTCATAACATGTGACATGTCTGTGACTTCAGTGCTGACGTGGTCACTTCAGCGCTGACGTGGTCACTTCAGCGCTGACGTGGTCACTTCAGTTTTGCCTTGGATAGTGCCTTCAGTGCCACCTGAGTGCTACCTTAGCAACTTAAGTGCTAGCTAAGCAACTTCAGTCCTGTCTTAGTAACGTCATTGCTACCTTGGGTAGTGATTTCAATGCTGCATTAGATAGTGACGTCATAGCTTCTGTTGATTCAGGGAATTGGAGCTATCCCTCCCCTTCCTCGGATCAAATCTGATCACCTTCCATCCTCCAGGTGGTGTATGGCACATATACAACATGTATGATTAACATGCATAGGATTTAACTTCATGTGGGTTTAGCGCTTGTTCCTGTAAAAATCATAAGTTTCGATCGCTGCTTGACCCGAGAAAGGTATCCCCGTATCCCTCAAGCCTTCAGTGATCGGAGAAGAGTATCCCCCAAGCCTTGAATGATACGAGAAAGGTATCCTTCAAGCCTTTAGTGAGCCTATAAAAGTATCCCTCAAGTCTTCAATGAACGTATAAAAGTATACCTCAAGCCTTGAATGATCCTAGAAAAATATCCCTCAAGCCTTGAATAATCCGAGAAAGGTATCCCTCAAGCCTTGAATGGTCCGAGAAAGGTATCTGAAGCCTGCAGTGATCCGAGAAAAGTATCTCTCAAACCTTCGGCAAGAAAAAGAAGACCTGGCAAGTAAGACCAAGGTATAAAACACCAGAGGATCACCAGACAGAAAGAGAAGATCATGTGAAGACTCTGAGTATAATACTGTTTGTGTAGACCTACGCCAGGTGTCAGAAACACTGCTGGAACAAGTGTAGATATCTTTCCGAAGAAACTAGACACAGCACTCCACCTAGTGCTGGATCAGTCAGGCTGTGGCGGATACGTAGGTTAGCGGGCCACCAGTAGCAACAGCCTGGTTGATCAGGCAAGCACCAGACGAGCCTGGCTCAGGGCCGGGCTCCGGTAAAGGATAAGGTATTTCCAGGTCGTAAACGAAAATCTTTAAACAATTCTTGTTGACGTCTTGAAGGAACCATCCAGGTACCTGTTAGTGATGATGATAACAATATAAATATGTTAGTCCTTAAGAATGATCATCATAACAAGTTATTAATGATGATACCATATATTGCATTGTTAACGCTGCTTACACGCTCATTAAACTTTGACTCTTGAATAACCCACTCTCATTTATCTTAGTTTTAAATATATTTACGACTTTCAGTGAATAAAACCTCAGATAATTATAACTAATATATATATATATATATATATATATATATATATATATATATATATATATATATATATATATATATATATATATATATATATAATGTGAGAGGTAAGGGGTGGGTAGCTGCCTTCACCACTGCTACTACCCCTGCTGGGTAGCTGCCTTCACCACTGCTACTACCCCTGCTGGGTAGCTGCCTTCACCACTGCTACTACCCCTGCTGGGTAGCTGCCTTCACCACTGCTACTACCCCTGCTGGGTAGCTGCCTTCACCACTGCTACTACCCCTGCTGGGTAGCTGCCTTCACCACTGCTACTACCCCTGCTGGGTAGCTGCCTTCACCATTGCTACTACCCCTGCTGGGTAGCTGCCTTCACCACTGCTACTACCCCTGCTGGGTAGCTGCCTTCACCACTGCTACTACCCCTGCTGGGTAGCTGCCTTCACCACTGCTACTACCCCTGCTGGGTAGCTGCCTTCACCACTGCTACTACCCCTGCTGGGTAGCTACCTTCACCACTGCTACTACCCCTGCTGGGTAGCTGCCTTCACCACTGCTACTACCCCTGCTGGGTAGCTACCTTCACCACTGCTACTACCCCTGCTGGGTAGCTGCCTTCACCACTGCTACTACCCCTGCTGGGTAGCTGCCTTCACCACTGCTACTACCCCTGCTGGGTAGCTGCCTTCACCACTGCTACTACCCCTGCTGGGTAGCTGCCTTCACCACTGCTACACCCCTGCTGGGTAGCTGCTACTACCCCTGCTGGGTAGCTGCCTTCACCACTGCTACTACCCCTGCTGGGTAGCTGCCTTCACCACTGCTACTACCCCTGCTGGGTAGCTGCCTTCACCACTGCTACTACCCCTGCTGGGTAGCTGCCTTCACCACTGCTACTACCCCTGCTGGGTAGCTGCCTTCACCAGTGCTACTACCCCTGCTGGGTAGCTGCCTTCACCACTGCTACTACCCCTGCTGGGTAGCTGCCTTCACCACTGCTACTACCCCTGCTGGGTAGCTGCCTTCACCACTGCTACTACCCCTACTGGGTAGCTGCCTTCACCACTGCTTCTACCCCTGCTGGGTAGCTGCCTTCACCACTGCTACTACCCCTGCTGGGTAGCTGCCTTCACCACTGCTACTACCCCTGCTGGGTAGCTGCCTTCACCACCACTGCTACTACCCCTGCTGGGTAGCTGCCTTCACCACTGCTACTACCCCTGCTGGGTAGCTGCCTTCACCACTGCTACTACCCCTGCTGGGTAGCTGCCTTCACCACTGCTACTACCCCTGCTGGGTAGCTGCCTTCACCACTGCTACTACCCCTGCTGGGTAGCTGCCTTCACCACTGCTACTACCCCTGCTGGGTAGCTGCCTTCACCACTGCTACTACCCCTGCTGGGTAGCTGCCTTCACCACTGCTACTACCCCTGCTGTGTAGCTGCCTTCACCACTGCTACTACCCCTGCTGGGTAGCTGCCTTCACCACTGCTACTACCCCTGCTGGGTAGCTGCCTTCACCACTGCTACTACCCCTGCTGGGTAGCTGCCTTCACCACTGCTACTACCCCTGCTGGGTAGCTGCCTTCACCACTGCTACTACCCCTGCTGGGTAGCTGCCTTCACCACTGCTACTACCCCTGCTGGGTAGCTGCCTTCACCACTGCTACTACCCCTGCTGGGTAGCTGCCTTCACCACTGCTACTACCCCTGCTGGGTAGCTGCCTTCACCACTGCTACTACCCCTGCTGGGTAGCTGCCTTCACCACTGCTACTACCCCTGCTGGGTAGCTGCCTTCACCACTGCTACTACCCCTGCTGGGTAGCTGCCTTCACCACTGCTACTACCCCTGCTGGGTAGCTGCCTTCACCACTGCTACTACCCCTGCTGGGTAGCTGCCTTCACCACTGCTACTACCCCTGCTGGGTAGCTGCCTTCACCACTGCTACTACCCCTGCTGGGTAGCTGCCTTCACCACTGCTACTACCCCTGCTGGGTAGCTGCCTTCACCACTGCTACTACCCCTGCTGGGTAGCTGCCTTCACCACTGCTACTACCCCTGCTGGGTAGCTGCCTTCACCACTGCTACTACCCCTGCTGGGTAGCTGCCTTCACCACTGCTACTACCCCTGCTGGGTAGCTGCCTTCACCACTGCTACTACCCCTGCTGGGTAGCTGCCTTCACCATTGCTACTACCCCCTGCTGGGTAGCTGCCTTCACCACTGCTACTACCCCTGCTGGGTAGCTGCCTTCACCACTGCTACTACCCCTGCTGGGTAGCTGCCTTCACCACTGCTACTACCCCTGCTGGGTAGCTGCCTTCACCACTGCTACTACCCCTGCTGGGTAGCTGCCTTCACCACTGCTACTACCCCTGCTGGGTAGCTGCCTTCACCACTGCTACTACCCCTGCTGGGTAGCTGCCTTCACCACTGCTACTACCCCTGCTGGGTAGCTGCCTTCACCACTGCTACTACCCCTGCTGGGTAGCTGCCTTCACCACTGCTACTACCCCTGCTGGGTAGCTGCCTTCACCACTGCTACTACCCCTGCTGGGTAGCTGCCTTCACCACTGCTACTACCCCTGCTGGGTAGCTGCCTTCACCACTGCTACTACCCCTGCTGGGTAGCTGCCTTCACCACTGCTACTACCCCTGCTGGGTAGCTGCCTTCACCACTGCTACTACCCCTGCTGGGTAGCTGCCTTCACCACTGCTACTACCCCTGCTGGGTAGCTGCCTTCACCACTGCTACTACCCCTGCTGGGTAGCTGCCTTCACCACTGCTACTACCCCTGCTGGGTAGCTGCCTTCACCACTGCTACTACCCCTGCTGGGTAGCTGCCCTCACCACTGCTACTACCCCTGCTGGGTAGCTGCCTTCACCACTTGCTACTACCCCTGCTGGGTAGCTGCCTTCACCACTGCTACTACCCCTGCTGGGTAGCTGCCTTCACCACTGCTACTACCCCTGCTGGGTAGCTGCCTTCACCACTGCTACTACCCCTGCTGGGTAGCTGCCTTCACCACTGCTACTACCCCTGCTGGGTAGCTGCCTTCACCACTGCTACTACCCCTGCTGGGTAGCTGCCTTCACCACTGCTACTACCCCTGCTGGGTAGCTGCCTTCACCACTGCTACTACCCCTGCTGGGTAGCTGCCTTCACCACTGCTACTACCCCTGCTGGGTAGCTGCCTTCACCACTGCTACTACCCCTGCTGGGTAGCTGCCTTCACCACTGCTACTACCCCTGCTGGGTAGCTGCCTTCACCACTGCTACTACCCCTGCTGGGTAGCTGCCTTCACCACTGCTACTACCCCTGCTGGGTAGCTGCCTTCACCACTGCTACTACCCCTGCTGGGTAGCTGCCTTCACCACTGCTACTACCCCTGCTGGGTAGCTGCCTTCACCACTGCTACTACCCCTGCTGGGTAGCTGCCTTCACCACTGCTACTACCCCTGCTGGGTATCTGCCTTCACCACTGCTACTACCCCTGCTGGGTAGCTGCCTTCACCATTGCTACTACCCCTGCTGGGTAGCTGCCTTCACCACTGCTACTACCCCTGCTGGGTAGCTGCGTCCACCACTGCTACTACCCCTGCTGGGTAGCTGCCTTCACCATTGCTACTACCCCTGCTGGGTAGCTGCGTCCACCACTGCTACTACCCCTGCTGGGTAGCTGCCTTCACCACTGCTACTACCCCTGCTGGGTAGCTGCCTTCACCACTGCTACTACCCCTGCTGGGTAGCTGCGTCCACCACTGCTACTACCCCTGCTGGGTAGCTGCCTTCACCACTGCTACTACCCCTGCTGGGTAAACTAACCCTGGCCCTCCCACGTACACTTCTAGAATCTTTTATATATGCCCAACATGTAAATGTATGAACATGAATATGTATACACGATAAATGTATGTACATTAATAGAGACGTTGCAGCAAGCAAATTGGTTGTCTAGGTGAGTTAGGCTGAGGTTAACGCAGCTCTCTCAAGTTGATGCATTTGTACACACAAACCTCACATCACTTACACACACACACACACACAATCACACATTTATTAACTGAATAATGCATATAAATCTTAATTACTAAATTTGTTTATATATATATATATATATATATATATATATATATATATATATATATATATATATATATATATATATATATATATATATATATATATATATATATATATATACATGTATATATGTCGTGCCGAATAGGCAGAACTTGCGATCTTGGCTTAAATAGCAACGCTCATCTTGCCATACAGGACAAGTGAAAATTTGTGTATGCAATAATTTCGCCAAAATCATTCTGAACCTAACGAAAAAAATATATTTCACTGTGTTTGTTTAGTATTAAATTATTGTAAACAAATCTAAAATATATTTAGTTGGGTTAAGCTAAAATAAATTGTTCTTGTTATAATAAGGTTAGGTAAGTTTTCTAAGATTCTTTTGGAGCAAAATTAAAATTTTTTACATTAACATTAATGAAAAAAATATATCTTTAAACGTATTGGAGAAAATTTTAGAAAGGACTTAATTTTAAATGAGTTCTTGCTAATTGACCAGTTTTACATATTCGGCACGACATTATATATATATATATATATATATATATATATATATATATATATATATATATATATATATATATATAAAATTGTGTTTCGTGTGTATTTCATATTTTAAATACGATTTAGCCCGGTTAGGTATCGTTGTTTTGGAAAAGAAACTCGTGTTTCGATGTTTCCAAGGCTGCTGAAATCAGTGCAGATGGAGTCGTTTAATTCCATTGAGGGTAATAGAGGGTAGTCAGTAAAGTGTCAGGTTGGGTCATCAGTGCGTTAGTTAGGCAACACTCGGCTAACTTTGTGTGTGGTCAAGGTATGATTAGTGAAGGCGACTTTAGGTCAGTGTCGTAACTGGGTCAACGTGAGGATGCTAGTTTCCTGACAGTCTGAAGAGGAGGACTCGTTGTACTCTCTGTTTTGCTCTGGGTTGTGTTTTTGTTGGTTGAGTTTCGGTTCTTGGCCCTGAATTTTTTACCAGCACTCGCTGTCATTATTGGTTGCTAGCATCTAGGATCCCGTCGTGCCTGTTCACTAAACACTGGATCAGTATTGATGCCTTGATGCTTCTGACTGCCTCGTAAAGAAATTGGAGGTACCATCCCCTTCCAAGGATCAAAACTGATTACCTCTCTTTCCCCCAGGTGCTGTATGACCCCTACGGGTTTAGCTCTTCCCCCATGAATATAATAATATACACTAGCTCAAGCTAATATGGCTACAGAGGTATTCTGGAACCATTGGGAGTTGTTTAGGAGAGGTAGATTATGGTAATTTGTAATGGCAGTGAATTTGCAAGAGCTTGGTGGTGATGTCTGCTGGTGGACACCTATTCTGAGTCTTCCCTGAATTGTTTAAGACATCAAGATAATAGTGATTAGTGAGGCCAATTAATTAGGAAGGGTTTGATGATTATACGGCCTGATGCCTTCTTGATGTAGAGGTATATTGTGTATGCATGTATTACGAGGGCAATTTGATGTTGTTTAGTGGCCCTTGATGGTGGTGATCGTAGGTAACGATTGATCAGCTGTGTCTCAGAGATTGTACTAACACCGGCTTATCCAGCACACTGGGCTTGTATTTTACCATTGTTTAAGACTACCACATGGCTGTAATTATTATTACCAAGTGGCTGTTCTTTGAAGGTGATGGCCTCCAACAGCCCCAGGCACGTAGTTTACTAATGTATAAACGGGCCTCGCTCACCCCCCTCCACTCCTCCCCTCCCTTGCCCAACCTCTTCAATACCCCCTTTACCTAACCTCACACACACACACATACACACACACACACACACACACACACACACAAACACACACACACACACACACACACACACACACACACACACACACACACACACACACACACACACACACACACACACACACACACACACACACACCCTTGCCCAGCCTCACCTCACTTGACCAACCTCCTCACTCCTTCATCCGCCCCCACCTTCAGCAGACAAGACTCACGAAATCGCAATGACACGATTGCAAACAAACCATACCACGGGCAGGGATAGAACCCGCGATCAGAGTCTCAAAACTCCAGACCGTCGTGTTAGCCACTGGACCAGCTAGCCACAATAAGATTTAATTCAATTCAATTCAATTCAATTCAAAGTTTATTCTCTATAAGGATTACAATGCTGAGTTTACAGAAATTTGGTTATTGTTTGGTTTACATGTAGTAAAATTGTGATTACAGAGTGTACCACTAGAACGCTTAGCATGGCTAGGCATTTCGGGCATACTTAGTTTTATTCTTAATTGTAAAATATTACAAATTATGAGGTAAGTTGGTATTATGGCTAAGTGACTAAATACTAGTTTGTGAGTTTAGCAATGTGAATGCTTTTGTTTTGGCACAGTATATAGTTTCAGTATTGGAGTATCACAGGATTCATTATTTTAAGACTGAGATTAATATTTCTGTTTATGGTCAAATGAGTCAGTGAGTGTAAGTGTGAACCACCAGGTGGTATTCATGTAGTTAGTTGACGGGGTGTATCAGGGAGATAAGATGTTTTCTAATGGTAGTTTTGAAGGTGATGAATGTGTCTGCAGTTCTAGAGTTCTCAGGTAGGGTATTCCAGATCTTAGGGCCTTTGACATACATTGAATTTTTGTAAAGGTTTAGTCGGACACGGGGAATGTCGTAGAGATGTTTGTTTCTGGTGTTATGCCTGTGGGTTCTGTCACAACTATCAAGAAAGCGTTTAAGGTCAAGGTTGATATTAGAGTTTAAGGCCCTGTAGATATAGATTGCACAGTAGTAAGTGTGGATGTACTGAACTGGGAGTAAGTTTAGATCTTTGAAGAGTGGGGGGGGGGTGTGCTGCCAGGGATGGGATTTAGTGATTATTCTTACTGCAGCTTTTTGTTGGGTTATTATTGGCTTTAGGTGTGTTGCTGCAGTTGATCCCCAAGCACAAATAGCATAGGTGAGGTATGGATAAATAAGCGAGTGGTATAGTGTGAGAAGGGCATTTTGCGGCACGTAGTATCGTATCTTGGAGAGGATCCCAACTAGGTATATTTCTACACCATAGGAAGGTTAGCATATGCACCACTGTGACCACAAATGCAAGTTTTTACAGACGAATCTCCAGCTAGCATGGCCGTGACGAACTCTAACTCAAGTCCCCTAAAAGCCGTGGTCACAGTGGTGCCTATGCTAACCTTCTTATGGTGTAGAAATATACCTAGTTGGACGAATCTTACTGTGGCTAGCTGGTCCAGTGGCTAACGCGACGGTCTGGAGTTTTGAGGCTCTCTGATCGCGGGTTCTATTCCCTTCCGTGGGATGGTTTTTTTTCAGCAGACAAGCCTGGCCCAGGATCGGGTTGTGGCAGCCTGAAACATAGGGGACCCGTCATAGTTGTATATCAAAGCTATAAACCTCACTCTCCAACCTTGCTATTTGGTCCGGAGTTCAAAACATTGACGAAAAATGCGACGATGTGTGTATCTCCACTTATATATGAAGAGGTGAAGTGTTAGACATTAAGCTCCTTCACTGGAAATATCCCAGAATAAGGGAGTAAAGTGACCCTGGGTTACTATAATTGTATGGTGAAAGTTCGGTACAGCACGAGTGAGTAAAGTCGCTCCTCGTGCCTGGATTAAGAGCCCCTCCACCTATGGAGGGGCTCTTGATCCAGGGAATTGGAGGTACCCTCTGCTCAGCTCTTAACGGATTGCCTCGCATTCCTCCATGTGCTGTTTGACCCCTTACGAGTGTAGCGCTTCCTTGTCAATGTAATGATCACAAATGGTGGCAACGGTGGAATTCAATCCTCTGTAGAGAATAAGTGTGTTAATCCTCTTACAGACTGGTCTGTACAGTGTTACCCGTCTTATTGACTGGTCTGTACAGTGTTACCCATCTTACTGACTGGTCTGTACAGTGTTACCCCTCTTATTGATTGGTCTGTGTAGTGTTACCCACTTACAGACTGGTCTGTACAGTGTTACCCGTCTTATTGACTGGTCTGTACAGTGTTACCCATCTTACAGACTGGTCTGTACAGTGTTACCCGTCTTATTGACTGGTTTGTAGTGTTAGCCTCCTTGTGAACCAGTCTGTACCTTGTTATCTCTATCAGTCAGACATTACAAACTGCCAAGTTAATGTCTACCAAGACAGTGGCGAAGTAATATTTACCACTGTAATGTTTGCTTTGTCTCATGGGGAAATGCTGTAAGCAGGTAGTCAAACAATGTTTAAGAAGGTAGGTAGGCAAGGAAGGAAGGTAGGTGCAATACCTTTCAGGAGTGTGAAGGGAGGTACCCACCAGAAAGGTGGGGCACCTTCACCTGCTGCCAAACAAGCTGTATCTGAAGGAGATGGGGGGCGGCGGCGGCGGCAGCAGCAGCAGCAGCTCGTGGGAGTTTTTACCTGTCTCAACGAGTGAGGAGGTACAAGTAATTACTAGGTAGTGGAGGGTAGTGGTGACCGTGGTCTACATTGTGCACCACCACCACCACCTGCCACGCGCCTTCAGTACTACCACTTACACGCCACCACCACATGCCACGCGCCTTCACTACCACCACTTACACTCCACCACCTGCTACGCGCCTTCACTACCACACTCCTCCGTCACCTCCATTGTCAAACTGCTCTTCGCTCACACTCCCGCCGCCTTTTTAAGATTCCTCCTTTGGCTGAAGTATGTAAAAGGTGTGGAACAGAGGCCAGCCAGCCAGCCAGCCAGCCAGCCAGCCAGCCAGCCAGCCAGCCAGCATGCTGTATTTGTTGGCTACAGGCAACATTATCGTTGCAAGGAAAGAAACATTGCCTGTGGATGTGCCAGCACAGGGAAGCCTGCTCATGGACCTCATCTCGGGCAACTGGCTACACTTGCCAGATATGTTGCGAACTTTATGTTCCTGCCGTTTACATCACCGTCACCTTTTTCTTGTAATGCAGCTTTAATTACCAAATATATTCGAAAATGCAATAAAAATATGTTTCGAATCTACTTCATAGTCTTCGGCCTAAATCAGATTGAGAGTAGTGAGGAACAATGGTGGGAGGGAGTGAGTGGGAGTGCTGGTAGTGGTACCACTTACAACTCAAGGTCAGACCAGACCACTGGAGGGATCTTACAGGTATTTTTAAGTTAACTTCACACTCCCGCCTTACGTAAGTGTTACCTGTAGACGTCTAGTTAGCGCAGTGTTGGATTATTTAATTGTTATAATTAGGGTAAGCGCTAAACCTGCAAAGGTCATGCAGCCAACAGCCGCCCACTTGTATGGTGACAAGTCACGGTATGCACAACAAGGCGTTACGTAACATATAACGTTTTTCAGTAAACCTGTAACGTAATTTTTCAAGATACTTACATATCAGGTTTGTACTACCCAAGTGTCCTAGTGGAGGGGCGAGATATATAGTAGTCTTCTTACAACGGTCACTTGTCACTTACTGACACTTGTCACTTACTGACACTTGTCACTTACTGACACTTGTCACTTACTGACACTTGTCACTTACTGACACTTGTCACTTACACTCGTCACTGACACTTGTCACTTACTGACACTTGTCACTTACTGACACTTGTCACTTACACTCGTCATTGACACTTGTCACTTACTGACACTTGTCACTTACACTCGTCACTGACACTTGTCACTTACTGACACTTGTCACTTACTGACACTTGTCACTTACTGACACTTGTCACTTACTGACACTTGTCACTTACTGACACTTGTCACTTACTGACACTTGTCACTTACTGACACTTGTCACTTACTGACACTTGTCACTTACACTCGTCACTGACACTTGTCACTTACACTCGTCACTTACACTCGTCACTTACTGACACTTGTCACTTACACTAGTCACTTACTGACACTTGTCACTCACACTAGTCACTTACTGACACTTGTCACTTACACTCGTCACTTACTGACACTTGTCACTTACACTCGTCACTTACTGACACTTATCACTTACACTAGTCATTTACTGACACTTGTCACTTACACTCGTCACTTACTGACACTTGCCACTTACACTCGTCACTTACTGACACTTGTCACTTACACTCGTCACTTACTGACACTTGTCACTAACACTCGTCACTTACTGACACTTGTCACTTACACTAGTCACTTACTGACACTTGTCACTTGCACTCGTCACTTACTGACACTTGTCACTTACACTCGTCACTTACTGACACTTGTCACTAACACTAGTCACTTACTGACACTTGTCACTTACACTCGTCACTTACTGACACTTGTCACGTACACTCGTCACTTACTGACACTTGTCACTTACACTAGTCACTTACTGACACTTGTCACTTACACTCGTCACTTACTGACACTTGTCACTAACACTCGTCACTTACTGACACTTGTCACTTACACTAGTCACTTACTGACACTTGTCACTAACACTAGTCACTTACTGACACTTGTCACTTACACTCGTCACTTACTGACACTTGTCACTAACACTCGTCACTTACTGACACTTGTCACTAACACTCGTCACTTACTGACACTTGTCACGTACACTCGTCACTTACTGACACTTGTCACTAACACTCGTCACTTACTGACACTTGTCACTTACACTAGTCACTTACTGACACTTGTCACTTACACTCGTCACTTACTGACACTTGTCACTTACACTCGTCACTTACTGACACTTGTCACTAACACTCGTCACTTACTGACACTTGTCACGTACACTCGTCACTTACTGACACTTGTCACGTACACTCGTCACTTACTGACACTTGTCACTAACACTCGTCACTTACTGACACTTGTCACTTACACTCGTCACTTACTGACACTTGTCACGTACACTCGTCACTTACTGACACTTGTCACTAACACTAGTCACTTACTGACACTTGTCACTTACACTCGTCACCTACTGACACTTGTCACGTACACTCGTCACCTACTGACACTTGTCACGTACACTCGTCACTTACTGACACTTGTCACGTACACTCGTCACTTACTGACACTTGTCACGTACACTCGTCACTTACTGACACTTGTCACTTACACTCGTCACTTACTGACACTTGTCACTTACACTCGTCACTTACTGACACTTGTCACTTACACTCGTCACTTACTGACACTTGTCACTAACACTAGTCACTTACTGACACTTGTCACTAACACTCGTCACTTACTGACACTTGTCACTTACACTAGTCACTTACTGACACTTGTCACTTACACTCGTCACTTACTGACACTTGTCACTAACACTCGTCACTTACTGACACTTGTCACTAACACTCGTCACTTACTGACACTTGTCACTAACACTCGTCACTTACTGACACTTGTCACTAACACTCGTCACTTACTGACACTTGTCACTAACACTCGTCACTTACTGACACTTGTCACTAACACTCGACACTTACTGACACTTGTCACTAACACTCGTCACTTACTGACACTTGTCACTTACACTCGTCACTTACTGACACTTGTCACTAACACTCGTCACTTACTGACACTTGTCACTTACACTCGTCACTTACTGACACTTGTCACTAACACTCGTCACTTACTGACACTTGTCACTAACACTCGTCACTTACTGACACTTGTCACTTACACTCGTCACTTACTGACACTTGTCACTAACACTAGTCACTTACTGACACTTGTCACTAACACTCGTCACTTACTGACACTTGTCACTTACACTCGTCACTTACTGACACTTGTCACTAACACTCGTCACTTACTGACACTTGTCACTAACACTCGTCACTTACTGACACTTGTCACTTACACTCGTCACTTACTGACACTTGTCACTAACACTAGTCACTTACTGACACTTGTCACTTACACTCGTCACTTACTGACACTTGTCACTAACACTCGTCACTTACTGACACTTGTCACTTACACTAGTCACTTACTGACACTTGTCACTTACACTAGTCACTTACTGACACTTGTCACTAACACTAGTCACTTACTGACACTTGTCACTTACACTTGTCACTTACTGACACTTGTCACTTACACTCGTCACTTACTGACACTTGTCACTTACACTCGTCACTTACTGACACTTGTCACTTACACTCGTCACTTACTGACACTTGTCACTTACACTCGTCACTTACTGACACTTGTCACTAACACTAGTCACTTACTGACACTTGTCACTTACACTAGTCACTTACTGACACTTGTCACTTACACTAGTCACTTACTGACACTTGTCACTCACACTAGTCACTTACTGACACTTGTCACTTACACTCGTCACTTACTGACACTTGTCACTTACACTAGTCACTTACTGACACTTGTCACTCACACTAGTCACTTACTGACACTTGTCACTTACACTCGTCACTTACTGACACTTGTCACTTACACTCGTCACTTACTGACACTTATCACTTACACTAGTCATTTACTGACACTTGTCACTTACACTCGTCACTTACTGACACTTGCCACTTACACTCGTCACTTACTGACACTTGTCACTTACACTCGTCACTTACTGACACTTGTCACTAACACTCGTCACTTACTGACACTTGTCACTTACACTAGTCACTTACTGACACTTGTCACTTGCACTCGTCACTTACTGACACTTGTCACTTACACTCGTCACTTACTGACACTTGTCACTAAAACTAGTCACTTACTGACACTTGTCACTTACACTCGTCACTTACTGACACTTGTCACGTACACTCGTCACTTACTGACACTTGTCACTTACACTAGTCACTTACTGACACTTGTCACTTACACTCGTCACTTACTGACACTTGTCACTAACACTCGTCACTTACTGACACTTGTCACTTACACTAGTCACTTACTGACACTTGTCACTAACACTAGTCACTTACTGACACTTGTCACTTACACTCGTCACTTACTGACACTTGTCACTAACACTCGTCACTTACTGACACTTGTCACTAACACTCGTCACTTACTGACACTTGTCACGTACACTCGTCACTTACTGACACTTGTCACTAACACTCGTCACTTACTGACACTTGTCACTTACTGACACTTGTCACTTACACTCGTCACTTACTGACACTTGTCACTTACACTCGTCACTTACTGACACTTGTCACTAACACTCGTCACTTACTGACACTTGTCACGTACACTCGTCACTTACTGACACTTGTCACGTACACTCGTCACTTACTGACACTTGTCACTAACACTCGTCACTTACTGACACTTGTCACTTACACTCGTCACTTACTGACACTTGTCACGTACACTCGTCACTTACTGACACTTGTCACTAACACTAGTCACTTACTGACACTTGTCACTTACACTCGTCACCTACTGACACTTGTCACGTACACTCGTCACCTACTGACACTTGTCACGTACACTCGTCACTTACTGACACTTGTCACGTACACTCGTCACTTACTGACACTTGTCACGTACACTCGTCACTTACTGACACTTGTCACTTACACTCGTCACTTACTGACACTTGTCACTTACACTCGTCACTTACTGACACTTGTCACTTACACTCGTCACTTACTGACACTTGTCACTAACACTAGTCACTTACTGACACTTGTCACTAACACTCGTCACTTACTGACACTTGTCACTTACACTAGTCACTTACTGACACTTGTCACTTACACTCGTCACTTACTGACACTTGTCACTTACACTCGTCACTTACTGACACTTGTCACTTACACTCGTCACTTACTGACACTTGTCACTAACACTCGTCACTTACTGACACTTGTCACTAACACTCGTCACTTACTGACACTTGTCACTTACACTCGTCACTTACTGACACTTGTCACTAACACTCGTCACTTACTGACACTTGTCACTTACACTCGTCACTTACTGACACTTGTCACTAACACTCGTCACTTACTGACACTTGTCACTAACACTCGTCACTTACTGACACTTGTCACTAACACTCGTCACTTACTGACACTTGTCACTTACACTAGTCACTTACTGACACTTGTCACTTGCACTCGTCACTTACTGACACTTGTCACTTACACTCGTCACTTACTGACACTTGTCACTAAAACTAGTCACTTACTGACACTTGTCACTTACACTCGTCACTTACTGACACTTGTCACGTACACTCGTCACTTACTGACACTTGTCACTTACACTAGTCACTTACTGACACTTGTCACTTACACTCGTCACTTACTGACACTTGTCACTAACACTCGTCACTTACTGACACTTGTCACTTACACTAGTCACTTACTGACACTTGTCACTAACACTAGTCACTTACTGACACTTGTCACTTACACTCGTCACTTACTGACACTTGTCACTAACACTCGTCACTTACTGACACTTGTCACTAACACTCGTCACTTACTGACACTTGTCACGTACACTCGTCACTTACTGACACTTGTCACTAACACTCGTCACTTACTGACACTTGTCACTTACACTAGTCACTTACTGACACTTGTCACTTACACTCGTCACTTACTGACACTTGTCACTTACACTCGTCACTTACTGACACTTGTCACTAACACTCGTCACTTACTGACACTTGTCACGTACACTCGTCACTTACTGACACTTGTCACGTACACTCGTCACTTACTGACACTTGTCACTAACACTCGTCACTTACTGACACTTGTCACTTACACTCGTCACTTACTGACACTTGTCACGTACACTCGTCACTTACTGACACTTGTCACTAACACTAGTCACTTACTGACACTTGTCACTTACACTCGTCACCTACTGACACTTGTCACGTACACTCGTCACCTACTGACACTTGTCACGTACACTCGTCACTTACTGACACTTGTCACGTACACTCGTCACTTACTGACACTTGTCACGTACACTCGTCACTTACTGACACTTGTCACTTACACTCGTCACTTACTGACACTTGTCACTTACACTCGTCACTTACTGACACTTGTCACTTACACTCGTCACTTACTGACACTTGTCACTAACACTAGTCACTTACTGACACTTGTCACTAACACTCGTCACTTACTGACACTTGTCACTTACACTAGTCACTTACTGACACTTGTCACTTACACTCGTCACTTACTGACACTTGTCACTTACACTCGTCACTTACTGACACTTGTCACTTACACTCGTCACTTACTGACACTTGTCACTAACACTCGTCACTTACTGACACTTGTCACTAACACTCGTCACTTACTGACACTTGTCACTTACACTCGTCACTTACTGACACTTGTCACTAACACTCGTCACTTACTGACACTTGTCACTTACACTCGTCACTTACTGACACTTGTCACTAACACTCGTCACTTACTGACACTTGTCACTAACACTCGTCACTTACTGACACTTGTCACTTACACTCGTCACTTACTGACACTTGTCACTTACACTCGTCACTTACTGACACTTGTCACTTACACTCGTCACTTACTGACACTTGTCACTAGCACTCGTCACTTACTGACACTTGTCACTTACACTCGTCACTTACTGACACTTGTCACTAACACTCGTCACTTACTGACACTTGTCACTAACACTCGTCACTTACTGACACTTGTCACTAGCACTCGTCACTTACTGACACTTGTCACTTACACTCGTCACTTACTGACACTTGTCACTTACACTCGTCACTTACTGACACTTGTCACTTACACTCGTCACTTACTGACACTTGTCACTTACACTCGTCACTTACTGACACTTGTCACTTACACTCGTCACTTACTGACACTTGTCACTTACACTCGTCACTTACACTCGTCACTTACTGACACTTGTCACTTACACTCGTCACTTACTGACACTTATCACTAACACTCGTCACTTACTGACACTTGTCACTTACACTCGTCACTTACTGACACTTGTCACTAACACTCGTCACTTACTGACACTTGTCACTAACACTCGTCACTTACTGACACTTGTCACTAACACTCGACACTTACTGACACTTGTCACTAACACTCGTCACTTACTGACACTTGTCACTTACACTCGTCACTTACTGACACTTGTCACTAACACTCGTCACTTACTGACACTTGTCACTTACACTCGTCACTTACTGACACTTGTCACTAACACTCGTCACTTACTGACACTTGTCACTAACACTCGTCACTTACTGACACTTGTCACTTACACTCGTCACTTACTGACACTTGTCACTAACACTAGTCACTTACTGACACTTGTCACTAACACTCGTCACTTACTGACACTTGTCACTTACACTCGTCACTTACTGACACTTGTCACTAACACTCGTCACTTACTGACACTTGTCACTAACACTCGTCACTTACTGACACTTGTCACTTACACTCGTCACTTACTGACACTTGTCACTAACACTAGTCACTTACTGACACTTGTCACTTACACTCGTCACTTACTGACACTTGTCACTAACACTCGTCACTTACTGACACTTGTCACTTACACTAGTCACTTACTGACACTTGTCACTTACACTAGTCACTTACTGACACTTGTCACTAACACTAGTCACTTATTGACACTTGTCACTTACACTTGTCACTTACTGACACTTGTCACTTACACTCGTCACTTACTGACACTTGTCACTTACACTCGTCACTTACTGACACTTGTCACTTACACTCGTCACTTACTGACACTTGTCACTTACACTCGTCACTTACTGACACTTGTCACTAACACTAGTCACTTACTGACACTTGTCACTTACACTAGTCACTTACTGACACTTGTCACTTACACTCGTCACTTACTGACACTTGTCACTTACACTCGTCACTTACTGACACTTGTCACTTACACTCGTCACTTACTGACACTTGACACTAACACTAGTCACTTACTGACACTTGTCACTTACACTAGTCACTTACTGACACTTGTCACTTACACTAGTCACTTACTGACACTTGTCACTCACACTAGTCACTTACTGACACTTGTCACTTACACTAGTCACTTACTGACACTTGTCACTTACACTCGTCACTTACTGACACTTGTCACTAACACTCGTCACTTACTGACACTTGTCACTTACACTCGTCACTTACTGACACTTGTCACTAACACTAGTCACTTACTGACACTTGTCACTTACACTAGTCACTTACTGACACTTGCCACTTACACTCGTCACTTACTGACAGTTGTCACTTACACTAGTCACTTACTGACACTTATCACTTACACTAGTCACTTACTGACACTTGTCACTTACACTCGTCACTTACTGACACTTGTCACTAACACTCGTCACTTACTGACACTTGTCACTAACACTCGTCACTTACTGACACTTGTCACTAACACTCGTCACTTACTGACACTTGTCACTTACACTCGTCACTTACTGACACTTGTCACTAACACTAGTCACTTACTGACACTTGTCACTAACACTCGTCACTTACTTACACTTGTCACTTACACTAGTCACTTACTGACACTTGTCACTTACACTCGTCACTTACTGACACTTGTCACTAACACTCGTCACTTACTGACACTTGTCACTAACACTCGTCACTTACTGACACTTGTCACTAACACTCGTCACTTACTGACACTTGTCACTTACACTCGTCACTTACTGACACTTGTCACTAACACTAGTCACTTACTGACATTTGTCACTAACACTCGTCACTTACTTACACTTGTCACTTACACTAGTCACTTACTGACACTTGTCACTTACACTAGTCACTGACACTTGTCACTTACACTAGTCACTTACTGACACTTGTCACTAACACTAGTCACTTACTGACACTTGTCACGTACACTCGTCACTTACTGACACTTGTCACTAACACTCGTCACTTACTGACACTTGTCACTAACACTCGACACTTACTGACACTTGTCACTAACACTCGTCACTTACTGACACTTGTCACTTACACTCGTCACTTACTGACACTTGTCACTAACACTCGTCACTTACTGACACTTGTCACTAACACTCGTCACTTACTGACACTTGTCACTTACACTCGTCACTTACTGACACTTGTCACTAACACTAGTCACTTACTGACACTTGTCACTAACACTCGTCACTTACTGACACTTGTCACTTACACTCGTCACTTACTGACACTTGTCACTAACACTCGTCACTTACTGACACTTGTCACTAACACTCGTCACTTACTGACACTTGTCACTTACACTCGTCACTTACTGACACTTGTCACTAACACTAGTCACTTACTGACACTTGTCACTTACACTCGTCACTTACTGACACTTGTCACTTACACTAGTCACTTACTGACACTTGTCACTAACACTAGTCACTTACTGACACTTGTCACTTACACTTGTCACTTACTGACACTTGTCACTTACACTCGTCACTTACTGACACTTGTCACTTACACTCGTCATTTACTGACACTTGTCACTTACACTCGTCACTTACTGACACTTGTCACTTACACTCGTCACTTACTGACACTTGTCACTAACACTAGTCACTTACTGACACTTGTCACTTACACTAGTCACTTACTGACACTTGTCACTTACACTCGTCACTTACTGACACTTGTCACTTACACTCGTCACTTACTGACACTTGTCACTTACACTCGTCACTTACTGACACTTGACACTAACACTAGTCACTTACTGACACTTGTCACTTACACTAGTCACTTACTGACACTTGTCACTTACACTCGTCACTTACTGACACTTGTCACTTACACTAGTCACTTACTGACACTTGTCATTCACACTAGTCACTTACTGACACTTGTCACTTACACTAGTCACTTACTGACACTTGTCACTTACACTCGTCACTTACTGACACTTGTCACTAACACTCGTCACTTACTGACACTTGTCACTTACACTCGTCACTTACTGACACTTGTCACTAACACTAGTCACTTACTGACACTTGTCACTTACACTAGTCACTTACTGACACTTGCCACTTACACTCGTCACTTACTGACAGTTGTCACTTACACTAGTCACTTACTGACACTTATCACTTACACTAGTCACTTACTGACACTTGTTACTTACACTCGTCACTTACTGACACTTGTCACTAACACTCGTCACTTACTGACACTTGTCACTAACACTCGTCACTTACTGACACTTGTCACTAACACTCGTCACTTACTGACACTTGTCACTTACACTCGTCACTTACTGACACTTGTCACTAACACTAGTCACTTACTGACACTTGTCACTAACACTCGTCACTTACTGACACTTGTCACTTACACTAGTCACTGACACTTGTCACTTACACTAGTCACTTACTGACACTTGTCACTAACACTAGTCACTTACTGACACTTGTCACGTACACTCGTCACTTACTGACACTTGTCACTAACACTAGTCACTTACTGACACTTGTCACTAACACTCGTCACTTACTGACACTTGTCACTTACACTAGTCACTTACTGACACTTGTCACTAACACTAGTCACTTACTGACACTTGTCACTTACACTAGTCACTTACTGACACTTGTCCCTAACACTAGTCACTTTCTGAAACTTGTCACGTACACTCGTCACTTACTGACACTTGCCACTTACACTCGTCACTGATACTTGTCACTTACACTAGTCACTTACTGACACTTGTCACTCACACTAGTCACTTACTGACACTTGTCACTAACACTAGTCACTTACTGACACTTGTCACGTACACTCGTCACTTACTGACACTTGCCACTTACACTTGTCACTGATACTTGTCACTTACACTCGTCACTTACTGACACTTGTCACTAACACTCGTCACTTACTGACTCTTGTCACGTACACTCGTCACTTACTGACACTTGTCACTTACACTCGTCACTGATACTTGTCACTTACACTCGTCACTTACTGACACTTGTCACGTACACTCGTCACTTACTGACATTTGTCACTTACACTCGTCACTGATACTTGTCACTTACACTCGTCACTTACTGACACTTGCCACTTACACTCGTCACTTACTGACACTTGTCACTTACACTCGTCACTGATACTTGTCACTTACACTCGTCACTTACTGACACTTGTCACTAACACTCGTCACTTACTGACACTTGTCACTTACACTCGTCACTTACTGACACTTGTCACTTACACTCGTCACTTACTGACACTTGTCACTTACACTCGTCACTGACACTTGTCACTTACACTCGTCACTTACTGACACTTGTCACTTACACTCGTCACTGACACTTGTCACTTACACTCGTCACTGACACTTGTCACTTACACTCGTCACTTACTGACACTTGTCACTTACACTCGTCACTCACTGACACTTGTCACTTACACTCGTCACTTACTGACACTTGTCACTCACACTTGTCTCTAACACTCGTCACTTACTGACACTTGCCACTAACACTCGTCACTTACTGACACTTGTCACTTACACTCGTCACTTACTGACACTTGTCACTTACACTCGTCACTTACTGACACTTGTCACTTACACTCGTCACTGACACTTGTCACTTACACTAGTCACTTACTGACACTTGTCACTCACACTCGTCACTGACACTTGTCACTCACACTCGTCACTTACTGACACTTGTCACTAACACTCGTCACTTACTGACACTTGTCACTAACACTCGTCACTTACTGACACTTGTCACTACACTCGTCACTTACTGACACTTGTCACTCACACTTGTCACTAACACTCGTCACTTACTGACACTTGTCACTAACACTCGTCACTTACTGACACTTGTCACTAACACTCGTCACTTACTGACACTTGTCACTAACACTCGTCACTTACTGACACTTGTCACTAACACTCGTCACTTACTGACACTTGTCACTAACACTCGTCACTTACTGACACTTGTCACTCACACTTGTCACTAACACTCGTCACTTACTGACACTTGTCACTAGCACTCGTCACTGACACGTGTCACGTACACTCGTCACTTGCTGACACTTGTCACTAACACTCGTCACTTACTGACACTTGTCACTAACACTCGTCACTTACTGACACTTGTCACTTACACTCGACACTTGTCACTATCTTCACTTACCGTCACGTGGGTGCTAGTCAAGTGTTGAGGGTTGTTCTAGGTCAGAGGAGGTAGAGCTCCCAGTGGTAGTCAGCCACACCGCTGGGACTTTCTTGGGTTATTAAACCACCATCAGTGTTGCCAGGTGAGGAAGAGCTAGCAACATGGAGTCTCCTTGACCTGCTCCTCCTCCTCCTCCTCGCAACACACACTGTGTAACTAGTTAATGTTTCAAGTCGGGTTATTTATGTATTATTCCAGTCACTGTATTGTGCTTTTTGGTTCATCAACAGATGACCTGTATTACCTGTTACCTTCCTGTTTATGTAATTTAGTGTTCATTATACGCAAATATTTTGTTATATAGATTACATTAAAGAGAATTTATAGCTTCTTACATCGTTCGGAAATTCACGCACGCAAGCGTGTTAGAAAACTGTTATTGTAAAACTTGTCGCGGTGAGAAACTGTGAAAATCATTGTAAACGAAATATAATGACAGGTGTTGAGAGCAGGGTAAAGTGTCGCGGTCTGGCAGTATACTCAAACCCATGTTAGGAAGACCAGAAACATATCGGGTCCTGTCAGCGGTAGAGCGACGAATGTCATCTTGTACGACAATGATTACTCTTTGAAAGTCCTCGTCATGTTCGTTATTACGATGATCCTGGCCACAATGAATGAGTTCTCGTGTCACACTGATATTGCTACACACTGAAATAATGATCTTGTATGTCTCTTTCTCGTGTTAAGTTTAACGAAGATATAACACCAGGAAAATTGACTTGTTCTATGTTGGCTTTGAGGCGCTGTAATGTTGATTGTACGTGTGTCTTGTTTGTATGTGTGTCTTGTTTGTTAGTGTGTCTTGTTTGTATGTGTCTTGTTTGTACGTGTGTCTTGTTTGTACGTGTGCCTTGTTTGTATGTGTGTTATGTTTGTTAGTACGTGTGTCTTGTTTCTACGTGTGTCTTGTTTGTATGTGTTTTGTTTGTACGTGTCTTGTTTGTATGTGTGTCTTGTTTGTATGTGTCTTGTTTGTATGTGTGTTTTATTTGTATGTGTCTTGTTTGTACGTGTGTCTTGTTTGTATGTGTGTCTTGTTTGTATGTGTGTCTTGTTTGTATGTGTGTCTTGTTTGTATGTGTGTCTTGTTTGTATGTGTGTCTTGTTTGTATGTGTGTCTTGTTTGTATGTGTGTCTTGTTTGTATGTGTGTCTTGTTTGTATGTGTGTCTTGTTTGTACGTGTGTCTTGTTTGTATGTGTGTCTTGTTTGTATGTGTGTCTTGTTTGTATGTGTGTCTTGTTTGTATGTGTGTCTTGTTTGTATGTGTGTCTTGTTTGTATGTGTGTCTTGTTTGTACGTGTCTTGTTTGTACGTGTGTCTTGTTTGTACGTGTGTCTTGTTTGTACGTGTCTTGTTTGTATGTGTGTTTTGTTTGTATGTGTGTCTTGTTTGTATGTGTGTCTTGCTTGTACGTGTGTCTTCTTTGTACGTGTGTCTTGTTTGTATGTGTGTCTTGTTTGTACGTGTGTCTTGTTTGTATGTGTGTCTTGTTTGTATGTGTGTCTTGTTTGTACGTGTGTCTTGTTTGTACGTGTCATGTTTGTACGTGTGTCTTGTTTGTATGTGTGTCTTGTTTGTATGTGTGTCTTGTTTGTATGTGTGTCTTGTTTGTATGTGTGTCTTGTTTGTATGTGTGTCTTGTTTGTACGTGTCTTGTTTGTACGTGTCATGTTTGTACGTGTCTTGTTTGTATGTGTGTCTTGTTTGTATGTGTGTCTTGTTTGTACGTGTGTCTTGTTTGTATGTGTCTTGTTTGTACGTGTGTCTTGTTTGTATGTGTGTCTTGTTTGTATGTGTGTCTTGTTTGTATGTGTGTCTTGTTTGTACGTGTGTGTTGTTTGTGCGTGTGTCATGTTTGTACGTGTCTTGTTTGTATGTGTCTTGTTTGTATGTGTGTCTTGTTTGTACGTGTGTCTTGTTTGTACGTGTCTTGTTTGTATGTGTGTCTTGTTTGTATGTGTGTCTTGTTTGTACGTGTGTCTTGTTTGTACGTGTGTCTTGTTTGTACGTGTGTCTTGTTTGTACGTGTGTCTTGTTTGTATGTGTGTCTTGTTTGTATGTGTGTCTTGTTTGTACGTGTGTCTTGTTTGTACGTGTGTCTTGTTTGTACGTGTCATGTTTGTACGTGTGTCTTGTTTGTACGTGTCTTGTTTGTACGTGTGTCTTGTTTGTACGTGTCTTGTTTGTACGTGTGTCTTGTTTGTATGTGTGTCTTGTTTGTACGTGTGTCATGTTTGTACGTGTGTCTTGTTTGTACGTGTCTTGTTTGTACGTGTGTCTTGTTTGTACGTGTGTCTTGTTTGTATGTGTGTCTTGTTTGTACGTGTGTCTTGTTTGTATGTGTGTCTTGTTTGTATGTGTGTCTTGTTTGTATGTGTGTCTTTTTTGTACGTGTGTCATGTTTGTACGTGTGTCTTGTTTGAATGCGTGTCTTGTTTGTACGTGTGTCTTGTTTGTACGTGTGTCTTGTTTGTATGTGTGTCTTGTTTGTACGTGTGAATTGTTTGTACGTGTGTCTTGTTTGTACGTGTGTCTTGTTTGTATGTGTGTCTTGTTTGTATGTGTGTCTTGTTTGTATGTGTGTCTTGTTTGTACGTGTGTCTTGTTTGTATGTGTGTCTTGTTTGAATGCGTGTCTTGTTTGTACGTGTGTCTTGTTTGTACGTGTGTCTTGTTTGTACGTGTGTCTTGTTTGTACGTGTGTCTTGTTTGTATGTGTGTCATGTTTGTACGTGTGTCATGTTTGTACGTTTGTACGTGTGTCTTGTTGTTTGTATGTGTGTCATGTTTGTACGTGTGTCTTGTTGTTTGTACGTGTGTCTTGTTTGTACGTGTGTCATGTTTGTACGTGTGTCTTGTTGTTTGTACGTGTGCCATGTTTGTACGTGTGTCTTGTTTGCACGTGTGTCATGTTTGTACGTGTGTCTTGTTGATTGTACGTGTGTCTTGTTTGTACGTGTGTCTTGTTTGTATGTGTGTCTTTTTTGTATGTGTGTCTTGTTTGTATGTGTGTCTTGTTTGTACGTGTGTCTTGTTTGTACGTGTGTCTTGTTTGTATGTGTGTCTTTTTTGTACGTGTGTCTTGTCTGTACGTGTGTCTTGTTTGTATGTGTGTCTTTTTTGTACGTGTGTCATGTTTGTACGTGTGTCTTGTTTGAATTCGTGTCTTGTTTGTACGTGTGTCTTGTTTGTACGTGTGTCTTGTTTGTATGTCTTGTTTGTACGTGTGTCTTGTACGTGTGTCTTGTTTGTACGTGTGTCTTGTTTGTATGTGTGTCTTGTTTGTACGTGTGTCTTGTTTGTATGTCTTGTTTGTACGTGTGTCTTGTACGTGTGTCTTGTTTGTACGTGTGTCTTGTTTGTATGTGTGTCTTGTTTGTATGTGTGTCTTGTTTGTATGTGTGTCATGTTTGTACGTGTCATGTTTGTACGTTTGTACGTGTCTTGTTGTTTGTACGTGTGTCATGTTTGTACGTGTGTCTTGTTGTTTGTACGTGTGTCTTGTTTGTACGTGTGTCATGTTTGTACGGGTGTCATGTTTGTACGTGTGTCATTTTTGTACGTGTGTCTTGTTTGTACGTGTGTCTTGTTTGTACGCGTGTTTTGTTGAGTGTACGTGTGTCTTGTTGTTTGTTAGTACGTGTGTCTTGTTTGTACGTGTGTCTTGTTAGTACGTGTGTCTTGTTTGTACGTGTGTCTTGTTGTTTGTACGTGTGTCTTGTTGTTTGTTAGTACATGTGTCTTGTTTGTACGTGTGTCTTGTTGTTAGTACGTGTGTCCTGTTAGTACGTGTGTATTGTTTGTTAGTACGTGTGTCTTGTTAGTACGTGTGTATTGTTTGTTAGTACGTGTGTCTTGTTGTTTGTTAGTACGTGTGTCTTATTTGTACGTGTGTCTTGTTTGTATGTGTGTCTTGTTTGTATGTGTGTCTTGTTTGTACGTGTGTCTTGTTTGTACGTGTGTCTTGTTTGTATGTGTGTCTTATTTGTACGTGTGTCTTGTTTGTATGTGTGTCTTGTTTGTATGTGTGTCTTGTTTGTATGTGTGTCTTGTTTGTATGTGTGTCTTGTTTGTATGTGTGTCTTGTTTGTACGTGTGTCTTGTTTGTATGTGTGTCATGTTTGTACGTGTGTCTTGTTTGTACGTGTCTTGTTTGTACGTGTGTCATGTTTGTACGTGTGTCTTGTTTGTATGCGTGTCTTGTTTGTATGTGTGTTTTGTTTGTACGTGTGTCTTGTTTGTATGTGTGTCTTGTTTGTACGTGTGTCTTGTTTGTACGTGTGTCTTGTTTGTACGTGTGTCTTGTTTGTATGTGTGTCTTGTTTGTATGTGTGTCTTGTTTGTATGTGTGTCTTGTTTGTATGTGTGTCTTGTTTGTACGTGTGTCATGTTTGTACGTGTGTCATGTTTGTACGTGTGTCATGTTTGTACGTTTGTACGTGTGTCTTGTTGTTTGTACGTGTGTCATGTTTGTACGTGTGTCTTGTTGTTTGTTAGTATGTGTGTCTTCTTGATTGTTAGTATGTGTGTCTAGATTGTTAGTATGTCTTGTTGGTACGTGTGTCTTGATTGTTAATACGTGTGTCTTGATTGTTAATACGTGTGTCTTGATTGTTAATACGTGTGTCTTGATTGTTAATACGTGTGTCTTGATTGTTAATACGTGTGTCTTGATTGTTAATACGTGTGTCTTGATTGTTAATACGTGTGTCTTGATTGTTAATACGTGTGTCTTGATTGTTAATACGTGTGTCTTACTAATTGTTAGCATATCAATGATGTTTTTCTACTTTTCGATGTCATCATCAGTGTTGTACATAATACTCCGTGGCGCCTGCAGCCTTACCAGTTATAGACCTCTGGTTGTCTTCAAGCCAGTTCCTGATTAGCCAGGCTGTGGTTCATACGTCGAACTGCGTGCGACCAGCAGTAACAGCCAGGTTGAGCTGACTTTGATCCACGAGGACTGGTCTGGGACGCTGGCTCCCCCAAAAAAAAAGTCCTTCAGGACAAAGCAGTAAGCTAAGATGCAGTAAAGTGAGGAGCTATTCATTACACATGTTCAAGAGTATATACGACAAGCAAATAACATCATTCAGTGGAAAGTGTAGGTGGAGGAGGACCCCAGAACTAGAGCTGTAATCTGGGAGAGGCTGATAATTGTAGGGAGGGAGGGCTGGATGGCGAAGGTGTTTACAACATTATCTAAGGAGAAGTGAGGTGGGTGTGATTCATCACAGGTTGGCTGGAGGGCAGGAAGCATCATGTGAGCGAGCACCACCATCCAGTCTTTGTGGCTCTCCATAGATCAGTTCCTCCTGCCGCTACCCTCATGCACCTTCCTACCTTCACGGCTTATGTGTCGAAACCACTGTCTTGTTACATTCTTTATTGAACGAGCGTTTACAATCATATTGTGTGGCGACCCTATCCTGTGTGGTGGTTTAGGTGAGAACAAATTTAACAGTTTCTATGTCATATTGCATCGCGCAGGATGGGTTACCTTGTTGTGTGGACGGGGTTGAACTAGACGAGGTTCCCCCTGTAACCTTCATTTACTGGACTGGTGTAGTAGGTTCTTCGCTTCTCGGACCCATTTCTAATTTTGAAATCATATGTAGATTCAACCTCAACCCCCTCTAGCTCATTCCACCTCTGCTTCACTTCGTTGACCCCGTCTAGCCTACCCTTCAGACTGTGTAGTGTGTTTACTCCCTCATCCAGTTCATTACACTTCCCTACCACCTTGACATCGAAGAAATGTTTTTAACGTCTGTGACACTTCTGTGGTGGTGGTGGGGGGGGGGTACTATTGGTGGTTGTAGTGGCTGGAGAGGTGAATGTATTTAGCACTGATGTGGCTCATTTATCCTCCTCCATTGTTTGCCAGTATTGATCAAAGACTTAAAACAAAGATGGAAAAATAACTCTCATCACTGGCCTCACAGAATCAGACGCAGTGGTTGTAACATTTACAGAAACCCTCACTAAAGTAAGTTACAGGAAGAGAGAGGGCTCTGTGCGAGAGATTTACTTCTCTTCTCAGAACTGTTAGTTATCAGATACAGTAGAAGTGTTAGGAATAAAAGTGAAGACCACAACCCTGGTAACTGTCCTCTTATACAAACAGCATCAACAACGCCAGGGGCAACTCCCTGAACACACAGGAAAGATACGAAGTTGCCTTGAAAGTCTGCAAAATCTAATACCAAATTGTACTGTCCTTGGAAATTTTAAACTCCCAAATGTGAAATGGAAGATGAGAGAGAATAGCAGAGTGTCAGGTAGAGTACCAGGAAGTACTCTAGCCATATACCTACAAGGAAGTACTCTAGCCTATGAGAGACAGCAGCATAGTACCAGGAAGTACTATTGACACATACCTACAAGGAAGTGCTCTAGCCTATGAGAGGAAACACCATAGTACCAGAAAGTACTCTAGCCATATACCTACAAGAGAGTACTCTAGCCTATGAGAGACAGCAGCATAGTACCAGGAAGTACTCTAGCCATATACCTACAAGGAAGTACTCTAGCCATATACCTACAAGGAAGTACTCTAGCCATATACCTACAAGGAAGTACTCTAGCCATATACCTACAAGGAAGTACTCTAGCCATATACCTACAAGGAAGTACTCTAGCCTATGAGAGACAGCAGCATAATACCAGGAAGTACTCTAGCTCAACGCACCTACCATGAAGTACTCTAGCTCAATAAGGCACCTACCATGAAGTACTCTAGCTCAATAAGGTACCTACCATGAAGTACTCTAGCTCAATAAGGCACCTACCAGGAAGTACTCTAGCTCAATAAGGCACCTACCAGGAAGTACTCTAGCTCAATAAGGCACCTACCAGGAAGTACTCTAGCTCAATAAGGCACCTATCAGGAAGTACTCTAGTTCAATAAGACACCTACCAGGATGTACTCTAGCTCAGTAACGCACCTACCAGGTAGTACTCTAGTTCAATAAGACACCTACCAGGATGTACTATAGCTCAGTAACGCACCTACTAGGAAGTACTCTAGCTAAAGGCACCTACCAGGAAGTACTCTAGCTCAGTAATGTACCTACCAGGAAGTACTCTAGCTCAAGGCACCTACCAGGAAGTACTCTAGCTCAAGGCACCTACCAGGAAGCACTCTAGCTCAGTAACGCACCTACCAGGAAGTACTCTAGCTCAATAAGGCACCTACCAGGAAGTACTCTAGCTCAATAAGGCACCTACCAGGAAGTACTCTAGCTCAATAAGGCACCTACCAGGAAGTACTCTAGCTCAGTAACGCACCTACCGGGAAGTACTCTAGCTCAGTAAGGCACCTACCAGGAAGTACTCTAGCTCAATAAGGCACCTACCAGGAAGCACTCTAGCTCAATAAGGCACCTACCGGGAAGTACTCTAGCTCAATAAGGCACCTACCGGGAAGTACTCTAGCTCAATAAGGCACCTACCAGGAAGTACTCTAGCTCAATAAGGCACCTACCAGGAAGTACTCTAGCTCAATAAGGCACCTACCAGGAAGTACTCTAGCTCAATAAGGCACCTACCAGGAAGTACTCTAGCTAAATAAGGCACCTACCAGGAAGTACTCTTCTCAGTAGTAGTAACCAGTTACCAGTAACCACTGTGCCAGTTGACTCACGACCAACCGTCTCTGCCTGAGTCACTGTATATTCATATTGTGCTGACCTGGCATTATTCAAAGACCCTCTCACATATGGGTACTGTGGGCGGCCAGTCAGTCAGAGTTAAGAGAGCAGAGAGATAGGTACGGCTGTAAGGGCGCACTCCACATTATCTGTAATTATACGTACTACCAGCCTACGTGAGTATTTCTTTACCTAATCCACGTGTCGAACTCCCACATGATACTCTAGCTCAATAACGCACCTACCAGGAAGTACTCTAGCTCAATAACGCACCTACCAGGAAGTACTCTAGCTCAATAAGGCACCTACCAGGAACTACTCTTGCTCAGTAACGCACCTACCAGGAAGTACTCTAGCTCAATAAGGCACCTACCAGGAAGTACTCTAGCTCAGTAACGCACCTACCAGGAAGTACTCTTAGCTCAGTAACGCACCTACCAGGAAGTACTCTAGCTCAGTAACGCACCTACCAGGAAGTACTCTAGCTCAATAAGGCACCTACCAGGAAGTACTCTAGCTCAATAAGGCACCTACCAGGAAGTACTCTAGCTCAATAAGGCACCTACCAGGAAGTACTCTAGCTCAATAAGGCACCTACCAGGAAGTACTCTAGCTCAATAAGGCACCTACCAGGAAGTACTCTAGCTCAATAAGGCACCTACCAGGAAGTACTCTAGCTCAATAAGGCACCTACCAGGAAGTACTCTAGCTCAATAACGCACCTACCAGGAAGTACTCTAGCTCAATAACGCACCTACCAGGAAGTACTCTAGGTCAATAAGGCACCTACCAGGAAGTACTCTTGCTCAGTAACGCACCTACCAGGAAGTACTCTAGCTCAATAAGGCACCTACCAGGAAGTACTCTAGCTCAGTAACGCACCTACCAGGAAGTACTCTTAGCTCAGTAACGCACCTACCAGGAAGTACTCTAGCTCAGTAACGCACCTACCAGGAAGTACTCTAGCTCAGTAACGCACCTACCAGGAAGTACTCTAGCTCAATAAGGCACCTACCAGGAAGTACTCTAGCTCAAGGCACCTACCAGGAAGTACTCTAGCTCAATAAGGCACCTACCAGGAGGTACTCTAGCTCAAGGCACCTGCCAGGAAGTACTCTAGCTCAGTAACGCACCTACTAGAGAAGTCCTAAGAAAAGTTTGCCTTGAACCAGTTAGATAAGAGAACTTACTTGGTCAAACTAAATGTGATCATCACAAACAATGAGAAAATAATCAGAAATATAATAAACTGACATCAAAACATCATTGAAGTACAAACAAGTATAAAGTCAGGTGTGGATAACCTAAGAGACATCTAACGTCAGATGTGGATAACCTAAGAGACATCTAACGTCAGGTGTGGATAACCTAAGAGACATCTAACGTCAGATGTGGATAACCTAAGAGACATCTAACGTCAGATGTGGATAACCTAAGAGACATCTAACGTCAGATGTGGATAACCTAAGAGACATGTAACGTGAGATGTGGATAACCTAAGAGACATCTAACGTCAGATGTGGATAACCTAAGAGACATCTAACGTCAGATGTGGATAACCTAAGAGACATCTAACGTCAGATGTGGATAACCTAAGAGACATCTAACGTCAGATGTGGATAACCTAAGAGACATGTAACGTGAGATGTGGATAACCTAAGAGACATCTAACGTCAGATGTGGATAACCTAAGAGACATCTAACGTCAGATGTGGATAACCTAAGAGACATCTAACGTCAGATGTGGATAACCTAAGAGACATCTAACGTCAGATGTGGATAACCTAAGAGACATCTAACGTCAGATGTGGATAACCTAAGAGACATCTAACGTCAGATGTGGATAACCTAAGAGACATCTGACGTCAGGTGATCTTTAGGGAATATAATCTCAACAGCCAAGAACTGACAGAGATGAAATAAAGAAGGAACTCAAAACATTCCTCAGGGAACCATCCTGAGCACTCTTAACCCAGAAATATTATGGAAAAGATGAATGAAAAAGTCTGCAAATTCTGCTGAAATTATATCCAGTTGAGAAACTCTAAAGAAAGTAAAAATATAAGACTTTACTGATTCAGGCAACAACTGCTTGATAAACTGATCAAAAACAATAAATAAGCATCACAAGACAGAAAACTTATACCGAGAAACTGCAGATATTAAACTTAAAGAAAAGCACCTGTACCAGGCAGTATAATCCCTACGGGTTTAGCACTCCCCATGAAAAAAAATACCAACCAGAAGAAACACAAAAGAAAGAAAATGTCATTTAGGAAATTTAAGAAAAATCTTGAATACTTTTTTTTTTCACTTTGGCAAATTCCATGTCAGAAGTCTCTTCCAGTATTGTTCTAGTCGCAGAAGACTTATACATTACCCATGCGGGTTGAGCGCATTCTGTATATGATAACGCTGTATAGCCCTTGTGGCTTAGCGCTTCTTTTTGATTATAATAATAATAATGTATATGATAACACTCGCCGAATTCACTTCTGAACAGTTTTACTCCGAGACGTTCATTTGTCTGTGAAACAACCCCCCTCCCCCCAACAACCCCCTACCCCCCCAACAACCCCCCTCCCCCCAACAACCCCCCTCCCCCCAACAACCCCCTACCCCCCAACAACCCCCCTCCCCCCAACAACCCCCCTCCCCCCAACAACCCCCCTCCCCCCAACAACCCCCTCCCCCCCAACAACCCCCTCCCCCCCAACAACCCCCTCCCCCCAACAACCCCCCTCCCCCCAACAACCCCCCTCCCCCCAACAACCCCCCTACCCCCCAACAACCCCCCTCCCCCCAACAACCCCCCTCCCCCCCAACAACCCCCCTCCCCCCAACAACCCCCCTCCCCCCAACAACCCCCCTCCCCCCAACAACCCCCCCTCCCCCCAACAACCCCCTACCCCCAACAACCCCCCTCCCCCCAACAACCCCCCTCCCCCCAACAACCCCCCTCCCCCCAACAACCCCCCACCCCCCCTCCCCCAACAACCCCCCTCCCCCCAACAACCCCCCTCCCCCCAACAACCCCCCTCCCCCCAACAACCCCCCTCCCCCCAACAACCCCCCTCCCCCAACAACCCCCCTCCCCCCAACAACCCCCCTACCCCCCAACAACCCCCCTCCCCCCAACAACCCCCCTCCCCCCAACAACCCCCTACCCCCCAACAACCCCCCCTCCCCCCAACAACCCCCCTCCCCCCAACAACCCCCTCCCCCCAACAACCCCCTCCCCCCCAACAACCCCCCTCCCCCCAACAACCCCCCCTACCCCCCCTCCCCCCAACAACCCCCCCCCCCCCAACAACCCCCCTCCCCCCAACAACCCCCCTCCCCCCAACAACCCCCCTCCCCCCAACAACCCCCCTCCCCCCCAACAACCCCCTACCCCCCAACAACCCCCCTCCCCCCCGGCTGAACGATTTCGATAGGACTCGTCCATCATGACGATGAATGAGTCTCGCTGGACGCTGGTGCGGGAGAGCCATACTGGACGCTGGTGCGGGAGAGCCATACTGGACGCTGGTGCGGGAGAGCCATACTGGACGCTGGTGCGGGAGAGCCATACTGGACGCTGGTGCGGGAGAGCCATACTGGACGCTGGTGCGGGAGAGCCATACTGGACGCTGGTGCGGGAGAGCCATACTGGACGCTGGTGCGGGAGAGCCATACTGGACGCTGGTGCGGGAGAGCCATACTCTACACAAGTGGTACCTCCTGTGTTGTAAATATGATCGTATGGAAATGTATTTTGTGCGGGAGAGCCATACTGGACGCTGGTGCGGGAGAGCCATACTGCACTTATACTGGACGCTGGTGCGGGAGAGCCATACTCTATGGTACATATGATATATATATATATATATATATATATATATATATATATATATATATATATATATATATATATATATATATATATATATATATATATATATATATAATGAATTTACATCAAGAAAGATTAGTTTTGTCATTGCGGGAGCCACTCTTCATATTTATGTATAATATAATACATATCGTTGTTAGGTTGCATATATCATGTGGTTTTCCAACCTTACGTGACTAGAGACGGACTCAGATTCATGATTAGAGCATCAAAATTACCTTAACACAACCAATTTTGTTTGTGAACTGGATGAGGAGTTAACATTTGTTGGCTCGAGTAATGTACACAAATGACAAGGGAGAAATCCTGAAAGAAGTGTATGAATCAGTGTTTAGCAATCAATCAACACCGCGAGAGTTGAAGACCCATAGGATATCATCGCTAACTCTGCTCACCCTTTAAATTATCGTACATTTGCACAGATCCTTCAGAAATAGCTCACGTGCCTATGCAAGAAGCACTTGGGTCTGATTCCTGGAATTCAGTATTTGTAAAATAATGATAATGAAATGTTTTTGCTTGATTTCAGAACAGATACTTTTTAGTTCCCTTAGTGGGTATGTCAGCGCCACCTGTGTTCCGGAGTTTGTACCTCGAGGTACCTGCTTGTTAGTCTGGGAATTCTCTGTGTGTACTTTCTTCCCTTGGTTTCTTTGTTTACTTCTAGCCTGGGAGGAGGAGGGTTTACAGGTCACCTCGCTTATCGTCTCTCACTTGGCAACTGTATGTATGCTGTTGCGTGAGCTGCTTTTGTTACTTTATTAAAGAACAAAAAAAGCACAATACCGTGACTGGAACAATAAAGAAATAACCCGCACATCGGAGGGAGAGAAGCTTATAAAGCCGTTTCAGTCCGACTTGAACCATTAACTAGTCAATGATCTAAGTCGGACCGAAGCGTCGTCATAAACTTCTTTCTCCTATGTTCGGGTTATTTTCGTATCTGTTGCTTAGTACGAGAAAATAACTACATGTTAAGTGTGTACCAGCACTTTATTTCACTTTACTCAGCCATTCCTTCTTCCTTAACCAGTTTTTAACCGATATCAATAATACGTCTTTAATCATTTTAGATGTCTGAATGGAAGACAGGAATTTGAGCCGTTATTAAACGTTTACAGTTTTACTTGGACAAAAATATGCGACACTTAACGCTTGGCCAAACAGTTTCATTTTGTTAACAAAATTGAGTACATCAGTGCCCGACGTTGGATTGCGTGCACCCAGCAGTAACAGCCTGGTTCATCTGGCCCTAATCCACCGGGAGTTCTGGTTATGCACTGGGCCACGGGGGCGGTGACCCTAAGACCAATCTCCAGATATTATCATATTCCATCACACGAATGGGGCTCTTACAAGGTGTTGAAATCTAAGTCTTAACCTGAGCTGGGAGGCTTCGGTGGAACATTGAGGTTATCAGGTATTCCAGTAAGGGTTTCACCAGCTACATGAGCTTCAAAGCAGACTAAGCTGGTGCAGTGGTCCGCTGGTAATTACCCCACCCATCCCTGTTCTAGACTCTGATGTGTACTCTGAACTTTGACCCCGTGTGTCTGGGACCGTGTACTGCTTGCCTTGTTTGTTCACCTCGGGCCTCTCTTGATTCCTTGGTTGTCTCGTTCACCATCATGTCTGACCTTATATTTTCCTCTCTCCTTGACCTTTCCCTCCTCCCTGACCCCTCCTCCCTCACCCTCTTACCTCCCCCCCCCCTTCCCACCTTCCATGTTGTATTTATTTCAACTGTTCAAGACTCCGTCAATAGCCACCCATTTGACTGTTTTTACAACAGTGCAATGTTTTTGGTTGACGGGCTGGGTTGACCAGGCAATCAACAGAAAAGCCTGGCCCCTGGCCGGGCTGCCAGGGTAGAACACTTCACGAAGTCGGTCACAGGTATATACACATACATCGTCTACCCCCCTCCCCCCCCACCCCCACCCCAAAGCTCTGCATAACCAGTAGAGGTTTAGCATTTCCTCTTGAATATTATAATCTAAAATAAGTTCAACTCTGTGTAGAGCTTTCTCAAGTTCAGTAAGAAAGCTCTACTTGGAACGAAGCTCTTCTTCCAGTAAAGGTTTGTTATGCGTACTTTTTCATCTGAATTTCAACATTACAGTTATTATTATTATGGGAATATCTAAACCCGTAGGGTTCATACAGCGCTGGGTAGACTGGTATATATACCTTGTTTGGGTTGTTCAACCGGCTGGGTTTTTTGCTGCAGGTCAGGCGGGGAGAAATTTATTCTAGGAAAACTATCTTTAATGCCACTGCAGTGTAGAGTTGCAGTGTGTATTATGGTAGTCTCTAACTGCCTTTGTTGTGGTTGCTGCCCCTCAGAGCTAAGCTCCATTCACGGCAGGAAAGACATCAGACCTAAGCTCCATTCACGGCAGGAAAGACATCAGACCTAAGCTCCATTCACGGCAGGAAAGACATCAGAGCTAAGCTCCATTCACGGCAGGAAAGACATCAGAGCTAAAGTCCGTTCACGGCAGGAGAGACATCAGAGCTGAAGTCCGTTCACGGCAGGAGAGACATCAGAGCTAAAGTCCGTTCACGGCAGGAAAGACATCAGAGCTGAAGTCCGTTCACGGCAGGAGAGACATCAGAACTGGAACAGATACAGAGATAGTTTCCTGCCTGAGGGTTCCTTAAACTACTGGATATGTCCGCTGAGCTGAAGGACAGAAATGGCTGAAAATCCCCCGGTTTTTTTTTTTAACATCTCGGACAATATTACTGCTTCCATAAGTTATGTTCTCCATGTTTCTGATCTCCCGGTTCCTCCAGTAAATCTCCTTATAATAATAATAATAATAATAATCATTATTTCTACAAGTACATGTACAAGGTATACAGTCCTAACTGACATCACTGACATACTGTATAGAAAGCCTTAGCGCTTCCCCCTTGATTTTAATAATAATAATAATAATCATGTACAGAAAGCCGCTTGTTACGCAGAGCATTTCGGGCAAATTATGTAAATTTTGTCCCAGGATGCGACCCACAGCAATCGACTAACACCCAGGTACCCATTTTACTGATTGGTGAACATGGACAGCATGTGTCTTATGGAAACACGCCCTAATATTTTTCATCCGTACCGGGGATCGAACCACAGACCTCATTGTGTGAGTTGAGTGCGCTAGCGATCTCTTTAAGTTTAGGTTGGCTTCTCGCTTTCTTTGTCACTGTTTTCAGTATGTGAATCACAGTCCCCTTTATTTTGACCACACTTCTCCCTCGGCCTCGTACTGTTTAGTGGGTGTTTATGTACCACCGCCGCCATTACCTTTGCCTCTCCCGTTCCGACAAATACTTGAAATTATTTATCTTGGTTGCTTGGTTGTGACAGTGAAAATTGAATTATTTGCCTTGTATATAGTCGCTCATGTTATTGTCTTCCAGAAGTAAGATTCAGCAGTACAGACCCGTGATTAATGGTATTGGAAGCCGTCGTATCCAGTGTGAGGTCAGAGGTTAAAACCCTTATCTCCCCTTGTTGGAAATCAATCTCCCCACAACTTATTTCCAAGTTTCTTAGTTCTTCCAGTCCCAAGTGGCTTCTGAACCTCAGTGCTGCCACCCCCTTGTTATCCCTCTTCTTACTATTTGCTACCCCTTCCCTCTGGGAATATTGCATTTATTATTCATCCATTCTCTCTCTCTCTCTCTCTCTCTCTCTCTCTCTCTCTCTCTCTCTCTCTCTCTCTCTCTCTCTCTCTCTCTCTCTCTCTCTCTCTCTCTTGATTAGTCACTTTCAACAGTCATAGTTTTTTCTTCCACTGTATTCCTCTTCTGCTCTTCCTTTCATTTCTTCACTTGTGCTGGTGGTTCCGTGTATTTTAAAATACCTAATTTCAATTCTCCTATATCTTGCTGTTATATAGTCATGCAGTTTTTCTTACCTCGTTTCGGAAGTTGCTAGACGAAAGTTTTAGGGCAACTTTAAGGCTTTTTCAGGACCCATTTTTTCCTCTGATTCACCTCTTTCCCAGATGAGTGGTCTGTTGCCTGTTATGTTCGTCTGTTGTTTCTTCTTCCTTTTTCTGTCTTCCTATCAGTTCCCTTCTGTCCGAAATTATTTGATATGGACTGAGTTGAAGTTTTAAGATCTCAGAACCAGTTTTTTTTTTTTTTTTTTTTTTTTGGGGGGGGGGGTGTTCTGATCTTGTAAACTGAATGGGCAATGGTCTTGTCTTTTCCTTTACAAATACTCATATATATATATATATATATATATATATATATATATATATATATATATATATATATATATATATATATATATATAACCACTTGCAGCCTCCATTTTTATAGTTCCTTGATAATGTGAGTAGTCCCATCATATCCTTTTTTTTTTTATTGCTTTTGTTCTTCCTCCTTTTGCATTTTCCTCTTGGGTTCTCTTGCTTCATTTAAGCCAAACACCATGAGAGCTCTGTCTTTGTTCCCCCCCAACCCCTCTTCTTGTCTTTTTCATGGTCATTTGCCATTCCTGTCTTCCTCCTGACTTGCTGATCATATGTTGGTTGTTCATTCTTCACTTGTTTGAGTCGTGTCTTTCCCTGTCTCTGGTCTGCCTCCAGCTTCTCCGTTACTTTATTTATTTATTTATTTAGTGTAATTGGACATGATACATAGTTGTACAAGGAATTATAGTAGTTGTGTGTACATGCCAAAATCCCTTGTATGCCGAGCATTATGGGCAGCTTATAATTAACTTAAGATTAACTAAGCTATGATATATTCAGTGGTAAACATTGCAGTAAACAATTTACAACATGAAGTACAAATGAGTATTTTAAACAATGAAATTTTAACATTTCAATTATGAAGCATTATAGTTGTACAAATTTGTAACATTACAATGTATAATATAACAAAATGATCAGTTTACTATATATAGTCACACAATTTATTAATCCGATTAAATCGAATAAAATTTGTAGTGCAGAATCAGCTCATATGGTCATTAGATGAGTTACTGTGTATTCAAGAGAATGGATTATTCTATTAGGTAATGTAATTAAAAATATAGTTTGATAGGGTCACCGGTTATACATTTATGAAATACAGTTATTCAATATTTATTGATCTTTGAGCATTTAATTATGAGGTTCTGAAGCTAGGGTAGTAACAGTGTTTAATGATATTTTGAGGCAGTAGAAAGTGATTTGTTAATTTTGTAGGTAGAGTTAAGTACTGTGTATTTAGTTTTGGGTGAGTAAGTTGTTTTTAAGAAGTCTTAAATTGACAAGCACTGTTTCTTTTGATTTCACAGGTAATGAATTCCAAATTTTTGGGCCTTTTATGTGCATTGAGTTTTTACATAGTGTGAGATGGACACGGGGAACATCAGAGTGATCTGTGTCTTGTCTCATGGTCATATGTTCTGTTGAGGTTGGTAAGGAGAAGTTTGAGGGGAGGGTTTATATCTGAGTTTAGCGTTCTATGTATGTAGTAGGCACAATAATAAGTATGGATGTTTTGTATGGTGAGTAAGTTTAGAAATTTGAATATTGGTGGAGTATGCTACCTTGAGTGGGAATTTGTTATTCTGACTGCAGCCTTTTGTTGAGTAATTAATGGTCTGAGATGATTTATTGTTGTTGAGCCCCATGCACAAATTCCATAGGTGAGATAGGGGTAAATGAGTGAGTGATATAGGGCCAGGAGGGCTGACTGTGGAACATAGTACCGTATCTTCAATAGTATGCCTACGGTCTTGGAGATTTTCTTGGAAATTTGTTGTACATGTGTTTGAAATCTGAGTCTATTATCAAGGTGGATTCCTAAGAATTTTCCCTCTGTGAGCTTTGTGATGGGTGATCCGTTTATCATTATGTTAAGAGGAACATCTGTAGTTTTGTTCCCAAACTGAATGAAGTAGGTTTTTTCAATATTGAGAGTAAGTTTGTTAATCATCATCCAGGTAGATATTTTCTGTAATTCAGTATTTACAGTACTGGCTAGTATGACTGGGCTTGTGTGAGAGAAGACATATGTAGTGTCATCTGCAAATAGTGTGGGTTTGATGCATCTGGTAGGTCGTTTATGTAAATGAGAAAGAGAAGAGGGCCAAGGACACTTAGCCTTTCTGTTTTTCACCTAGAAAGTCCATTTTCAAGATCCTTTTCTCTCGTCCTTGCATCTTTCCCCCATCAGTTTTCTTTGTCTTCTTCCTCTTCCTTAAAGTCCTCTTCAGTCTTTTTAATTTCCTTGTAAAGTATTATTTTTCTGTACATCCTCTACCATTATTGTTCAGATATCAAAGACAGGTTTTCTTTTGATCCCACATGTTTCCTCATTAATTCTACAAGTGGTCCTTGTGGTCATTTTCTTTCCGTTCTTTCCTCTTGTTGCTGTGAATGAGTTTGTATATTATCTCCCTTCTCCCTGTCTAGTGAGCCTGTCTTTTTTGTCCTGCTTTTGTTGTTTACTCTTGGATAAGTCTGTGTGGAGAGTAGAGCTGAAACAAGAGTGTGGGAATGTTATTCGTGGATGCTGAGGAAAGCCGGGATATCAAGGTTCCTGTTGTGGGTGGATGGCTTGGAGTGGGTGTGAGAGAAAGCGGGTAAAGGTACGTGGATGTGAGACGGGTCAACCTATCGTAGGCCAGTAGGCCTACTGCTGTATTCCTGTGGTAAGTATGCTCTGTAACGGCAATGAGATGGTGGTGTTTCCTGAAGACAGTGATGAGGCCATTCTTTTTATCTCATCTCAGTTACTTTATCAAAGAAAAAAGATTGTTTAGGAATGTTGGCTTATCACGTTGCACAATTTGTGGTGGAAATGAGGTCCAGACTCGTCGTGTATGTACTCGTCGCGCCCTGCTTTGTATTCCTGGTACTCTGCGCAGTCTGCCAAGTCTGTTGTTGTCATACTGAGTGATTTCAGTGTTCAGGTTTGGAACCAGTTCCTCCAGGATTTTCTAGGTGTAACTTATGATGTACCTGTTTCTTCTACGTTTCAAGGAGCATTAATGAACGGACTTCAAACGTTCCCAATAGTTCAGATGCTTGTCTGAACTGTATACCAGCACTGAAAGTTCTCTGCATGTTTTTCAGTACTGCAGTCTCGCCTGCCTTGAAATAAGGAATGAAAAAGCTATTCATGGCGATACGTTTCCTCGTTAAAATATCTTAATGTTGTACACGTGTCATATTTCACGCGCATTTATCACAAAGTGATTCAGTGTTTCATGTCAGCTCAAACCTTCGGGAAAATACTGCTTAAATGCATTGTCGTGATCACTTGTTCTTTAAGTATGTGTGTGTGTGTGTGTGTGTGTGTGTGTGTGTGTGTGTGTGTGTGTGTGTGTGTGTGTGTGTGTGTGTGTGTGTGTGTGTGTGTGTGTGTGTCTGTGTCTGTGTGTCTGTGTGTGTGTCTGTGTGTGCGCGTGCGTGCGTGTGTGTGTGCGTGCGTGTGTATGTGTGTTTGTGTTTGTGTTTTTGAGAGGTATCACTTAGGTTAGTATTGATGGTATTTGTTAAGTTACCCACACCTAGTGTAGGTATAGCAGCAGTACATTACATGTAATATTCCGTGTTGCAGTGTTTAGTTTGCAGTTATTGTTGCACACAACATATCTGTCCTCTTGAACCTCCTTCCAGCATTTTTGCAGCCCTTGCTTTTTTTTTTCCTCAGATTACAATCCTAATCACTTGTTTTGCCTATTCGTGTATTTTTTGGGGAGGATGGATGTGGTGTCATATCTTCAGTTGTATTTATGGGGGTTAAGTCTTAGTTCTCAGTGCATATGCATGCGATTTCGTGTCTGTAGTTTTAATTCCTGAACCATCGTAACTTATAATCCAAACTCGTGTTGTTTCTTTTCAGTTAAACTGTGTATATTTGCCTACACTACTACTTTATACAGCTGACCTTTCAAAGAATACAGTAAGACCAAGGTCACGACAGCCAGGAAGATGATGGGTTGGATAATGAGAACTTTCAAGACCAGGGAGAAATACCAGAGGTGGAACAGAGACCGAGATGGTTTACGGTCCGCATAGAGCCAATAAAGAATTGAAATTACTGGGAACTCCTTAGTATGTACTCTCATCTACTCCAGTGAGAGAGAGAGAGAGAGAGAGAGAGAGAGAGAGAATGATAACATATATCTGGTCCCAGACTATTCAACATCTTATCAGAAGATATCAGAAACATTGCTGGGACAAGTGTAGAAATTTTCAAGAGGACTCTGGTCAAATATCTTCACCAGGTGCCAGATCAACCAGGCTGTGATGGATATGTGGTTCAGCGGGCCACCTGCAGAAGCAGCCTAGTTGACCAGTCTAGCACCAGACAAGCCTGGCCCAGGGCCGGGTTCTGGGATTATAAAAACTCTCGGAACTCATAAAAGGCATATCAGAGGTACCCTGAGACCGGAGAAACATTTCCAAATCTCTCTGTAAACCATCTGTTTTTTAACTTCCATCTGTGTACCCTCGCCATCCCTGCGTCTCCTGATACACAATCGTTCTGAGATTTGTTGACGTCACATATGGTTGCCATGTTATGTGGCTTACATTTCAGTGTACATGAATGGTATATAATACCGACAAGGTGAAGAATTACACACATGTGCGACATCTGGGTATCTTTATTTGTAGACGTTTCGCCATCCATTGGCTTTATCAATAAAATACAAGAACATAATGTGAAGAAAGTAGAACTATATACAAAAGATGAAATGATGAGTCCCTCAGCCTTGGGGTTCTTGAGGACTACAGTGTTTCCTCGTCGTCTTGAGGACTACGGTGCTCTTCGTCGTCTTGAGGACTACAGTGCTCCCTCGTCGTCTTGAGGACTACAGTGCTCCCTCGTCGTCTTGAGGGCTACGGTGCTCTTCGTTGTCTTGAGGACTACAGTGCTCCCTCGTCGTCTTGAGGGCTACGGTGCTCTTCGTTGTCTTGAGGACTACGGTGCTCTTCGTTGTCTTGAGGACTACGGTGCTCTTCGTTGTCTTGAGGACTACGGTGCTCCCTCGTCGTCTTGAGGACTACGGTGCACCCTCGTCTTGAGGACTACGGTGCTCCATCGTCGTCTTGAGGACTACGGTGCTCTTCGTCGTCTTGAGGACTATGGTGCTCTTCGTTGTCTTGAGGACTACGGTGCTCTTCGTTGTCTTGAGGACTACGGTGCTCTTCGTAGTCTTGAGGACTACAGTGCTCCCTCGTCGTCTTGAGGACTACAGTGCTCCATCGTCGTCTTGAGGACTACGGTGCTCTTCGTCGTCTTGAGGACTACGGTGCTCTTCGTTGTCTTGAGGACTACGGTGCTCTTCGTAGTCTTGAGGACTACGGTGCTCTTCGTAGTCTTGAGGACTACGGTGCTCTTCGTAGTCTTGAGGACTACGGTGCTCTTCGTTGTCTTGAGGACTACGGTGCTCTTCGTTGTCTTGAGGACTACGGTGCTCTTCGTTGTCTTGAGGACTACGGTGCTCTTCGTAGTCTTGAGGACTACGGTGCTCTTCGTTGTCTTGAGGACTACGGTGCTCTTCGTAGTCTTGAGGACTACGGTACTCTTCGTAGTCTTGAGGACTATGGAGCTTTTCGTAGTCTTGAGGACTACGGTACTCTTCGTAGTCTTGAGGACTACGGTGCTCTTCGTAGTCTTGAGGACTATGGTGCTCTTCGTTGTCTTGAGGACTACGGTACTCTTCGTTGTCTTGAGGACTATGGTGCTCTTTGTTGTCTTGAGGACTACGGTACTCTTCGTTGTCTTGAGGACTAGGGTGCTCTTCGTCGTCTTGAGGACTATGGTGCTCTTTGTTGTCTTGAGGACTATGGTGCTCTTTGTTGTCTTGAGGACTATGGTGCTCTTTGTTGTCTTGAGGACTAGGGTGCTCTTCGTCGTCTTGAGGACTACGGTGCTCTTCGTTGTCTTGAGGACTACGGTGCTCTTCGTTGTCTTGAGGACTACGGTACTCTTCGTTGTCTTGAGGACTATGGTGCTCTTTGTTGTCTTGAGGACTATGGTGCTCTTTGTTGTCTTGAGGACTAGGGTGCTCTTCGTCGTCTTGAGGACTACGGTGCTCTTCGTTGTCTTGAGGACTATGGTGCTCTTCGTTGTCTTGAGGACTACGGTGCTCTTCGTTGTCTTGAGGACTATGGTGCTCTTCGTTGTCTTGAGGACTACGGTGCTCTTCGTTGTCTTGAGGACTACGGTGCTCTTCGTCGTCTTGAGGACTACGGTGCTCTTTGTTGTCTTGAGGACTACGGTACTCTTCGTTGTCTTGAGGACTACGGTGCTCTTCGTCGTCTTGAGGACTACGGTACTCTTCGTTGTCTTGAGGACTACGGTGCTCTTCGTTGTCTTGAGGACTACGGTTCTCTTCGTTGTCTTGAGGACTACGGTTCTCTTCGTTGTCTTGAGGACTACGGTACTCTTCGTAGTCTTGAGGACTACGGTGCTCTTCGTTGTCTTGAGGACTACGGTGCTCTTCGTTGTCTTGAGGACTATGGTGCTCTTCGTTGTCTTGAGGACTACTGTGCTCTTCGTCGTCTTGAGGACTACGGTGCTCTTCGTAGTCTGGAAGACTACGGTGCTCTTTACCAGCTCCAAGGCTGAGGGACTGATTACCTCATCTTTTGTATATAGCTCTACTATCTCCACGTCATATCCTTGTATTATATCCATAATGCTACTGGATGGCGAAACGTCTACAAATAAAGATACCCAGATGTTGCACATGTCTACTTGTTCGGCTTACATTCTCCCTGTGGCAATACGTTAAATGTTATTTTCACGTCCAGAGTTTTCTCATTTCGTGACACTTGCAGTTATTCACCACTCAAGCTGCTGTACTTCGCTTCTGGTCTTTCTCCCTGAATTTGAATGGCTTTCTAATTGTTTGGATTGAACTTTAATAACCACTTTTTTAATCATCTTTCATCATCTCGCTAGTTTCACTCTTATCGGCAAACATCGAGATACGTAAGGTTTAATTCTTTCTGACAGCTCTGACCCTACTTACCCTTTACCATTATTTGTAGCACAATTCCCGTCACTGGGTATTATTTGTCTTGTTTCTTCGGTCGCCAAGATGATTGGTTCTGAGAAAATTCACTTAATGTGGTCTGGCGAACCCTAAAGCCCGGCCAGCCGCGAATTATGAGGGAGGGAGAGGGAGAGGGAGAGGGGGAGAGAATTATTGGTTCTGGGAAGACTTTGCACTTACTCGAGGTTGGTTGTAGGAAATACTCGCATGTACACACATCTGATCACCTGTAGTCACCTGTACACACCTGGTCCCTTGTAGTTACACGAGACAGATTTGCGGGTATAACAACACCCCGGGCCACACTGGGGGTATAATGGAACCCCTGGCCACACTGGGGATATACTGGTACCCTGGGCTCCACTGGGGGTATAATGGCACCCCGGGCCACACTGGGGGTATAATGGCACCCCGGGTCACACTGGGGTATAATGGCACTCCAGGCCACTCTCGGGGTATAATGGTACTCCGGGCCACACTAACGGGGTATAACAGCACTCTGCGTACTGGAAACAAAAAAAAATTTCCTTGGCAAACATTCTAATAGCAGAGAAACAACGAAAGCAAACACACACACACACACACACACACACACACACACACACACACACGGGGCCAGGAGCTCGGACTCGACCCCCGCAACCTCAACTAGGTGAGTACACACACAGACACACAGACACACAGACACACACACACACAGACACACACACACAGACACACACACACACAGACACACACAGACAGACACACACACACACACACACACACACACACACACACACACACACACACACACACACACACACACACACACACACACACACACACACGGGGCCAGGAGCTCGGACTCGACCCCCGCAACCTCAACTAGGTGAGTACACACACACAGACACACACACACACACAGACACACAGACACACACAGACACACAGACACACACACACACACACACACACACAGACACAAACACACACACAGACACACAGACACACACACACACACACACACACACACACACACACACACACACACACACACACACACACACACACACACACACACACACACACACACACGGCACCCTGGAGGTAAACAAGCCTGGGGTTTAAGAAGTTTATTCAGGATTACATCTCTCCAGGCACCGACCAGCTGTCAATTATACTACATGTGTTGTTTTTTTATCTTGGGTGTATATCATAAGCATGTATTACTGCCTCTAACAAAGGGATATATATTTTATGTACAAAAAAGCAACCAAGACTTGTAATCTGTCCCGCAAAGAATGTGAATTAACTGAACCAGAAGAAATATTTTCAGTCTTGAGAATACAAGTGCACTTAAACCAAGTGACCTTAAACTAAGTGCACTTAAACCAAGCGCTATTAAATCACTTAAACCAAGTGCACTTTAACCAAGCGCTCTTAAATCACTTAAACCAAGTGTGCTTGAGTTAAGTGCATTTAAGAATTTACATGATGGTGAACATAGAAGGAAATACTTTCTGTAAGTAAAGAACAGTAAACTGATAAACAGTAACAACACTATAATGATAAACATAAATCTATTCGGTAATAAAAAAATATCTTTAAATACCATAAAAATAGTAAAATAATCAACAGTAAACTAATATGCAATAAACTAATTAACAGGGAAGATAAATACATGAGTGGGTATGGGTGGGTGTGAGTTAGACCTACTTGGTCAGATGCCGTGCTCCTTAAGTGGAGTTGACTTGATTGGGTGGTCCATTGGTCTAATCCGGGGGTTGACATGGACCTGCCCCGCATGGGCTAGTAGGCCTGCTGCAGTGTTCCTTCTTTCTTATGTTCTTATGTAAAGGGAATATCTCATTAACAAAACGCTGCTGCAGATGTCTCCATAATTTCTGGTATAAACCCCACACGACTTTGAAGAAGCCATGATGTCATGATCATGCACTCTGCCCCAACCCCTGACTCTTGGAACTCCATATTCATGAATTGACCCAAAAAAAAAAAAAAACTATCACGTGCCATGAATATCTCATAGGATGTCAGAATCATTCAGTACATTATAAATTACGGTGGCAGTAACGCAATCACAAAAACTATCTAATCATAGCATTGACGTCCCACATCAGAATCTTCTAGAAGCATATTATGAAGCAATATTTCTAGGCGCATGAGCAGCACTGTATGACCCTAGTGGGTTTAGCGCTTCTTTTTTATTATAATTCTAAACATACGAGTTGTCAACAGTTGCACAAGCCGAGGCAACATGTGTTTGGTCAGGTCGGTCTTGAATTTCCCAAGTGTCAGACATTACATGGTCTTGGACCTGTTGGAAGACAAAATGCAGAGTCCTTCTGCAAGCGTGATCGTGGTGTACAGTGCACAGAATGCGCACAAAAGGGAAAAAACTGGAGTAATAGTAAGTAAAATATAGTCAAGAGATTGTAACAGTTTACTCTGAGATTCAACTCGCAGAAATCGTCCCAATTCTCTCATTTTTATATGCAATATATGAAATAAATCTTAACTCTGCATTATCCCTCGCTGATGTATGAGTGACATTCAGCGAGGACACAACGGATCTCCAAGTTGATACAAACCAGATCTTCCAGTGGGCCGCAGAAAACAATTTTATGTTGAGTGAGGACAAATTTCAGTTACTCCGCTGTGGAAAAATGAGGAAATACAAACCGGAATGGAGTATACAACAAACTAAGCACTCAGTATGACAGGAGGAGGTTAATGAGAGGGACTTAGGGACAAGTGTCAGATTTCACATTCAAGGATCGCAAGAATGTTATCATAACCACAAAGAAATTGATAAGCTGGTATCAGAAATCTTCCCTATGAGGATAGACTGAGGGCCCTGAATTTGCACTCTATAGAAAGGCGTAGAATTAGGGGGGATATGATTGAGGTGTATAAATGGAAGACAGGAATAAATAAAGGGGATGTGCGTAGCGTGCTAGCAGCAATGGTTTTAAGCTGGAAAAATTCAGATTCAGGAAAGCTATAGGACATCACTGGTTTGGTAAGAGTTGTGGATGAGTGGAACAAACTCCCGAGTACAGTTATAGAGGTTAAAACGCTGTGTAGTTTTAAAAATAGGTTAGATAAATACATGAGTGGGTGCGGGTGGGTGTGAGCTGGACATGACTAGCTTGTGCTACTAGGTCAAATGCCGTGCTCCTTCCTTAGGTGAATATGACGTGACCTGACTAGGTTGGTGCATTGGCTTAAGCCGGTAGGAGACTCGGACCTGCCTCCCATGGGCCAGTAGGCCTGCTGCAGTGTTCCTTCTTTCTTATATTCTTATGTTCTAACTAGAGTGACTTAAGTCCACTGTGTGGGCGAAACGTTGTCAATAAAGGATCGCACTTTACTGCATTTATATCTTTATCCAAGAGATGCCAAGCCACTGATGATACACTTTAAGTCACTTGTTCTCTCTAGACTGGAGTATTGTTGTATATTAACAATGCCTTTTAAGGCAGGCGAAATTGCAGATCCGGAGAATGTACAGAGAATCTTCACTGCCTGTAAAAATTCAATCAGGTACCTTGGGTATTGGAAACGTTTGAAGTCCCTCTAATGTATTTCTTGGAACACACATGAAAGAGGTTCATAATTAGAACTTGGAAAATTCTGGAGGGATTTGCATCAAATCTGCACACAGAAGTCACTACGAGAGCGAGAGGTTTGGGAGGTGCCAGACACAGGTGTGTTAGACACAGGTGTGCCAAACACCTGCCTGAGGTGGAGCTAGACTGCCACAGCTTGGTTCTTAATGGAACATCTTTGGTAAGTTAGGAACGTTCCGTTGAGCTGCCGCTGAATTTTCAGGAACCATTCAATCCAGTTGTAACCTGACAGTGAGAACTGATTTCATTCCTGATTTCAGTGAAAGCTTCGCTTTTGTTTCAATAATGATAGTCTAGTATTAGTGAGAATTTGTATATATATATATATATATATATATATATATATATATATATATATATATATATATATATATATATATATATATATATATATATATATAGGGAGGTACCACTTCTAGAACTGTCATAGGGACCCTCATCCTCAGAGAAAAGAATAAACTTTCGTCAGGGAAAACTCAAGGTTCTCCCTGAAGCTGTTTGAGAATTTTCTCCTACCACCCCCTATATTTCAAGTATGTTTTATTTAAAGACAAAATACATTGGCCAAACATTCACAAAAATACAACAGAAAGTAAAACAACATAGGTAACTCAGAGCTACATCTCGAATACTTCGTCCAGCTCCCCTGCGGTGGGCCGCGTGCCCAGAATGCTGCAGGCATTTCCTCTCTGGATCGCAACACTGAGTCTCTGAAAGAGGAAGCTGGTCGCCCTGTGGTCCTTGGTTTCTATGATGAACTTTTCACCCAGCTCTTTGAGGAACTTTAGAGCACACTTGCCCCATGCTCCAAGGGTCTCCGACCCTATTGGAATGAAGTTATAGCAAGGGGGAAGGTCTTCATATTTTCGGATCTTCTGGGTCTCCCAGTGGCTGGCAGCTCCACCCCCTTCCACTACAGAGTATGGCAAGTAGGTGTCTGCCAATGTGGCAGCACAGGTGTAGTCCCAGGCAATCTGCTTTCCATCCTTCCAGGGTAGCATAGTGGCTCCATCAGGACGCTTTTGACTTCCATCAGACCTCTGTACTTGGGGTTCCCGTTGAGCTGGGCAACGGGCTGTGGCGAGGCTTCTCTTTATTATGTCATTGATCTCATGTCTGGCATACTTCCCTTCTGCTGTGTGGCACACGAGACCATGAAGTCCGAATTGATCATATATATATATATATATATATATATATATATATATATATATATATATATATATATATATATAAAATATATATTATATACGTATGTATAGGTAGGTAGAAAGTTGAAAGTGAACATAGATAAGAGTTAGGTGATGAGGGTATAAAACGATTTAGATAAAGAAAAATTGGATATCACATTGGAGAGAGGGAGTATGGAAGAAGTGAATGTTTTCAGATATTTGGGAGTTGACTTGTCAGTGGATGGGTTTATGAAGGATGAAGTTAACCATAAAATTGATGAAGGAAAAAAGGTGAGTGGTGCATTGAGGTATCTGTGGAGACAAGAAACGTTATCTATGGAGGCAAAGAAGAGAATGTATGAAAATATAGTGGTACCAACACTTATATGGGTGTGAAGCTTGGGTTGTAAATGCTGCAGCGAGGAGGCGGCTGGAGGCAGTGGAGATATCCTACCTAAAGGCAGTGAGTGGTGTAAATATGCATAAAATTTAGAGTGTGGAAATTAGGAGGTGTAGAGTTACTAAAAGTATTAGTCAGAGGGCTGAAGAGGGGTTGTTGAGGTGGTTTGCTCAGTTAGAGAGAATGGATCAAAGTAGAATGACTTGGAGAGCATATAAATCTGTAGGGGAAGGAAGGCGAGGTAGGGGTCGTCCTCGAAAAGGTTTGAGGGAGGGGGTAAAGGAGGTGTGGCGAGGGGCTTGGACTTCCAGCAAGCGTGCGTGAGCATGTTAGGAGTGACTCACGAGTGAATGGAGACGAATGCTTTTGGGATCTGACGAGGTGTTGGAGTGTGAGCAGAGTAATATTTTGTGAAGGAATTCAGGGAAATCGGTTAGCCGGACCTGAGTCCTGGAAATGGGAAATACAATGCCTGCACTTTAAAGTAGGGGTTTGGGATATTGGCAGTATGGAGGGACCTCTGAACTGTCGTATCTGAGCGCCTCTGCAAAGACAGTGATTGTGGATGAGTGAGGTGAAAGTGTTGAATGATGATCAAAGTATTTTCTTTCTTTTTGGGCCACCCTGCCTCAGTGGGAAGTGGTCAACGTGTTTATATATATATATATATATATATATATATATATATATATATATATATATATATATATATATATATATATATATATATATATATATATTTTTTTTTTTTATTTTTATTATCACACCGGCCGATTCCCACCAAGGCAGGGTGGCCCGAAAAAGAAAAACTTTCACCATCATTCACTCCATCACTGTCTTGCCAGAAGGGTGCTTTACACTACAGTTTTTAAACTGCAACATTAACACCCCTCCTTCAGAGTGCAGGCACTGTACTTCCCATCTCCAGGACTCAAGTCCGGCCTGCCGGTTTCCCTGAATCCCTTCATAAATGTTACTTTGCTCACACTCCAACAGCACGTCAAGTATTAAAAACCATTTGTCTCCATTCACTCCTATCAAACACGCTCACGCATGCCTGCTGGAAGTCCAAGCCCCTCGCACACAAAACCTCCTTTACCCCCTCCCTCCAACCCTTCCTAGGCCGACCCCTACCCCGCCTTCCTTCCACTACAGACTGATACACTCTTGAAGTCATTCTGTTTCGCTCCATTCTCTCTACATGTCCGAACCACCTCAACAACCCTTCCTCAGCCCTCTGGACAACAGTTTTGGTAATCCCGCACCTCCTCCTAACTTCCAAACTACGAATTCTCTGCATTATATTCACACCACACATTGCCCTCAGACATGACATCTCCACTGCCTCCAGCCTTCTCCTCGCTGCAACATTCATCACCCACGCTTCACACCCATATAAGAGCGTTGGTAAAACTATACTCTCATACATTCCCCTCTTTGCCTCCAAGGACAAAGTTCTTTGTCTCCACAGACTCCTAAGTGCACCACTCACTCTTTTTCCCTCATCAATTCTATGATTCACCTCATCTTTCATAGACCCATCCGCTGACACGTCCACTCCCAAATATCTGAATACGTTCACCTCCTCCATACTCTCTCCTTCCAATCTGATATTCAATCTTTCATCACCTAATCTTTTTGTTATCCTCATAACCTTACTCTTTCCTGTATTCACCTTTAATTTTCTTCTTTTGCACACCCTACCAAATTCATCCACCAATCTCTGCAACTTCTCTTCAGAATCTCCCAAGAGCACAGTGTCATCAGCAAAGAGCAGCTGTGACAACTCCCACTTTGTGTGTGATTCTTTATCTTTTAACTCCACGCCTCTTGCCAAGACCCTCGCATTTACTTCTCTTACAACCCCATCTATAAATATATTAAACAACCACGGTGACATCACACATCCTTGTCTAAGGCCTACTTTTACTGGGAAAAAATTTCCCTCTTTCCTACATACTCTAACTTGAGCCTCACTATCCTCGTAAAAACTCTTCACTGCTTTCAGTAACCTACCTCCTACACCAGACACTTGCAACATCTGCCACATTGCCCCCCTATCCACCCTGTCATACGCCTTTTCCAAATCCATAAATGCCACAAAGACCTCTTTAGCCTTATCTAAATACTGTTCACTTATATGTTTCACTGTAAACACCTGGTCCACACACCCCCTACCTTTCCTAAAGCCTCCTTGTTCATCTGCTATCCTATTCTCCGTCTTACTCTTAATTCTTTCAATTATAACTCTACCATACACTTTACCAGGTACACTCAACAGACTTATCCCCCTATAATTTTTGCACTCTCTTTTATCCCCTTTGCCTTTATACAAAGGAACTATGCATGCTCTCTGCCAATCCCTAGGTACCTTACCCTCTTCCATACATTTATTAAATAATTGCACCAACCACTCCAAAACTATATCCCCACCTGCTTTTAACATTTCTATCTTTATCCCATCAATCCCGGCTGCCTTACCCCCTTTCATTTTACCTACTGCCTCACGAACTTCCCCCACACTCACAACTGGCTCTTCCTCACTCCTACAAGATGTTATTCCTCCTTGCCCTATACACGAAATCACAGCTTCCCTATCTTCATCAACATTTAACAATTCCTCAAAATATTCCTTCCATCTTCCCAATACCTCTAACTCTCCATTTAATAACTCTCCTCTCCTATTTTTAACTGACAAATCCATTTGTTCTCTAGGCTTTCTTAACTTGTTAATCTCACTCCAAAACTTTTTCTTATTTTCAACAAAATTTGTTGATAACATCTCACCCACTCTCTCATTTGCTCTCTTTTTACATTGCTTCACCACTCTCTTAACTTCTCTCTTTTTCTCCATATACTCTTCCCTCCTTGCATCACTTCTACTTTGTAAAAACTTCTCATATGCTAACTTTTTCTCCCTTACTACTCTCTTTACATCATCATTCCACCAATCGCTCCTCTTCCCTCCTGCACCCACTTTCCTGTAACCACAAACTTCTGCTGAACACTCTAACACTACATTTTTAAACCTACCCCATACCTCTTCGACCCCATTGCCTATGCTCTCATTAGCCCATCTATCCTCCAATAGCTGTTTATATCTTACCCTAACTGCCTCCTCTTTTAGTTTATAAACCTTCACCTCTCTCTTCCCTGATGCTTCTATTCTCCTTGTATCCCATCTACCTTTTACTCTCAGTGTAGCTACAACTAGAAAGTGATCTGATATATCTGTGGCCCCTCTATAAACATGTACATCCTGAAGTCTACTCAACAGTCTTTTATCTACCAATACATAATCCAACAAACTACTGTCATTTCGCCCTACATCATATCGTGTATACTTATTTATCCTCTTTTTCTTAAAATATGTATTACCTATAACTAAACCCCTTTCTATACAAAGTTCAATCAAAGGGCTCCCATTATCATTTACACCTGGCACCCCAAACTTACCTACCACACCCTCTCTAAAAGTTTCTCCTACTTTAGCATTCAAGTCCCCTACCACAATTACTCTCTCACTTGGTTCAAAGGCTCCTATACATTCACTTAACATCTCCCAAAATCTCTCTCTCTCCTCTGCATTCCTCTCTTCTCCAGGTGCATACACGCTTATTATGACCCACTTCTCGCATCCAACCTTTACTTTAATCCACATAATTCTTGAATTTACACATTCATATTCTCTTTTCTCCTTCCATAACTGATCATTTAACATTACTGCTACCCCTTCCTTTGCTCTAACTCTCTCAGATACTCCAGATTTAATCCCATTTATTTCCCCCCACTGAAACTCTCCTACCCCCTTCAGCTTTGTTTCGCTTAGGGCCAGGACATCCAACTTCTTTTCATTCATAACATCAGCAATCATATATATATATATATATATATATATATATATATATATATATATATATATATATATTTGTGTGTGTACCGCTTATATCTACCTTTTATTTTAATTTCTTAATCCTTCTTCCACAGGTAAGGGTAAGGTTATCGTTCTTGGTGGCTTGACCTGGTAACAAGAGCTGCCTGAAGGTCACGGTAAGTGGTAACCCAAAAGCTGCCGGAAGGTTACGGTAAGTGATAAGGTAAGAGCTGAGGGTCACAGTAAGTGGTAACCTAAGAGCTGCCTGAGGGGTCACAGTAAGTGTAACAAAAGAGCTGCCTATAGGTCACAGTAAGTGGTAACCTAAGAACTGTCTGAGGGTCACAGTAAGTGGTAACTTAAGAGCTGTCTGAGTCACAGTAAGTGGTAACCTGAGAACTGTCTGAGGAGTCACAGTAAGTGGTAACCTGAGAGCTGCCTGAGGAGTCACAGTAAGTGTAAAGAAGAGCCGCCTATAGGTCACAGTAAGTGGTAACCTGAGAGCTGTCTGAGGGTCACAGTAAGTGGTAACCTGAGAGCTGTCTGAGGGTCACAGTAAGTGGTAACTTAAGAACTGTCTGAGGGTCACAGTAAGTGGTAACTTAGGAACTGTCTGAGGGTCACAGTAAGTGGTAACTTAAGAACTGTCTGAGGGTCACAGTAAGTGGTAACTTAAGAACTGTCTGAGGGTCACAGTAAGTGGTAACTTAAGAACTGTCTGAGGGTCAAAGTAAGTGGTAACTTAAGAACTGTCTGAGGGTCACAGTAAGTGGTAACCTGAGAGCTGTCTGAGGGTCACAGTAAGTGGTAACTTAAGAACTGTCTGAGGGTCACAGTAAGTGGTAACTTAAGAACTGTCTGAGGGTCACAGTAATTGGTAACCTGAGAGCTGTCTGAGGGTCACAGTAAGTGGTAACTTAAGAGCTGTCTGAGGGTAACAGTAAGTGGTAACCTGAGAGCTGTCTGAGGGGTCACAGTAAGTGGTAACCTGAGAGCTGTCTGAGGGTCACAGTAAGTGGTAACTTAAGAACTGTCTGAGGGTCACAGTAAGTGGTAACCTGAGAGCTGTCTGAGGATCACAGTAAGTGGTAACTTAAGAGCTGTCTGAGGGTCACAGTAAGTGGTAACTTAAGAACTGTCTGAGGGTCACAGTAAGTGGTAACCTGAGAGCTGCCTGAGGAGTCACAGTAAGTGGTAACCTGAGAGCTGTCTGAGGGTCACAGTAAGTGGTAACTTAAGAGCTGTCTGAGGGTCACAGTAAGTGGTAACTTAAGAACTGTCTGAGGGTCACAGTAAGTGGTAACCTGAGAGCTGTCTGAGGATCACAGTAAGTGGTAACTTAAGAGCTGTCTGAGGGTCACAGTAAGTGGTAACTTAAGAACTGTCTGAGGGTCACAGTAAGTGGTAACTTAAGAGCTGTCTGAGGATCACAGTAAGTGGTAACCTGAGAGCTGTCTGAGGGTCACAGTAAGTGGTAACCTGAGAGCTGTCTGAGGGTCACAGTAAGTGGTAACCTGAGAGCTGTCTGAGGGTCACAGTAAGTGGTAACCTGAGAGCTGTCTGAGGGTCACAGTAAGTGGTAAAACACCTGTCAACCTGCCGTTGACAGGTGTTGAGTCACTAAATAATGTCTTCTAAAGAAATATTTCGTAAAAAAAAAGAAAGAAATATAAGAGCGTAAGAGCGATGTTATTTCTTCATCATGTTGGAGGACAGTGAATGTTAGTGCACGAGTGTGTGTGTGTGTGTGTGTGTGTGTGTGTGTGTGTGTGTGTGTGTGTGTGTGTGTGTGTCGGAAGTTGTCTGCTGATGTGTGTGGGAAGTGTGCTGCTGGTGTGTGTGTGTGCTGCTGGTGTGTGTGTGTGCGTGTGCGTGTGTGTGCGTGTGTGCGTGTGTGTGCGTGTGTACTCACCTATTTGTATTCACCTATTTGTGGTTGCAGGGGTCGAGTCACAGCTCCTGGCCCCGCCTCTTCGCTGATTGCTACTAGGTCCTCTCTCTCCCTGCCCCATGAGCTCTATCATACCTCGCCTTAAAACTATGTATGGTTCCTGCCTCCACCACATCACTTTCTAGGCTATTCCATGGCCTGACTACTCTATGACTGAAGAAATACTTCCTAACATCCCTTTGATTCATCTGAGTCTTCAACTTCCAATTGTGACCTCTTGTGTCTGTGTCCCATCTCTGGAACATCCCGTCTTTGTCCACCTCGTCTATTCCGCGCAGTATTTTATATGTCGTTATCATGTCTCCCCTGACCCTCCTGGCCTCCAGTGTCGTCAGGCCGATTTCCCTCAACCTTTCTTCATAGGACAATCCCCGTAGCTCTGGGACTAGTCTTGTTGCAAACCTTTGCACTTTCTCTAATTTCTTGACGTGCTTGACTAGGTGTGGATTCCAAACTGGTGCTGCATACTCCAGTATGGGCCTGACGTAGATGGTGTACAGAGTCTTAAACGAATCCTTACTGAGGTATCGGAACGCTATCCGTAGGTTTGCCAGGCGCCCGTATGCTGCAGCAGTTATCTGATTGATGTGCGCCTCAGGAGATATGCTCGGTGTTATACTCACCCCCAGATCTTTTTCCTTTAGTGAGGTTTGCAGTCTTTGGCCATCTAAACTATATTGTGTCTGCGGTCTTCTTTGCCCTTCCCCAATCTTCATGACTTTGCATTTGGCAGGGTTAAATTCTAGGAGCCAGTTGCTGGACCAGGCTTGTAGCCTGTCCAGATCTCTTTGTAGTCCTGCCTGATCCTCGTCCGATTCGATTCTTCTCATTAACTTCACATCGTCTGCAAACAAGGACACTTCTGAGTCTATCCCTTCCGTTATGTCGTTCACGTATACCAAGAACAGCACAGGTCCTAGGACTGACCCCTGTGGAACCCCGCTTGTCACAGGCGCCCACTCTGACACCTCGTCGCGTACCATGACTCGTTGTTTCCTCCCTGTCAGATATTCTCTGATCCATTGCAGTGCCTTTCCTGTTATGTGTGCCTGGTCCTCTAGCTTTTGCAGTAACCTCTTGTGAGGAACTGTGTCGAAAGCCTTCTTGCAGTCCAAAAATACGCAGTCGATCCACCCCTCTCTCTCTTGTCTTACTTCTGTCACCTTGTCATAAAACTCTAGTAGGTTTGTGACACAGGATTTTCCTTCCCTGAAACCGTGCTGGTTGTCAATTATCCACTTGCTGGTGTGTGTGGGGGGATGTGTGCTGCTGGTGTGTGTGGGGGGATGTGTGCTGCTGGTGTGTGTGGGGGGGATGTGTGCTGATGGTGTGTGTGTGGGGGGGATGTGTGCTGCTGGTGTGTGTGTGTGTGGGGGGATGTGTGCTGCTGGTGTGTGTGTGGGGGGATGTGTGCTGCTGGTGTGTGTGTTGGGGGATGTGTGCTGCTGGTGTGTGTGTGGGGGGGATGTGTGTGTGTGTGTGTGAGTGTGTGTGTGTGTGTGTGTGTGTGTGTGTGTGTGTGTGTGTGTGTGTGTGTGCGTGTGTGAGTGTGCGTGTGTGTGTGCGTGTGTGAGTGCGTGTGTGAGTGTGTGTGTGCGCGTGTGTGTGTGTGTGTGTGTGTGTGTGTGTGTGTGTGTGTGTGTGTGAGTGTGTGAGTGTGTGAGTGTGTGTGTGAGTGTGTGTGTGTGTGTGTGTGTGTGTGTGTGTGTGTGTGTGTGTGTGTGTGTGTGTGTGTGTGTGTGTGTGTGTGTGTCGGAAGTTGTCTGCTGATGTGTGTGGGAAGTGTGCTGGTGGTGTGTGTGGGGGGGAGGATGTGTGGAATGTGTGCTGCTGGTGTGTGTGTGTGTGTTTCTGTGTGGGATGTGTGCTGCTGGTGTGTGTGGGATGTGTGTTGCTGGTGTGTGTTGGGGATGTGCGCTGCTGGTGTGTGTGTGGGATGTGCGCTGCTGGTGTGTGTGTGGGATGTGTGCTGCTGGTGTGTGTGGGATGTGTACTGCTGGTGTGTGTTGGGGATGTGCGCTGCTGGTGTGTGTGTGGGATGTGCGCTGCTGGTGTGTGTGTGTGCTGCTGGTGTGTGTGGGAAGTGTGCTGCTGGTGTGTGTGTGTGCTGCTGGTGTGTGTGGGATGTGTGCTGCTGGTGTTAGTTAGTTACCATTTTGTCCTAGGCACATGTCGATTAGACACTAGGCCTGTTGTATGTGTGTGTGTGAGGGGATGTGTGCTGCTGGTCTGTATGGGGGGATGTGTGCCGCTGGTGTGTGTGGGGGATGTGTGCCGCTGGTGTGTGTGGGGGATGTGTGCTGCTGGTGTGTGTGTGGGGGGATGTGTGCTGCTGGTGTGTGTCGGGGGATGTGTGCTGATGGTGTGTGGGGGGGATGTGTGCTGCTGGTGTGTGTGTGGGGATGTGTGCTGCTGGTGTGTGTGTGGGGGGGATGTCTGCTGCTGGTGTGTGTGGGGGGATGTGTGCTGCTGGTGTGTGTGCGGGGATGTGTGCTGCTGGTGTGTGGGGGGATGTGTGCTGCTGGTGTGTGTGGGGGGGGATGTGTGCTGCTGGTGTGTGTGTGTGGGGGATGTGTGCTGCTGGTGTGTGTGTGGGGGGGGATGTGTGCTGCTGGTGTGTGTGGGGGGGGATGTGTGCTGCTGGTGTGTGTGTTGGGGGATGTGTGCTGCTGGTGTGTGTGTGTGGAGGGGGATGTGTGCTGCTGGTGTGTGTGTGGGGGGATGTGCTGCTGGTGTGTGTGTGTGGGGGATGTGTGCTGCTGGTGTGTGTGGGGGGATGTGTGCTGCTGGTGTGTGTGGGGGGGATGTGTGCTGCTGGTGTGTGTTGGGGGATGTGTGCTGCTGGTGTGTGTGTGGGGGGATGTGTGCTGCTGGTCTGTATGGGGGGATGTGTGCCGCTGGTGTGTGTGGGGGATGTGTGCCGCTGGTGTGTGTGGGGGGATGTGTGCTGCTGGTGTGTGTGTGGGGGGATGTGTGCTGCTGGTGTGTGTGTGGGGGGATGTGTGCTGCTGGTGTGTGGGGGAGATGTGTGCTGCTGGTGTGTGTGGGGGATGTGTGCTGCTGGTGTGTGTGTGGGGGGATGTCTGCTGCTGGGGTGTGTGGGGGGATGTGTGCTGCTGGTGTGTGTGGGGGGATGTGTGCTGCTGGTGTGTGTGGGGGGGATGTGTGCTGATGGTGTGTGTGTGGGGGGGATGTGTGCTGCTGGTGTGTGTGTGTGTGGGGGGATGTGTGCTGCTGGTGTGTGTGTGGGGGGATGTGTGCTGCTGGTGTGTGTGTGTGTGGGGGGGGGATGTGTGCTGCTGGTGTGTGTGTGGGGGGATGTGTGCTGCTGGTGTGTGTGTTGGGGGATGTGTGCTGCTGGTGTGTGTGTGTGGGGGGATGTGTGCTGCTGGTGTGTGTGTGGGGCGGATGTGTGCTGCTGGTGTGTGTGGGCGGATGTGTGCTGCTGGTGTGTGTGGGGGGGATGTGTGCTGCTGGTGTGTGTTGGGGGATGTGTGCTGCTGGTGTGTGTGTGGGGGGATGTGTGCTGCTGGTGTGTGTGTGGGGGGGATGTGTGCTGCTGGTGTGTGTGGGGGGATGTGTGCTGCTGGTGTGTGTGGGTGGATGTGTGCTGCTGGTGTGTGTGGGGGGTAGTGTGTGCTGCTTGTGTGTGTGGGTGGGGAAGTGTGTGCTGCTGGTGTGTGTGGGGGGTAGTGTGTGCTGCTGGTGTGTGTGGGGGGAAGTGTGTCCTGCTGCTGCTGGTGTGTGTGGGGGGATGTGTGCTGCTGGTGTGTGGGGGGATGTGTGCCGCTGGTGTGTGTGGTTGGATGTGTGCCGCTGGTGTGTGGGGGGATGTGTGCCGCTGGTGTGTGTGGGGGGATGTGTGCTGCTGGTGTGTGTGGGGGAAGTGTGTGCTGCTGGTGTGTGGGGGGATGTGTGCTGCTGGTGTGTGTGGGGGAAGTGTGTGCCGCTGGTGTGTGTGGGGGGGATGTGTGCTGCTTGTGTGTGTGTGGGGGGATGTGTGCCGCTGGTGTGTGTGTGGGGGATGTCTGCTGCTTGTGTGTGTGGGGGATGTGTGCTGCTGGGGTGTGTGGGGGATGTCTGCTGCTGGTGTGTGTGGGGGGGATGTGTGCCGCTGGTGTGTGTGGGGGGATGTGTGCTGCTGGTGTGTGTGGGGGAAGTGTGTGCTGCTGGTGTGTGGGGGATGTGTGCTGCTGGTGTGTGTGGTTGGAAGTGTGTGCCGCTGGTGTGTGTGGGTGGGATGTGTGCTGCTTGTGTGTGGGGGGGGGATGTGTGCCGCTGGTGTGTGTGTGGGGGGGGATGTCTGCTGCTTGTGTGTGTGGGGGGGATGTGTGCTGCTGGTGTGTGTGGGGGGATGTCTGCTGCTGGTGTGTGTGGGGGGGATGTGTGCTGCTTGTGTGTGTGGGGGGATGTGTGCCGCTGGTGTGTGTGGGGAATGTGTGCCGCTGGTGTGTGGGGGGGATGTGTGCTGCTGGTGTGTGTGGGGGGGGGATGTGTGCTGCTGGTGTGTGTGGGGGGATTTGTGCTGCTGGTGTGTATGTGGGGGGTGTGTGGGGGGATGTCTGCTGCTGGTGTGTGTGGGGGGATGTGTATGTGTGTGGGGGGATGTGTGCTGCTGGTGTGTGTGTGGGGGGATGTGTGCTGCTGGTATGTGTGTGGGGGGATGTGTGCTGCTGGTGTGTGTGGGGGGGTGTGTGGGGGATGTGTGCTGCTGGTGTGTGTGTGGGGGGATGTATGCTGCTGGTGTGTGTGTGGGGGGATGTGTGCTGCTGGTGTGTGTGGGGGGTATGTGTGCTGCTGGTGTGTGTGTGGGGGGATGTGTGCTGCTGGTGTGTGTGTGGGGGGATGTGTGCTGCTGGTGTGTGTGGGGGGATGTGTGCTGCTGGTGTGTGTGGGGGGGGATGTGTGCTGCTGGTGTGTGTGGGGGGTATGTGTGCTGCTGGTGTGTGTGTGGGGGGATGTGTGCTGCTGGTGTGTGTGTGGGGGGATGTGTGCTGCTGGTGTGTGTGGGGGGATGTGTGCTGCTGGTGTGTGTGTGGGGGGATGTGTGCTGCTGGTGTGTGTGGGGGGATGTGTGCTGCTGTGTGTGGGGGGATGTGTGGGGGTGTGTGGGGGGGATGTGTGCTGCTGGTGTGTGTGGGGGGAGGAAGTGTGTGCTGCTGGTGTGTGTGGGGGGATGTGGGGGTGTGTGTTGGGGGGATGTGTGCTGCGGGTGTGTGTGGGGGGATGTGTGCTGCTGGTGTGTGTGTGGGGGGTAGTGTGTGCTGCTGGTGTGTGTGGGGGGAAGTGTGTGCTGCTGGTGTGTGTGGGGGGGATGTGTGCTGCTGGTGTGTGTAGGGGGGGGGGAAGTGTGTGCTGCTGGTGTGTGTGGGAGGAAGTGTGTGCTGCTGGTGTGTGTGGGGGGATGTGTGCTGCTGGTGTGTGTTGGGGGGAAGTGTGTGCTGCTAGTGTGTGTGGGGGGGATGTGTGCTGCTGGTGTGTGTGGGGGGGAAGTGTGTGCTGCTGGTGTGTGTGGGGGATGTGTGCTGCTGGTGTGTGTGTGGGGGAAGTGTGTGCTGCTGGTGTGTGTGGGGGGGATGTGTGCTGCTGGTGTGTGTGGGGGGGAAGTGTGTGCTGCTGGTGTGTGTGGGTGGATGTGTGCTGCTGGTGTGTGTGGGGGGAGGAAGTGTGTGCTGCTGGTGTGTGTGGGGGGGGATGTGTGCTGCTGGTGTGTGTGTAGGGGGGAGGAAGTGTGTACTGCTAGCTAGGTGCTGTGAGGAAGGTGAGAACCTGCTAGCTAGGTGCTGTAAGGAAGGTGAGAACCTGCTAGCTAGGTGCTGTGAGGAAGTTGAGAACCTCAACTCCTATTTCGAACATTATTATCTGCTAGTTCGAGAATAACCTGCACCATCATCAAGTCTCCTGCAAAATAAGAACAGTCTTGTATAAAAGAAAATTCATATTTTAAGATTGTCGAATTTAATAACTAAAAAAAACTGGAAATGGAGTTCATGTACACAAAGGAAAATACTCTTTGTGTAAAAATAAGGTTACTGTCTTTTCTTATTGCTTATATCATTTGTTTGTTTAGATTTTGGTTTCTTAGTGTATATTAAGATGTGTAATTTCGTGTTTTGTTTCATGAGTCTTATATTGTAAATCACATGATATAGTAGGTTACTTGTAAACTATTGGTGGACTTAACAATGATATTTCAAGTGCGTGCCATTACTGAATTTTATATTGCACGTCTCCTGTTAATCCTATGTATAATTGTTTCAGTCCATACCAGGATTGTTATAAAAGGTAGTTCGTTTTTGGGTCCACTACTGATGCAATTAGCATGTCAAGAACCATAAACATAATGTAATCCGGGAAGTTACTTCATTTATATATTGTACAAAATCTAGATCTGTGAGTCGGCTACTATTGGTTCAAGACCCAGGCATGACATCTCACAAAGCTAGTCCAAACATAATGCTATATCTACTCACCTTGTGATCTCTTCTCCCTGCACTCAACTTGGTTTCTGTACCTGACCTTGTTCCTGCACCTGACCTGGTTCCTATACCTGACCTGGATCTTTCACCTGATCTTGTTCCTGCACTTGACCTACTTTCTGCTCCTGACCTCGTACCTGCTTCTGACATAATATTGCTTGAGTCAGGTGGTGTTTATATATTCACCACATTTGCTGATGACATTGTGCTTTTGTGAGATTCTGAAGAGAAGTTGCAGAGGTTGGTGGATGAATTTGGTCGGGTGTGCAAAAGAAGAAAATTAAAAGTGAATATAGGAAAGAGTGAGGTTATGAGGATAAAAATATTAAGTGACGAAAGATTGGATATCAGATTGGAGGGAGAGAGTATGGAGGAGGTGAATGTATTCAGATATTTAGGAGTGGACGTGTCAACAGATGGGTCTATGAAGGATGAGGTGAGTCATAGAATTGATGAGGGGAAAAAGGTGAGTGGTGCACTTAGGAGTCTGTGGAGACAAAGAACTTTGTCCGTGGAAGCAAAGAGGGAAATGTATGAGAGTATAGTTGTACCAACACTCTTGTATGGGTGTGAAGCATGGATGATGAATGTTGCAACGAGGAGAAGGCGGAGGCAGTGGAAATGTCCTGACTGAGGGCAATGTGTGGTGTGAATATAATGCAGAGAATTCATAGTTTGGAAATTAGGAGGTGTGGAATTGCCAAAACTATTATTCAGAGGGCTGAGGAGGGGTTGTTGAGGTGGTTCAGACATGGAGAGAGAATGGAACAAAACAGAATGACTTCGAGAGTGTATAAATCTGTAGTGGAGGGAAGGCGGGGTAGGGGTCGGCCTAGGAAGGGTTGGAGGGAGGGGTAAAGGAGGCTTTGTGTGCGAGGGGCTTGGACTTCCAGCAAGCATGCATGCGCGTATTTGATAGGAGTGAATTGAGACAAATGGTTTTTAATACTTGACGTGCTGTTGGAGTGTGAGCAAAGTAACATTTATGAAGGGATTCAGGGAAACCGGCAGGCCGGACTTGAGTCCTGGAGATGGGAAGTACAGTGCCTGCACTCTTAAGGAGGGGTGTTAATGTTGCAGTTTTATAACTGTAGTGTAAAGCACCCGTCTGGCAAGACAGTGAGGGAGTGAATGATGAAAGTTTCTTTTTCGGGCCACCCTGCCTTGGTGGGAATCGGCCGATGTGTTAATAAATAAAATACACTGAATATTTACACATGTTAAATCGTCTGAAGAGGCTCTGTTCATAAACCTGATCTGACTGTCCCCAACAAGACGTTAGTCTTATTGGGGACAGTCAGATCAAATTTATGAACATTAACAAGTGGCGTTCGTGGCGTGTCTCAGCTTCCAGTTATTGTGGCTGGTCTCCTCTTCACTTTTCTAAGTAGAAACGTTGAACTTCTCTAAGACCCTGAGTCTCATTTCTAACTTCTCCAGCCCAGTTATAACCTGATTACTCAGTTGTTCAAAGTCCAGAGAAGCCATTTCTTAACACCTTAGTAACAAAAGCACAGAAAACTAGGGAGCAGTTCTTCGCTGAATACAAGAACACAGGTTAACTGACAGGTTAGATAAATGCATGAGCGAGAAGAGTTGGATTTGACTGTTACCGGAGGAGCATCGGTTACTAGGGGTATTAGAGCTTTAATAAGTTCAACAAATATGTGCTAGTAGACTTACTGCAGTATTCGCCATTCTTATGTTCTTAATGTTTTAAGATTGTTCCACTCATCAACCACTTTACTGCCGAGTTATTACTTTTCTTCATCCTTTTTAATATATCTTTCTCCAATTTGAATTCAATATTTCTAGTTTTGTATACCTTGATTATGTCTCCCACCATTCTAAGGTTTAAGACCCTCACTCTTCGTATGGAAGATTCCTTATACAGTGGATTAACTTTGTCATCCCTCTGTGTGTTGTCACGTGCATATGTATCCATTTTGTAGTATGGATACCAAAACTGAGCTGCATAATATAAGCGATACCTTACTAATAACATAGAGCTGTAGCATAACCTCTGGACTCCTGTTACTTATATTTCTTGATATAAATAAGAGTAATCTGTTAGGCTTATTACGCACACTTAGGCACTCCTGTCTTGACTTCAGATCTCTGATTATTATTACTCCCAGGTCCTTTCCCATTCTGTGTGATGATCAGGGTTCTATATTTTTAGTTTATAAGTGCCGGGGTTATTTACAACCCGAGGAATAGGTCTTTGCAGTTTTTTACATTGAACTGTATCTGCCGTTTGTTAGACCATGACATAAGTTTTGTCTAAATCCTCCGGTCATTCAATGTTATCTTCCTTCTGACTATTATTTGGCCTATTTTTGTGTCGTCAGCGAATTTACTCTCAATACTATTTATTCCCTCGTCAAGGGCATTTATTTACTGTAAATTATGAACAGTGAGGTGCCTAATGCCACTTGTGACTGATCCCTATTCTCCGTAAATAACAAAAAGGCACAATACCGTGCCTGGAACGATACACAAATAACCCGCACATAAAAGAGAGAAGCTTACGACGACGCTTCGGTCCGACTTGGACCATTGACAAAGTGCGGGTTATTTGTGTACCTATTCTCCGTAGCTGGGTTGGTATCTTACTCAGCTCACTGAGGTCCGTGGTTCGATCCCCGGTACTGGTGAAAGCATTAGGACGTGTTTCCATAAGACACCTGCTGTTCATGCTCACCTATCAGTAAAATAGATACCTGGTGTGGGTCGCATCCTGGCAAAAAATTGACCTAATTCGCCAGAAATGCTCTGCATAATAAGGGATTTTCTATATAGCAGTATGTCATTGATGTCACCTACACCTGTATACCTTGTACATGTGTCCGTAGAAATAGATTATTATTATTTTTACCCCATTATTGCAAGTTCTTTGTTCATCATTCATGCCTTTGTCCATGAGAGAACATTTCCTAAGCTATGTGCTGCCACATTTTTCTTGTCTTGTGTTGGACACTATGAAAAGCTTTACTGAAATCCAAATAAACATCGAATTCTGTGTAATGATCCACTGCTTCGATAAATTTGTCAAACATGAACAACCCCTTGTGAATCCGTGTAGCAGCGCATGTCAGTGACTGTAGTAGTTGTATCCTGTCTGTAATAATATCATGTACTTGTACAAATAATTGTTATTGTTGTCCAGCAGCAACACAAGGTTCCATAATCAAATTATGCTCATCAAAATGGCTTGTTATTATATCTATTATTATTGGGTAATAATTTATCAACCATTTGTGTGAGGGTTATTGGGAAGTAATTTGAGGGTAATGACTTATCCCCCGATTTAAACATAGGAATTACATTAGCCATTTTCCATATGTCCGACATTAACACCTGTTTGAAGAGACATTAAAATGGTTACTATGTTCACTATGTTTCGTCTTGCACTTTTTTTATGAATCTTTAAAAAGAGTTCATCAGAACCTGGGAACTTATTTTGCTGCAGTTGATGATCCTGTATAATTACCACATCCCTAGTCACCGTGATAACATAATTTGTTTTCCTCGGCTCCACTATAATTATTATTTACTGAGATGATGTTTGTCTAGAGTGAGCACTGAAAGCCAATACCTTAAATATCGTACGAGCCTGGTCCATGGCCGGGCTCCGGGAGTAGAAAGACTCTCGGAACTCATCGAAGATATAAAGGTACACATTTCTTTCTTATTGTCAGCTGTCCAGAGTTATTTTTAAGTGGGTCCAGCTTTTCTCTAATCTCCATTTTTATTAGGCTTTTTTTTTTATCCCCCCTTTTAACGTCATATAATATAAATATATTAGTTCACGAGATGATGATTTCTTCCACTGATACGTCTATATATTTTTTCTTTCTCCTGAAGATGTTTAGGTCTGCTCTTCAATTTCGCTCCTGCTTATCCATTTCGATGTGTGTGTGTGTGTGTGTGTGTGTGTGTGTGTGTGTGTGTGTGTGGACAAGGGTTCGTGTGAGCGTGCCCTGTCTCACGTCTGCTCGTATTTAATATCCACCAAACCACGCCCATCATTGGCCCCTCCCCCCAGGTTCTGTACGTTACTGCCACACCCACAGGCCCACGCCTCCTGCCCATTCTTGCTTCATGCCCTTATCTTGAAGCCCATATTTGTAGAGCTGGAGAGTAGAACTAAACGAAAAGAAGAGTAGAAGCAAAATGTGGAGATAGAGCAGGGTGAAAGAAAGAGGTGGAGGGTAGGATAAGTGAAGGGAGGGAGAGTAATGAAGGAAGGTAGAAACAACAAGTATGAATTTAAGGGAAGAAAAGCATCGAGGGGTGTAGGAAGAGGCAAGGTTAGGATGAGAGAGGGAGGGAGAGGGAGGGCAGCTCAGGGTGAAATATGGAGGTCAAAGGTGAGGGCAAGGTGTAGTGTAGCCAGGGAGTCTGCCAGGAGGGAGGGAAGGAGGGAGGGAGGGAGGGAGGGAAGGAGGGAGGGAGGGACAGATGGCTCCAACTTCATCCTGTTCCCTACTTATATGTTTCATAGCAATAAAAATGCTTTCAAATGAGCTGATGTAGGTAACAGCTCTTAGCTTGTCAATAAAGTTAGGAATCCTTAACCTGTAAATAGCTTGTCAATAAAGTTATTTACAGGTTAACCTTGTCAAACCCTATGTAAAAAAAAAGGAAGGTAGAAGAGATGGTAAGATAGAGGGAGAAAGAGAGAAATTGGAAAGAGGTAATTGGCCAGCCCTTTGCTCTGAGCTCGCCACCACCGATTGGAATGCTCTTCTCCAAGGGAATGTTGACAACCAAGTGAAAGCCTTCACTGGACACATCCTTAATCTACAACAAGAACACATTCCTCTCTGGCAATATGTGACGAAGCCTACAGATCAGCCTTGGTTTGGCTTTCGTTGTAGACAGGCTGCTGCTGCTAAGTACAAAGAATGGCGAATGTATAAGAGACATCCTACCACCTGTAACATGAACTTGCACAGGCAAGCCTGTAGGCATATGGGTGACGTTCAAAAGTGGGCCATTGCTAAATGGGAGGTGGACACAAAACGAAAGCTAGAATCAGGTAGGGTAGGCTCCAAAACCTGGTGGTCCCTGGTCAAGGACAGACAAGGTTATCTGCCTGATGAACTCATTCCACCTCTAAATCGACAGGATGGGACCACCTCTACTAGTAGTCAAGAGAAGGGAGACCTCTTTGCTGAACACTTTGCTACCAAAATGCAAGTTCCTGATCCAGCAAGGGACCCTCCATGGCTAGCTGCAAGAACTGTGTCAGAACTGTCAGTGGTGACAATAAGGCAGGAGGAGGCGCATTTCCTTCTTAAATCGCTTGACCAAGAAAAGGCTGTGGGCCCAGACAAGTTGAGCCCAAGATTGCTGAGATGTGCAGACCAGCTAGCAGCACCTCTAACTCGCATCTTTCAGCACTGCCTAGTGCAGTGTAAATGGCCCTCTCTGTGGAAAGAGGCAAATGTAGTCCCTGTTCACAAAAAGAAGAGCAGAGCAGAAATCAGCAACTACAGACCAGTGTCACTCCTGTCAATCACTGGTATGATCCTTGAGACAATAATCTCAAGACAAATGGCAGAGTTTTTTGACTACCACTCACTACTTTGTGATCATCAATATGGCTTCAGGAAAGGTTACTCTGCTGCTGATCTGTTGTTAAACCTCTCCACTAAGTGGCACCAGTCACTGGATGAATCCAAAGTCAGCTGTGTGGTAGCACTGGACATTGCTGGTGCTTTCGACCGGGTGTGGCACCAGGGCCTCTTGGCAAAACTTCAAGCACTGGGAATTGCAGGCTCTACGCTATGTCTCCTCAGTGATTACCTTCATGGTAGATCTCTAAGTGTAGTTCTCAATGGAACGGAATCAGCAAGACATCCTTTTGGGGCAAGCGTTCCACAAGGAAGCGTGCTGGGACCATTGTTATGGAATGTCTACTTGAACGACATTCTTCATCTCATCCCAGAATCACATGCATATGCAGATGACTGTACACTGACATTCACTTATCCAAGAGAAGAAATGCCAGCTGCTCTAAGCTACATCAATCACCAGCTAAGAGCTATATCAGCTTGGGGAAATAGATGACAAGTAACATTTGCACCTGAGAAAACGCAAATGATGATCGTCTCTAGGCACCATGATGGTAATGCTGGTGCAGTAGTAAGGATGAATGGAAGGGTGTTGGCACCTGGAGAAGAAGTTGATATCCTTGGTGTGAAATTTGACTCCAAACTAACCATAAAGAACCATGTTGTAAATCTTGCAAACAAGGCAGCCAGGAAGCTTACAGCACTTCGCCGTATCTCGCATCTGCTTGACAGTAAGGGGTTGCAAGATTCTGTGCGAGGCACAAGTACGCTCACACCTTGAGTATGCTCCACTTTCTTGGTTTGCCTGCCCCCCCCCTCTCATCTGCGACTGCTTGACAGAATGGAGAACAGAGCAAGACGTCTCATCTCTCGCCTGGACCCATCCTGGATAGATCTGTCATTTCAGCAGAGCCTTCAACACAGGAGGGATGTGGGTGGCCTTACTGTTATGTACAAAGCCAATATTGTCAAAGTACCACACTTGGATCCACTTCGAGGACAGCGTGAAGCAAGCTTTTATGCCACAAGACGGGCAGAAAGCAGCAACTTCACTCTGGCTGTGCCTTTCTCCAGAACATTACTCCATCTGAGATCATATATAACCAGGATGACTCGAGTATGGAACACATTCGTACAGCATAATGATGTCAACGAGATAACGTCAGTTGATCAAATGAAAATGTTGGCCCACAGATGGCTCCAACTTATCCTGTTCCCTACTTGTATGTCTCATAACAATAAAAATGCTTTCAAATGAGCTGATGTAGGTAACAGCTCTTAGCTTGTCAATAAAGTTAGGAATCCTTAACCTGTAAATAGCTTGTCAATAAAGCTAGGGATCCTTAACCTTGTCAAACCCTGTGTAAAAGAGAGAGAGAGAGAGAGAGAGAGAGAGAGAGAGAGAGGGACGTTTGTAGACGTTTCACCATCCAGTGGCTTTATCAATACCTTCGCTGATACCTTTCTCCAGTACACCAGGGAGGAAGGAGGAGCAGCCTCCAGCTTCAGGGAGCCCCAAAAGTCTAGAAAATATGGAGAACTTGCCCATCATTATATGTTTGTTCCCATAGGCTCAGAGACCCTTGGCTCATGGGGATAGAGTGCATCTAAGTTCCTTAAGGAGCTGGGCAAAAGACTCATCAGGGTAACTAGGGATCCCAGGGCAGCTAGTTTTCTGTTCCAGCGACTCAGTGCTGCTGTTCAGATGGGTAATGGCTGCTGTATTTTGGGCACGCGTCCCAGCATTATAAACAGGAACAAACACGTAACATTATGTACTAGACATGTATCTCTCACATCTCATGTACTGTATATGCCATCTTTATATCAACAATGTGTCTCTTAAATCTTCTGTACCATATTATGTAATAAAATATACCTATTGGTAAAAAAGAATGAAAAGATGGGGTGGTAGGGGAAGTGGAATATTCAAACGGCTTCAGGAAGAAATCCAAATATTCTTCCTTGAAGCCTTTTTATCCACTTCTCCGAGTCCCACAATTTACACCAGAGGTAGAATTCAAGGACATAACCGAAAGATAAGAACTATATACAAAAGATGAGGTAATCAGTCCCTCAGCCTTGGAATTGGTGTGAAGAGCACCGTAGTCGTGAAGAATCTGGAGCAGGTGGAAAGGGACGTGTAGCAGACGAGGGCATAGTCACTGGTAGGCGGGATTCTCCAGTGGAAGTAGGTCACACCCAAGGGTTGGGTTAATGGGATGGTTATCTAGATGTTCTCTGAACCAAGATTCCATGATGTTGCAGTGTCTGACATATTGTACATGATTGGTATACAATACCGACAAGACGAAAATTAGACACATGTGCAACATCTGGGTATCTTTATTGTAGACGTTTCGCCACCGTGACACACCTGGTGTGTCAACACACTACACCGTGACACACCTAGTGTGTCAACACATTACACCGTGACACACCTGGTGTGTCAACACATTACACCGTGACACACCTGGTGTGTCAACACATTACACCCTGACACACCTGGTGTGTCAACACACCAGAAGATACATACTTCAGTTATTGCCCAGAATCCATCAATTCCAAGAGTATTAACTATTTTAGGTAAAAGGACACAATGCAAGAGTTTTGTCAAGCCATTACGGTTTGACAAAACCGTTACGGCTTGTGGCAACGTTTTGCTCCTGGGGGAGCGAAACGTTGCCACAGCAAAATGTCACATTAGTTGCACTTATGTCCTTTTACCTAACATTGTTGGTAATACTACCGACAATGTTAGGTAAAAGGACATTCGTTACCTTAATTTACCTGGAGTTTACCTGGAGAGAGTTCCGGGGGTCAACGCCCCCGCGGCCCGGTCTGAGACCAGGCCTCCTGGTGGATCAGAGCCTGATCAACCAGGCTGTTGCTGCTGGCTGCACGCAAACCAACATACGAGCCACAGCCCGGCTGATCCGGAACTGACTTTAGGTGCTTGTCCAGTGCCAGCTTGAAGACTGCCAGGGGTCTGTTGGTAATCCCCCTTATGTGTGCTGGGAGGCAGTTGAACAGTCTCGGGCCCCTGACACTTATTGTATGGTCTCTTAACGTGCTAGTGACACCCCTGCTTTTCATTGGGGGGATGGTGCATCGTCTGCCAAGTCTTTTGCTTTCGTAATGAGTGATTTTCGTGTGCAAGTTCGGTACTAGTCCCTCTAGGATTTTCCAGGTGTATATAATCATGTATCTCTCCCTCCTGCGTTCCAGGGAATACAGGTTTAGGAACCTCAAGCGCTCCCAATAATTGAGGTGTTTTATCTCCGTTATGCGCGCCGTGAAAGTTCTCTGTACATTTTCTAGGTCGGCAATTTCACCTGCCTTGAAAGGTGCTGTTAGTGTGCAGCAATATTCCAGCCTAGATAGAACAAGTGACCTGAAGAGTGTCATCATGGGCTTGGCCTCCCTAGTTTTGAAGGTTCTCATTATCCATCCTGTCATTTTTCTAGCAGATGCGATTGATACAATGTTATGGTCCTTGAAGGTGAGATCCTCCGACATGATCACTCCCAGGTCTTTGACGCTGGTGTTTCGCTCTATTTTGTGGCCAGAATTTGTTTTGTACTCTGATGAAGATTTAATTTCCTCATGTTTACCATATCTGAGTAATTGAAATTTCTCATCGTTGAACTTCATATTGTTTTCTGCAGCCCACTGAAAGATTTGGTTGATGTCTGCCTGGAGCTTTGCAGTGTCTGCAATGGAAGACACTGTCATGCAGATTCGGGTGTCATCTGCAAAGGAAGACACGGTGCTGTGGCTGACATCCTTGTCTATGTCGGATATAAGGATGAGGAACAAGATGGGATCGAGTACTGTGCCTTGTGGAACAGAGCTTTTCACCGTAGCTGCCTCGGACTTTACTCTGTTGACGACTACTCTCTGTGTTCTGTTAGTGAGGAAATTATAGATCCATCGACCGACTTTTCCTGTTATTCCTTTAGCACGCATTTTGTGCGCTATTACGCCATGGTCACACTTGTCGAAGGCTTTTGCAAAGTCTGTATATATTACATCTGCATTCTTTTTGTCTTCTAGTGCATTTAGGACCTTGTCGTAGTGGTCCAATAGTTGAGACTGACAGGAGCGACCTGTTCTAAACCCATGTTGCCCTGGGTTGTGTAACTGATGGGTTTCTAGATGCGTGGTGATCTTGCTTCTTAGGACCCTTTCAAAGATTTTTAGTGATTGCACCTGCAAAATAAGTCACCATGGGCCCCAAGAAAGCTTCTAGTGCCAACCCTACAGCAAAAAGGGTGAGAATTACTATGGATATGAAGAAAGAGATCATTGCTAAGTATGAAAGTGGAGTGCATGTCTCCGAGCTGGCCAGGCTGTACACAAAACCCCAATCAACTATCGCTACTATTGTGGCCAAGAAAACGGCAATCAAGGAAGCTGTTCTTGCCAAAGGTGCAACTATGTTTTCGAAACTGAGATCGCAAGTGATAAAAGATGTTGAGAGACTGTTATTGGTATGGATAAACGAAAAACAGATAGCAGGAGATAGCATCTCTCAAGCGATCATATGTGAAAAGGCTAGGAAGTTGCATGACGATTTAATTAGAAAAATGCCAGCAACTAGTGGTGATGTGAGTGAATTTAAGGCCAGCAAAGGTTGGTTTGAGAGATTTAAGAATCGTAGTGGCATACATAGTGTGATAAGGCATGGTGAGGCTGCCAGTTTGGACCAAAAAGCAGCTGAAAAATATGTGCAGGAATTCAAGGAGTACATAGACAGTGAAGGACTGAAACCCGAACAAGTGTTTAATGGTGACACTGACAATGTTGTGAAACACTTTAGGAATGTCATAAAGGAACGGGAGGTACAGGCCTCTATGGGCAGATATGTTGTGCGACAGAGGTCCAGTGACTCTCAAGCTGGTCCTAGTGGCATTAAAAGAAGAAGGGAAGTAACCCCGAAAAAGGACTTGCCACCTCAAGTCCTAATGGAAGGGAATTCCCCTTCTAAACACTAAGACCATCAACACACTCCCCTCTTCCCATCCCATCAATCATCACCAGATCTTCAATAAAGGTAAGTGTCATGTAACTGTGCATGTCTTCTTCAGTTTGTGTGTATTAAAATTAATATTTCATGTGGTAAAATTTTTTTTTTCCAATACTTTTGGGTGTCTTGCACGGATTAATTTGATTTCCATTATTTTTTATGGGGAAAATTAACTTGACTAACGATTATTCTGACTAACGATGAGCTCTCAGGAACGGATTAATAGCGTTAGTCGAGGGTCCACTGTACTCTCTTCATTAAAAAAAAAAAAAAAAAAATCAGAGTGCTAAACAAGTGAATGTAGATCTATGTTTGGACAGTTTAAGGGTTAAATAGGATTCAACTATTTTAGCAATTATGATTTTTCAGTAGCAGTGACCTAGCACATACTTCATGAATTACTGCATTTAACTGCAACCAGTTAATTTTTTCGTAATATGTTAACTGTACAGTACAACCCAAAAAATTGTGGTGAGTAGCCTGGAAAAAAATGACCTTGATAAATATTTGTCAGTGATTACATTAAGGGAATTGCACTATGAAACTCTTTACTTACCTTACTTAACTTTGTTAGTAATTGGCAAATTTGTCCTTGCACAGCCTAAAACCTGAAGGTATCCTCTTCCTAAAGTAATTCAGCCATTAAAGACTGAAGTCATTCATAGGAGGCATGTTAAAGGTATTTCACAGAAAAAATCCATACCATTTTAGAAATAAAATTGCCGGTAAGACTTTTTCAGATTACTTTTTATAAAATTATCACATACTTTTGGCGAGTTTTCCCCCTGGGAAACTCTGGGGAAACTCTCTGGCGAGTTTTCCCCCTGGGACCCTCGCCAGAGGCATGTGAACAGAGGACACCTGCGCATGAAGCTTTCCTAGTTGCAGTAAGCCAGCATTGAAAATTTGCCTCATATGAACGGCTTCGTTCTCAGGTTACAAACGAAAACATTGGTGACAGAAAATAAAACGGGCAACTGTGTTAATGTTGGTAGGATTACTAACCATACCATGGCGGGGTTAGAACTCGCGATCAGAGAGTCTCAGAACTCCAGACCGACGCGCTAGCTAAGTAAGTAAGTAAGTAAGTAAATTTATTCAGGTATACACAATACAGTTACATAGAATTATCATACATAGCAGCATATGTGTAGAGAACCTAGGATAACCCAAAAAAGTCAGACAGAGTGACTTATTTCCATTACTGGGCCAGCTAGCCACAATAAGATTCATCCAATTAGGTATATTTATACACCATAAGAAGGATAGCATAGGCACCACTGTGACAACAAAGGCAACTTTTTACAGACGAATTTCCAGCTAGTGTGGCCGTGACGAACTCGAGCTCAAGTCCCCTCAAAGCCGGTTCTAACCCCGCCCGTGGTATGACCTGCGAGACAATTGGTAGTAACAATGAAAGTAGTTTCTTAACACGGCCTACGAGACAATCGCGAGACAGTAGCCTGGCGCTTTCAAAGTTCATGAGATAGTTGTTATGCAAGGGATAAGTCATCCTGAAAGATGGTAAATTCCAAGTAATAGTAACTCCAGCTCTGCTGGAACGAAACCTTTCAAGTTCCCGTAACAGGTGAACCTATAATTAATGGAATATTTGATATCCTCATTGCCCTAGTGAAGTCGCTCAGCTGAGGCTGACACATTTCAGCTCGATGTATGTAACCCATCCTAGTTGATGGAAGATAGCGGAAATACAGCTAGTTTTTGTTCTATGTAATTATAATACAGGATAGTGTAGCAGCTCACTGCCGTGTCTAAGTTTGCTAAATGAGCCTGTACCCTCCCACCTTCCTTACTTTCTCTCACCTTCCCTACTCCCTCTCACCTTCCCTACTCCCTCTCACCTTCCCTACTCCCTCTCACCTTCCCTACTCCCTCTCACCTTCCCTACCCCCTCTCACCTTCCCTACCCCCTCTCACCTTCCTTACCCCCTCTCACCTTCCCTACCCCCTCTCACCTTCCCTACCCCCTCTCACCTTCCCTACTCCCTCTCACCTTCTCTACTCCCTCTCACCTTCCCTACCTCCTCTCTATTTCCCTACCACCTCCCATCTTCCTTACCTCCCAGGTGTGGACATGTATGGTGGTCAGACATGTCGTTCCAGCTGTCCATAGGATTAACTCTCAGGTTAACCACCAGAGACGGACGACCTCAGTAACCCGACTTCCATTAAGTCTCGCTGGACACTTTTATTGCACGCACATATACAGTGAATTACAAGGAGCTACGAAGCTATAAATAATAAAAAAAAGTGTGTGAATAAGGAACAGATGTGTTACCTGAGTGATACGTGGAGACTTTTGGAAAGTTCTGGAGGGATTAATCCCGAACCTGCGAAAGTAAACTACTCTAGATGTCAATAAGAGGCTTGACAGACGGTGAAAAATGCCTCCAATGAAGGCAGGGGTGTGACAAGTGTATTAAAAGACAGATCAGTAAGTGTAGTGGGACCAAGATTCCACACCCTCCATCACCCACACATCATCATCACTTATACTCTGTTCCAGGCTCCCGTTTCACACAGACATTAGTACCTCCCCTCCCGTACTCCTCTCCTGCCCCTCGCCACACATTAATACCCTCCCATATTCCTCCCCTGCCCCTCGCCACACATTAGTACCCCTTCCCATACTCCTCCCCTGCCCATCGCCACACATTAGTACCCCTCCCCATACTCCTCCCCTGCCCTTCGCCACACATTAGTACCCCTCCCCATACTCCTCCCCTGCACTTCGCCACACATTAGTACCCATACATACACAGCTAATTGGTAATGGCATGATCCATAGTTTCAAGACTAGGTATGATAAGTTTCAAGTTGTCAGGATAGTGCACCCAATAGTGACCAGAAGAAAGGCGATGCCAAGAGCTGAGACTCGACCTTTGAACACACACCCACACCCACCTACCCCTGAAGACACTGTAGTCAGAACAGTCCATTTCCCACAAGTTGTCGGGAGTCATTTGCCTTTCCGCACAAATCGACGAACTCATGCACTGACGCACGAACGCGTACGCATGCACACTGAGAATTACACATCAGCAAAGACCAAGTCTGAATCAGAACTGCTTCACAGCCGCATTGGAAGAAAGACGTCAGTAAAAGACGGTAATAGGTCTAAAGAAGGGAGGAGGAGAGCTTATAAACAGTGGCAAGAAAGTCTTTTAAGTGTTGATTCCACAATTGGACGAAGTCTTCGTGGAAACTGGCAGCACCAGAAACTGTAGGATAGAGGGTGATGAGAAAGACGTGTGCAGCAGTTTGGTATCTTTATTGTTGAAACGTTTCTCCTACACCGTAGGCTTCTTCGGTCAAATACAGAAGCTTCCTTTGTATTTTACTGAAGAAGCCTACTGTGTAGGCGAAACGTTTCATCAATAAAGATACCCAACTGTTGCACTTTTGTCTTAATCTTCAAGAACAGGTTGTTTGAGAGGCGAAAAACAGGTAATCCGGGACACAGCTGGAAGTTAAGACACACACATGAGCCACAATGTTGTCAGGAATTATTTCTTCGGTGTCAGAGTAGATGGGAAATGAGTGATATGAGAGTGGAAGCAGGCACAATTCATAGTTTTAACAGTAAATACGATAAGGCCCACGAGGGTGGGTGGGAGTGAAGGGCAAGTTGAAAAGTGGGGCCAGGAGCTGAGAATCGACTAGGTGGGTACAAATCAGCCTCACCCCCCTCCCTCCCCTCCACCTGCACAAGTCAGCACCACCCATTCTCCAACACACTCAGCACCTGCTGTGTCCAGCTTACTTATTACAGGTACACATGAATGTTGCAGCAGCGCTCACCTCTGCGAGAGCCTGGCTGCCACACAGCTTCAGTCATTTCTATGATTATCGCTGCCCACCCTCATCACTGTCGCAATTATCGCCTTTTATTAGCTGGCAGAGTGCCGCCATTACTACTCAATTTCGCGCACTCTTGCTGTAATTACTCTCTCAATTCTTGCATTACTCCCGCATCAATCATCCTAGCTCGCTCATCCCATTAAATGCGGGGGGGGGGGGTAGGATGATGGAGGGGTATGTGGAGGGAGGGGAGGGGAGGGAAAGAGCAGGAAGGGAATGGAAAGGGTAGGAAGAAAACATTAAGAAGGGAAGAGGAAATGTAAGGAGAGGATAAGAGGGAAGTGGATAGGTTAGGACAGGAGAAGGAATAGAATGACAAGAGTAGGAAGGGCGGAGTTATCATGTAATACTTACGAGGAAGCACTAAACCTGTAAGGGTCATGTTGCGCTTGGAAAATTTTTAGGTAATCATCAGATTTGATCCGAGGAAGGAGAGGATAGAACCCATTTGTTATATCTCTACCCCGATGGAAATAAATGGTATAAAATACCGACACAATGGAAATATAAACACAAATGCAGTATAATATGATCCTTTATTGACAACGTTTCACCCACACAGTGGGCTTTTTCAAGTCACACACGGATCTACCTATCTACAAATCCGTGTGTGACTTGAAAAAGCCCACTGTGTGGGTGAAACGTTGTCAATAAAGGATCATATTATACTGCATTTGTGTTTATATTTCCATATCTCTACCCCCTTTATCAGCGCCATGACACCCCTACCGTTGAAGTGGAGGGGGGGGGGTTACAGTGTATGTCGATGTTTTGTCTAATCACAACAATTCTTGTCACCAAACTGTAGAAGGAATTAAGGTAAACTAAAAAAATACTACTGTAAAGAGCAGATGAACTCGAAAGAAAACATCAACATAGGCAAATTCAGAGATAAGAAATAATATAGAACTTATTGAAAATTATTATTATTTAGCGCTAAATCAACATAGGAAATTAATACAAACGTGGAAAAAGGAATTTTTATTGCTGATATTGCACAGGAACCTCCCTTCTATAGTTGCAATAACTGACACAGCACAACCCTTTAGGTTATCAGTTTTCAGTAATACTACTTAACTATATCTGTCATCTGAGCGAGTGTGTTAGTGACAACCATTGTAATATTCAAGGGAAAGCTTTAAGCCCATAAGGGCTATACAGAACCTTGGAAATTGAGATAATCAAGTTTAACTCCAGGAAGGGTATCTACAATTCCTTGGACCAAGAGCCCTTCACCAACATCAAGACACCCTTCTTAAAGTGTAGGAGTTAATTGTATAGGCCTCATAAGGAGTTACATTTGGAAGGATATTTTAACCTTGTATTATATGACAAACAGCAACGCTACCATCTACCCATTTCAATCATCTTCCTGTTTTCATTTCTTCCACATGAAAACTTTTTGTTTTTTCTTAACATCATTGAATACACTGATACTTTCTACCCAACAGCTGAACACTTCTAGCAGGTACTGAAGTTTCTTACACACAGGACCAGTGTTTGTCTTACACATGACACGAAATTGTAGCAGGACTGAACTTGTTTTTATACATTTTTCCCCAGGATGACCGACAACACTCTTAGAGGCAATTGGGTTATAAAATACTTGACCATATGCTTCTCTGAACCAGGAAATCTAACTCAGGACCTTGTGATAGTCTAATGTTCTCACCATTGAGCTACACAGTACTGCTGTGTGTGCTCACGTATATGTATATAGATGGAAGGATCAAGTCTTAGCTCCTGGCCCAGTCTCTCAACTTGATGCTTGCCAGATTCACTCCTAGCCTTGTGGGCCTCATTATATCTGCTGTTAAAACTATGCATGGAGCCTACCTCCACCGCTTCTTCACCAACATTATTACACTTTCCAACCATCCTGAGACTGAAGAAATGCTTCCTTACATCCCTGTGGCTTATCCGTGTCCTAGTTTCAGTATCTAGCCTCTTAAACAGCCTGTCCTTGTCAGCCCTGTCAGTTCCCTTTAGTATTTTACATATATCTCCCATAGTTCCTCTATCCTTCGATGTCGTTAGATTCAGTTCCATTAGACTCTACTTATAGCTTATGCCCCTTAACTCAGGAACAAGCTTTGCATTACTACAAACTCTAATCATAGAATAGAGCGAAAAAATAATGCGAGGGACCTGGGAGTAGTAATGCCTGAAGTGTTGCTTTCAAGGATAACAACAGTTGAAGATTGAGACACTTATGCAACATGTGGGAATCTTTATTGAAGAAACGTTTCGACACACAGTGGCTTCATCAGTCCAATACAAATCAGAAGGGTGTAAGGAGAGGAGGAGTTTGAGGTAATCAGTCCCTCACCCTCCTATTAATCCATCCATTTAGGGTCATTTCTATTTGATATAATTTCTTTATATGGAATAAATGTACTTTGGACAGCATGTATAGTGTTTAGAAAGCTCTCATATTGATAGCTCTCTTTGTTACCCCAGTCCACAGATGATAGTTGTTCTCTAAGCCCATTGTAATCTGCTAAGTGAAAATCTGGGACTGTTACTGAGTTATCCCTACTATCAAACTTCCATTCGGTGCTAAAGGTAATTGATTTGTGGTCGCTTGTGCCAGGTTCCTCTGAAATTTCTAAATTATTAACAAGGGTTTCCTTGTTTGCCAGAACCAAGTCAAGCATGTTATTTCCCCTTGTAGGTTCTTTAACAAACTGCTTTAAAAAAACAATCCTGAACTACCTCTAAGACGTTAGATTCTAAATTCCCAGTCAGTGAATTCCAATCAATATGACTAAAGTTAGTCCCCTAAAATTGTTATTGTGCCTTGTGGCCCTAACAATTTCCTCCCACAGTAGTCTTCCTCGGTCTCTATCCAAGTTTGGGGGACAGTATATCACGCCTAAAATCAATTTTTCGTGTCCCTCTGAAAATTCTACCCAAACACTCAACATGTGATTCAGATTTTATACCCGTTTTTATGCAATAGTTTAACATCTGGGTATCTTTATTGTAGACGTTTCGCCATCTGGTGGCTTTATCAATACAAATTCTAGGACATAACTTGAAGACAGTAGGACTATGTACAGAAGATGAGGTAATCAGTCCCTCAACCTTGGAGTAGGTGCAAAGAGCATCGTAGTCGTGGAGATTCTGAAGCAGAAGCAAGGAGCCTGGCGCTTATATAGTAACGTCAGGTGTAGCAGACGAAGGCATAGTCACTGGTAGGCTGGATTCCCCAGTGGATGTAGGTCCTTCCCAAAGAGATGGGTTAGTTGTAGTAGTAGTTGTCGTAGTCGTGAAGGTTATGTACATGTCCTCAGAATCAAGATTCCATGATGTTGCAGTGTCTGACAAGGACATGTACATAACCTTCACGACTACGACAACTACTACTACAACTAACCCATCTCTTTGGGAAGGACCTACATCCACTGGGGAATCCCGCCTACCAGTGACTATGCCTTCATCTGCTACACCTGACGTTACTATATAAGCGCCAGGCTCCTTGCTTCTGCTTCAGAATCTCCACGACTACGATGCTCTTCGCACCTACTCCAAGGTTGAGGGACTGATTACCTCATCTTCTGTACATAGTCCTACTGTCTTCAAGTTATGTCCTAGAATTTGTATTGATAAAGCCACTGGATGGCGAAACGTCTACAATAAAGATACCCAGATGTTGCACATGTGTCTTAATTTCATCTTGTCGGTATTATATACCATTCTTACACAATGCAATAGTTTAAATGATCTCGGACATAGAGTGCCACCCCACCCCCCTTTCCGATACTTTTGTCTACTTGGAACAGTTTGAAACCTTGAATGTGACATTCAACAGGCATGTCCCTATTTTTCATATTAAACCATGCCTCAGTTATGGCAAAAACATCAATGTCGCCCGCACTCATAACTAATCTCAATTCGTTCATCTTATTTCTCGCACTACGACTATTAGTATATTTTCAGAAAACCTCCCTTCTCTTTTCTCTTCCTGATGATTTCTGTTCCACCACTATACCTGTTACTCTCCTTGTCACCTAATGCCACTGGCTTTCCAATAATCACCAATAACTCTCCCTCATTCTGCCTATAACTGGTTTCCCTAAAACTCACACTATCGCTACACTCAGAATTCACTGATTTTCCACAAAAACCCATGCCACTATCTATTTCTAGTTTAAAGATCTAGTGTTAGGAAAGACACATATGCAACAGTTAGGTATCTTTATTTCGAAACGTTTTGCCTACACAGTAGGCTTCTTCAGTCGAGTACAGAAAAGTTGATAGAAGCAGAAGAGACTTGAAGACGATGTAATCAGTCCATCACCCTTAAAGTTTTGAGGTGGTCAGTCCCTCAGTCTGGAGAAGAGCATTGTTCCAAAGTTTGAAACAATATTGGTTCAAACTTTGGAACAATGCTCTTCTCCAGACTGAGGGACTGACCACCTCAAAACTTTAAGGGTGATGGACTGATTACATCGTCTTCAAGTCTCTTTTGCTTCTATCAACTTTTCTGTACTCGACTGAAGAAGCCTACTGTGTAGGCAAAACGTTTTGAAATAAAGATACCTAACTGTTGCATATGTGTCTTTCCTAACAATCTGTCGGTATTTTATACCATTTTAATGTTAAAGATCTAACAGCTCCCTCCACTGCATTGGCCCGTGCTCTCACCCCAAACCTAGATAAGTGAACCCCATCCCTGGCATACATGTCATTTCTGCCATAGAAGAGGTCCCAGTTGTCTATGAATGTTACTGCATTTTCCTTATAGTGTTTGTCTAGCCAGCAATTGATACTAATTGCCCTGGACAACCATTCATTTCCAACTCTACTCCTGGGCAAAATTCCACATATCACAGTGTGAAGGCTTACTCAGCCCTGTAACAACTTCAGTCAGTATTACCAAGGCTGGCTCCTCCTCAGGAAAATTAATGAATAGAAAAAGAAATAATAACAATGATAAACACTTTATTATTTAGAAATGGAAAATGTAAAACAATAAAACATGAATGGGTATCCTAATTGAAAGAAAAATGAAAAATGAAATGAAAAAAAATTACATTTGAACTCAACGCTAATACAGGTATATCGTGGTAATGGGGTGTCAGGTGTTGGTGACACTGAGTGTTGTTGAAATCGTAGCCGTTGCTGATGTGGGGGGGGGGGGTAGCAGGTGTTGGTGACCACCACTGGCTTGCTCTTCACAGAGTATAGCCATGTGTAATTACTTCAGATGACAGGAAAACAGGTTTGTTACCACTGCTATGATGAGGGGTTAGGTCCTGTGTTGGCTTACATAACAGGTAAGTAGACTAAACATGGGACGTCTCAGGACGTTAGTCCGTCTCCTTCTATTCTTCTCATTGGTTGGCAGGTGACCCTCTCTGTCATTCCAAGAGTAGTGTTGGGAGCTGTGAGTCGAGTGATTTACTGTTTGACCAGAGCCCCACACATCACCTTTCGGTGGGGGGGAAGAGGGAGGGGAAGGGATAGCGGGAGCTAGACTGACCCTACCTTAACAAGCAGCCGGCAATCAAACTATCACTTTCAGGGAGGGGGAAAAAGGGGGGAGGGGGAATAGCGGGAGCTGGACTTACCCTACCTTAACAAGTAGCCGGCAATGAAACTATTGTTACTATACACTCCCTCGCTACTCCTATCTATTGAACTTTTCCCTCACACTCCCCCATACCAAGACTTATAGTCAAGGAATATAAGAAGAATAGGCGAGGAAAAAGTTCTAACATGTGGAAGCCGCGTAAGGCAACAAATCTTCTACTGTCACGACTTAACCAGTCAGAGAAATAATTGGATGAACCATTGATATACACAATATGGAACTTAAAAGCCTGGAGTGCCAATGTCCACCTCAAGAGGCGACTGTTGGTTCCCTTAAAAGTTTCTAGATATATCAAAGGTTTGTGCTCCGTTTCTAAAATGAATTCTTTTCCCAGCAAATAAAATTTAAATTTGGAGATACCCCACACAAGGGCCAAACATTCCTTTTCTATGGTGGAGTACCTCATTTCTGCAGGAGGGAAGTTTTAGATTTAATAAATATACAGGATCTAGGAGTGTGTGTATTTTGTGCAGTAAGCACCTGACACCTATTGCAAGAACTATACTTCTTTGTAACCTGAGAATACATGCTTGGCCAAAAATAAGTATGCTTGAGTATATACCACGTCTTACGATGGGCCAAGTGTTCGGTCACTGGCAAATCATGAGCCATTTGAAGAACAGTCTCTCAACATGGTTTAGGAACAACAAGTAGGGAATAATCTATCACTGAAGAATCTCACTATCGAGAGCAGTATCATCTGTTTCCACCCCCAAATGAACAGTACGAGACAATGCAGCTTCTGGTGCAGAATTGTTAAGGTGATTATTTAACTTGCAAGGAAGAAGAGCTGGAAAACTTAGATCCACGGGTGGCGACGAAAGATCTGCCTCTGAAGGAAGAACGGCACCTTTAATGTTACCCACTATTATAGAACAAGTAATTGGGGCTAGTACCGCATTAGTCCAACCGGTGAACCATTTAGTTTTCAAGTAAGAACGTATTGTAGGAAAAGTATTTTCACGTCCCAAGTAATCTGAAAGAATAGTGGACACACGAGAGGTTTTAAAGTAAGGGAACAGTTTGTCCGAAATTACGATGCACGTACATCCAGTGTCACGTAATATGTCTGAGACTTTTATACCATTAACTGCTCCTGAACAGAAGGTTGCTTGGTCATTACAGTCTTTAAAACATCTTCCAACTTTTTGGACCTTCTTAGAAGGACAATCTGGATGTTTATGTCCCTTAACACCACACAAATGACAAACAGGAATAAAAGAAGTCACTTTACTTTCCACTAGAGGCTTTGATTTCTTAAGGTCTGATGAACCCTTGCCCTTAGGGTTCGATCCCTTTAGGTCTTTATAGGAATTGTGAGCCTCAGCATACAAGTCAGCGGCCTCAGCAACTTCCTCAGCTTTAATCAGGTTACGTTCTCTAATGAATGTTCTTATCTGGTGGGGAAGAGCTGTCAGGAACTGGTCAGCAACCATGAAGTCTCTAAGAGATTCATAACTGTGATCAATTCCTGAACTCTCTATCCAAAAGTCGAACAAACGAAAAAGTGTTACCTGTAACTGCTGAAAGTTCTGGCCAGGCTGTAAGGTGGCATACCTGAAATCTTTCCTGTAAGAATTTGTGGTTTTTTGATATGCTTTAAGGATTGCCTTCTTCAGTAGGTTATAATTACATATGATATCCTGCGACAAATTTGCATAGATACTCAAAGCTGTACCAGAAAATAACATTCCTAACCTGGTAGCCCAGGTGTCAGCAGGCCATTCACAGAGGGTAGCAGTATTTTCGAACCTGATAATGTATGAAGTTATGTCGTCACCCTCTGTGAAGGGAGGTAAATTAGGTGTTGGAATATGTGCACTAGCTGCATGATGTTCAATTACTCCTTCCTCTAATTGTTGTAGTGTAAGAGTTAACTTTTTATTCTCTAATTCAAGGCGAGGTTTTTCGAGCTCGCGATCCTTTTCTCTCTCTATTAACTCAAGTTCTCTAGCTTTTTCCTCACGTTCTCTAGCTTTTTCTTCACGTTCTCTAGCTTTTTCCTCACATTCTCTAGCTTTTTCCTCAACTTCTCTATCCTTTGCTCTTTCCTCAAGTTCTCTTAATTTAACTTGTTCCTCACGTACTTTAGCTCTCTCCTCACGATCAAGTCTATGACGCTCCTTTTTGTCTTCTCTCTCTCTTTCTAACTGTCTATCTTGGTTTTCTCTTTCAATTCGATCTCTCTCCTTTTTATCCTCTCTTTCTCTTTCTAACTGTCTTTCTTGATTCTCTCTCTCTCTATTCTTTCTCTCTCCTTATTCTCTTCTCTTTCGATTCTCTCTCTCTCTCTTTCAAGTCTTTCCTGGATCTTAGCACTAATGAAAGATTCTAAATTTTTCCCTGTTATTCCTAATTTACTTCCAGCATTCATCCAAAACTGGTATTCCTCCATACTTGCAAGAATAACTTAAACTATCAGGGGAAATGAAACGGGTATTAAAGAAAATGGAGGGTTCAAATCCTGCTCCGCTCAAACTGTAAATAAACCAGAGGGCTCGATCCCTACTTCAATTAAACAATATGTATTAATTAAAACGAAGGGTTCTATGCCGGCTCCGAGCAAACTGTAAGTAGAATGGGGTCACTTGACCATCCAATCTTCTCACCCACAAATCAAGAGTGTCCTACGACAGTTCCCTTGATAAAATAAAGAGCTCAATGAAACAAATTGTCACTGGAAAATCTCGGGTCCCTAGAGTCTTATCCTCCAAAGTGTTTCAAGCTCGAAAAGGTGGCAGAATTAAATATTATATCCTGCCTGACTTGACTTACAATAAATTGAGACTATAACAATCACCAAATCTTTTAAATACCTGTACTGTAGTCCTACCATAGAGAATGATTACTCATGGCTGGTGGTAACCGTCTGTGGTATGCGGCGTTGAAGTTCCAATGGTAGATTCGAGATGGAATTGAATCTTGATTCAGTTGAGTTGATCCTGGCAAGGTCGCCACTTGTGAAGGCTTACTCAGCCCTGTAACAACTTCAGTCAGTATTACCAAGGCTGGCTCCTCCTCAGGAAAATTAATGAATAGAAAAATAAATAATAACAGACAATGATAAACACTTTATTATTTAGAAACGGAAAATGTAAAACAATAAAACATGAATGGGTATCCTAATTGAAAGAAAAATGAAAAATGAAATGAAAAAAATTACATTTGAACTCAACGCTAATATAGGTATATCGTGGTAATGGGGTGTCAGGTGTTGGTGACACTGAGTGTTGTTGAAATCGTAGCTGTTGCTGATGTGGGGGGGGGTAGCAGGTGTTGGTGACCACCACTGGCTCGTTCTTCACAGAGTATAACCATGTGTAATTACTTCAGATGACAGGAAAACAGGTTCGTTACCACTGCTATGATGAGGGGTTAGGTCCTGTGTTGGCTTACATAACAGGTAAGTAGACTAAACATGGGACATCTCAGGACGTTAGCCCGTCTCCTTCTATTCTTCTCGTTGGTTGGCAGGTGACCCTCTCTGTCATTCCAAGAGTAGTGTTGGGAGCTGTGAGTCGAGTGATTTACTGTTTGACCGGAGCCCCACACGTCACCTTTCGGGGGGGGGGGAAGAGGGAGGGGAAGGGATAACGGGAGCTAGACTGACCCTACCTTAACAAGCAGCCGGCAATCAAACTATCACTTTCGGGGAGGGGGAAAAAGGGGGAAGGGGGAATAGCAGGAGCTGGACTTACCCTACCTTAACAAGTAGCCGGCAATGAAACTATTGTTACTATACACTCCCTCGCTACTCCTATCTATTGAACTTTTCCCTCACACACAGTGTTCCCACCCTTCTTAATTATCTCTATTGCTGTCCCATACCTGCTAATTGGGTCTTCACTCCTACGTCTGCCTACACCGTTGCCTCCTGCATTGAGGCAGATAATAGGATTGCTCCCATACCTTTCATGATGTTGTCTAGATGGCTAACAATATCCTCCATCCCAGCCCCAGGAAAACCTCTGCCTCCTCTTCCTGTCCCTAAGGCAAAAGGCCCTATCCATAAACTTAACCTGACTGTCCCCAACTAAAACAATGTTCTTTCCTTCACTGGCAGAGCTCGTTGTGACGTTCTCAATGGTCTTCATTGGGTTTTCGAGGAATGTCGACTCACTCTCGTCTGCCACTGCTTCCTTGGTGTTCGTTGTGACATTCCCAGTAGACAACCCACATTCGTCGGGTAGCACCGAAAATGGATTGGAAGTTTCCACAGTAGTCTTCTGGTTCTTCGTTGTGTCTGCTGCTCCAATAATCTTCTTGATCTTCAGCTTTGTTTCATGTTGCCCAGCCACTGACCAGGTTCCCCTCTTGACCTGAGGACTCACATCATGAGGATTGCTATGAATCCTCTTGTTTTCCTCTGTCAATTGCCATATCTCGAGCTTAGCAACCCTAAGCTCCTCTTTTAGCTGCTGGTAGAGTTGCTCAAGAGAGGACATCTTGGTTCAGATTCACAGAGAGCACACAGACAAGTCTTCACATTATTGGTGAGTATCTGAATGTAATTGGAACATTTGAAAAAATACGCAACTGCTCTGGCCAGGTTTATTGAGAAGAAATGGTGTGAAGTCTGCAAAGCACATCCTGCTTCACTGATGCCTACATTGTAACTGTCTCATGCCCCCAAGTGGTTACAGGGTATGAACTGCCACAGGTCAGACATCACTGACCTATGGGCCACTCAAACTCAGCCTTTACATTTCTAAGATATGACACTAGGTGAACTTAATATTCCATTACTATGACACCCACTTCTTACACTTTACCCATTCTGATGTCTCTCCCCATACAATCATTCTTTGCCTCCCTCCTCTGAGGTACTCTTTGATCCACCAGAGTACGTTCCCTGTTGTTAATGTCTGCGGCTTGAGTTTTAAACTCGGTCTCGTGTGGGGTTCTGTATCAAATGCCTTCTTGCATTCTTAAAATGCAATCCACTCAACTCTCTCTTTCTCTCCTGTCTTCGTTTACTTTGTCACAGAATTCCAGCAGGTTTATAAGAAAAGATTTACCATCTTTGAACCCATGATGTAAAACCACTTCTCTCCAAGTGCTTTACCACTCTTCTGACTATCTCTTCATTATGTTGCAAGTTATGTATGTCAGCAAAACTGCCCTATAGCTCAGTTCTTCCTAGGAAGCCTGTCTCCTTTCTGGAATGTAGGGACTGGTACTACATTCATTGTCTTCTAGATCTCTGGCAACTGCCCTGTGTTTGTAGGCAGCTTGTAGATCTTAGCTAGTGATTTGGACAATGCTTCTGCTCTCATTCACAGAATCCATGTTGACATCTTGTCAGATCCCATTGTCTTTGATGTATCTAACTCCATCAAAGTTTTTTTTTCCTCTTCCTGTGTTGTGTATGGTATTCAGTACCTAGTTGTATACTCTTTTTTTTTTTCTTGGCTTTCTGGTGTTCCAGTTTCCACTGAGACCTTTGAATTGTTTGTTCAATATTTCACAGACTTGTGTGTGTGGGGGGGGGGGTAAATGGGTACTTGGGTGGGTGGGTGGGTAGGTAAGCTCCATTGTGATTTTTTCTGAGGGAGGGTGAATACCACTGGCTCATGTGGCAGTGGCTCAATAGTGCAGTTTCTCAGTGGTTACCTTTATTGCAGTGAATGTGGTGGAGGCACTGCAGGAATTCTGGCAGATGAAGGCCCAGAGGGGAGCAGAGCTCAAGAATGGTGCTCTTGTCATCTATGAGTCCGTCCCTTCCTCCTCCCCTCCTTACGTCTGTTACGTCACTCTTCCAGGAGGTTCCTGCTTCGGCTCCTTCCAGGTATGTTGCCCAATTTATTACTATTATATTCACAAGAAAGTGCTAAACCCATTGGCCATGCATATTTAGTTGTCCATGAGTTACATCAGATCAATTACTGATCCACAAAGAATTTTCATCAGAGATAATTTTTGGTGTGCTGTATAGATTTTTTTGACGCTGATTCCAAAACTGTTTCCGGTTTTTCTCCTACCATGTATAGTTGTCAAGAGATTGTCAGCCCCTTAAATGAGGTAGACTTCTGCTGTTGGGGTCTGTCCACTTGGTCGGATTCGTCATTGGCTGCCTGAATTAGATAATGGTGTTGTATGTATTGTACATGCTGATGTATTCACGAGTGACAATTGTTAGGCAATGAGAGTCTTGAGGAATTATTGTACATGCCTTTTCCATGTGTTCATTCGGTATTAGATTATGAGTAATTATCCTCATATGTGATTTATTATATTTTTAATTTGTTAAAATTAAAATTAATTCTTTGGCCTGTTCCTTTGAGAAATTCAAAAGCGCTCACACAAAATCTTACAAACAACAATGTTAAAAAGGAATACTGAAGTTTATATTTAAGAAGAAGTGATAGTATTGTATAATCAGCAGGATTGCAAGCTCTAAAAAAGAAATGTGCTTTCAAATGAGACTTCAAAGCATGAAAAGATTCATGACTTTTAACACTGGTAACCTGTTATGCATTACAGGAGCTACAAAAGAAAAGGCTCTTTCTGCAAATGATTTCTCCCCACCAGCATGAGGCTCAGTCTAAAAGGGTCTGCAGCAATTTATAAAAACATCCCAAGCCCAGTGTAAGAGGTACAAGCATATCAGCAAGATACTTGCATTCTTTAAACCATAAATAGCTTTAAATGTTAATAAACCATTTGAAAACTAGATGTACTTGTAAAAATAGGAACAGAATTGGAATTGGAGCTTAAGATGGTTTTGGAAAAATGTACATATTTAAAACTTCAGAAAATTTTGTTGACTGGTGTTATGAATGTGTATTCATGAGCAAGAGCTAAACTTGTAGGGGTTATACAGCACATACAGAATGGAAGGTAATTAGGTTTGATCCAAGAAAGAAGAGAGTAGTTCCAATTCCTTGGCTCAGGAGCTTTTTCACCAGCAGCATGGTACAAGCATACCCTGCTTAATGGCATTTCACTAATGCAGTGGTTGTCAATTATACCCATTCTTCATTTATTCAGACTTCCTACAATAAATATATTCAACACTCACTATAAGCTAAGGACAAAAATATTTTAACTTAAGTAATATGTGTACTGTACGTATATCTATTTTTAAGGCCTAGCTCTATTGCTCACTTAATATATGATATTGTAAACATGCATTTAAAAGTGAAAAAAGGCTATGTTCCGCTTTACAGCAGTAGCCTGGAATCTAACCTGCTGTATAAGCAAAGCTTTCCTGTACCTGCCCTGAAGGGACATCAGGTTGAACCATGTATTGGTGCCAGTAGTGTCCTTGCTTATGATTTGTTATACTGTACATGTCTTAGGTTAAGTTGTTTTTATTAGGACATTACTCCTGAATTAATTTTTTTTCATCCGTCATGCATGCTCGGCATGATAGATGGAAGGGACATAATAAAGCTTGGTGATATTTAAATCTGTTTGCTTTACTTACATCTGTAAAATTTTTGTAGACTGTAGGAAAGTGAAAGCCAAAATAATAAACAAGAAAATAAAGAGTGGGTATGTTGGTGGTCTCACCATGAAGGATTCTGCATATAGGCTTTAGACTTTGAGCAAACTTCGAGGTCCCAGGATAAATGCAATCCCTGATGATGAATGACATCTAACCTACAGAGTATGGCAATTGAAGTGAAAAAGCAGACAGGTTGATATTATGAAAAGTAATACAGAGGTTTATATCCCTTGCTGGATATAAATCTTCATATTGTCTAAAACAATATACATATAGGTTTATACCTTCTTATATAAGTAGCTACGAAAGCTCAGTGAAGGTAAATTAGTGTTTGCTAACAACTCCTAGATTTTTTAATGTAATGTATTATGTCTATATTTAGGAGTTGAAAAAAGGAAAACAATAGGTTTGGGAAGCCATAAAATGGAAACCATGTAAAGACAATGGGAATAGGGAATGATCTGCACAATGTATTAATGCATGCCATAATGCCAAGGCATAATAGAGGCTCTCTTTGCATTGCAACCCACTATTGTATATACACAATCTCAATGTACTGTTTGCAAAGACATTAAATAAATAATAAATAAATAATAAATAAATAATGTTAAGTTGGCCCATAATGCCTAGGCATAATAGAGGCTCTCTTTGCATTGCAACCCACTATTGTAAATACAAAATCTCAATGTACTGTTTGCAAAGACATAAAATAAATAAATAAATAAAATAAATGGATGGGGGGGGGAGAGCTAAACCCATACAGCACCTGCATAATAAAAGGCAATTGGGTTTGATCCAAGGAAGGGGAACTCAGGTTAAATTACTTGAATCACAAGCCCCTCACTGACAACAGGGATTCTCATATGAAGGGTGGTAGTGTAAATAACATTTATAATTGTTTTGGAAACAGTATTGTACTGAGGTGCTCACCAGACAATTCCTGGTCACTGAGTACTACTACAGAAGTCTTTGTTAATCTTATGCACCAGATATTAAGAAATACTGCACAGCTAGAAGTAGCAGTGGATTGATAATGCCGAAATGCACTTGGGGAGGATTGCCAAAGTCATAAGCCAGCCATACGCATAATCTGTACATTGTCACTCGACTGCTGTAGATCGACATCTTGACAAAGCAGATGTAAGCTCGAGGTGTGTAAATAGCAAGTTAGAGGGTTTATCATTTCTATAGGTCCGATAGAAATTATTTTTGTACAGGATTATTACATTCACAGGAAAGGGATAAACTTCCAAGGAACATACTGTCTAGAAAATGGGAGATAATCAGGTTTGATTCATGGAAAGAGATGGTAACTCCAGTTCCTGAGTCAAGAACTTTTTAGCATCAAGACACTTTTACTACATTTAATCTGTTGCATGAAATTGTTCAGGTCTTGTGACAGATATAGAACAACATAGTATTGCTTTCAGTATTACAGTATTTTAAGTTTTGCTTTTTATCCAGGTAGAATATATTTGACTCTGTTCAATATGTAACCATTGCAGAACTGCCCAACGAAAGCTGAGGCACGTCGAAGTGCTGCCAAGATTGCCCTCATGAATTCTGTCTTCAATGAACACCCTTCACGCAGGATTTCTGATGAGTTCATAGAGAAGGCTGTGGCTGATGCCCGTGCACAATTCAAGGTAAGCATCAAAGGCAGAGCAGTTGGAGGAATGGGAAGCAAGCCATGGGAAGTTATAGAATGAATGGAACATTTGCAACTGGGAAAGGGTTTAGTGTTTTATTTGGTACAATCCTTTACCTTGAGCATGTTATGGTTAATAGGATGTGTGTGTATACTGGAATGATGAAACAGAGGGTGGTAAGGAAGAACAAGTTAGCATATCAGAGATTTTCACAATCATTCCTATTATCTGTCTCCAGCACCGAGGCAGATAATAGGAATGACATACAGAAGGCAGAGTAGTGTATGTGGAAAACAAAGAGGTTAAGAAAGTGGTGAGGGAGTGCAAAGGAGAGCCAGTGAGAGAATGGGTGCATCATTATTAGCCAATTTTACTGAGAAAAAGAAATAGTTTTAGAGAGACATTAATAAAATGAGGAAACCTGGAGATCAAATGGATTTGGCAGTTCAAAACAAAGGAGGGGAGATATTAGATGGGAAGAGAGAGGTACTGGAAATACGGAAAATATATTTTGATGAGTTGTTGAATGTTAGTGATGAAAGGAGATGGTAATTTCATGCACTGAGCAGTGATAACATCATATATATAAGTGAGGAGGCTGAGGTGGATGTGGGGAAAGTGCATGAAGCAGTGAGTAGAATGAAAGGGGGATAGAGCAGCTGGGATAGAAGGGGATTAAGACAGATGTTAAAAATAGGTAGAAACAGAGTGTTGGAGTGGTTGGTGTATTTGTTTAGTGTATGCATGAAAGAAAGGAAGGTACCTAAGGATTGGTAAAGAGCATGCTTAGAACCCTTGTATGAGGGTGGGGAAAAGGGGACATAAGAGAATGTAAGAATTATAGAGGGATAAGCCTGTATAAGGCAGTAATTTCATGCACTGGCCAGGGAGGTATAACATCTTTTAGGAGTGAAGAAGAGCAGGATGTGAGAGTGGGGGAAGGTGTGTGAAGAATTATGTAGAATGGAAAGGGGTAAAGCAGATGGCACTGACAGGATCATGAGAGAAATGTTAAAAGCAGGAGGAGATATGGTGTTGGAGAGGTTGGTATTTTTGCTAAAACCTTAAACGGTCCAAATGTATATATACGTTCACTTGCGCAGCGCCCCGAATATTTTGAAAAAAAAAAAAGAATGGTTATTTTTTATAGGAAAAAAGAGCACAAGGTACTAAGTGGTCCCAGATTTTTTTAATATGGTGCACACCGAGATTTAAGACCCATTCTATGCTGACCAGGCATCTCAGGGCAATCGTGCCAAATTTGGAGGCAGGAAAATTAAAACGTATATATACGTTTGGGGCACTGTGCATGTGAACGTATATATACGTTTGGACTGTTTAAGGGTTAATATGTGTATGAAAGGGAGGAAGGTACCTAGGGATTGACAGAGAGCATGTATAGTTCCTTTATATGAAGGGAAAGGGGACAAAAGAGATTGTAAAAATTATAGGGGAATAAGTTTACGGAGTATACCAGGTAAAGTGTATGGTAGGGTTATTATTGAAAGTATTAGAGCTAAGACAGAGAGCAGGATTGCAGATGAACAAGGAGGCTTTAGAATGGGTAGGGGATGTGTTGATCAAGTGTTTACATTGAAGCATATAGTATGTGAACAGTATTTAGATAAAGGTAAGAAGTTTTCATTGCATTTATGGATTTAGAAAAGGCATATGATAAGAGTGGATAGGGGGGAGCAATGTGGCAGATGTTGCAAGTGTATGGAATAGGTAGTAAGTTACTAAATGCTGTAAAGAGTTTTTATGAGGATAGTGAGGCTTAGGTTAGGGTATGTAGGAGAAAGGGAGAATACTTCCAAGTAAAAGTAGGTTTTAGACAGGGATGTGTAATGTCACCATGGTTGTTTAACATATTGATGGATGGGGTTGTAAAAGTAAATGCCAGGGTGTTGGGGAGAGGGATGGGATTAAATTATGGGGAAAAAATACAAAATAGGAGTTGACACAGGTACTTTTTGCTGATGATACTGTGCTTTTTTGAGATTCTAGAGAAAAGTTGCAAAGGTTAGTGGATGAGTTTGGGAGGGTGTGTGAAGGTAGAAAGTTGAAAGTGAACATAGATAAGAGTAAGGTGATGAGGGTATCAAATGATTTAGATAAAGAAAAATTTAATATCACATTGGAGGGAGTATGGAAGAAGTGAATGTGTTCAGATATTTGGGATCTGACTTGTCAGCAGATTGGTTTATGAAGGATGAGGTTAACCATAGAATTGATGAAGGAAAAAAGGTGAGTAGTGCATTGAGGTATCTGTGGAGACAAAAAACGTTATCCATGGAGGCAAAGAAGGGAACGTACGCGAGTATAGTGGTACCCTCACTCTTTTATGGGTGTGAAGCATGGGTTGTAAATGCTGCAGCGAGGAGGAGGCTGAAGGCGGTGGAGATGTCGTGTCTAAGGGCAATGTGTGGTGTAAATATTATGCAGAGAATTCGGTGTGTGGAAATTAGGAGAAGGTGTGGAGTTACTAAAAGTATTAGTCATATGGCTGAAGAGGGGTTGTTGGGGTGGTGTGGTCATTTAGAGAGAATGGAACAAAGTAGAATGACTTGGAGACTGTATAAATCTGTAGGAAAAGAAAGGCAGGGTAGGGGTTGTCCTCAAAAAGGTTGGAGGGAGGGGATAAAGGAGGTTTTGTGGGTGAGGGACTTGGACTTCCAGCAAGTGTGCATAAGCATATTAGATAGGAGTGAATGGAGATGAACAGTTTTTGGGACCTGATGCACTGTTGGAATGTGAGCAGGGTAATATTTTGTGAAGGGATTCAGGGAAATCACTTAGCCGGACTTGAGTCATGGAAATGGGAAGTACAATGCCTGTACTTTAAAGGAGGGGTTTGAGATATTGGCACCTTTCAAGGCAGGTGAAATTGCTGACCTAGAAAATGTACAGAGAACCTTCACGGGGCGCAATAACCGAGATAAAACACCTCAATTACTGGGAGCGCTTGAAGTTCCTGAACCTGTATTCCCTGGAATGCAGGCGGGAGAGATACATGATTATATACACCTGGAAAATCCTAGAGGGACTAGTACCGAACTTGCACACGAAAATCACTCACAACGAAAGCAAAAGACTTGGCAGACGATGCAACATTCCCCCAATGAAAAGCAGGGGTGTCACTAGCACGTTAAGAGACAATACAGTAAGTGTCAGGGGCCCGAGACTGTTCAACTGCCTCCCAGCATACATAAGGGGGATTACCAATAGACACAGATACTACGTGTCAGCGTGCCTCGTTGTGCTCCGGGTTTTCTCGTGTTTACACGGTTGCTCTTACGTGCTAGAACTTTAATTTGTGCCATCAATCCTATACGATACATCCCTCTAGCGCCTGGAACCAATCTTGGGCGGAAAACATTATATACTGAGTCAAAAAAGGAGAATTAGTGTGCACTACCTAGCAGAGTTTACTGCCAGAGGGGAATCATAGGCCTGTGTTCAGTGTGCAAAATAATAATAATAGAACTTTTCTTTGTCAGAGGAAAGAAAGTCTCCCTGATAACATTGTGTATACATAGTGTATAGTGTATACTACAGTGGCTCCCTAGTATATAAATGATAAAGGCTAAAGTGTCATTTGAAAACAGGTGAATTTGTAAATGAAGTGATAAGCCTATAGAGGCAGGTGCCAGAAGTCGCCAGAAACTTACCACAGTGGTCAGCTGTTTTAATAATCTTCCTGGCCTGCTAGTGTACTCACATATAATCTAGTGATACCAGTGAATAGCAGAATACAGTGTTGTAGTAGCAACTAACCAGTATTATAATGGTACTTAGTGGAGTGGAGCGACTTTCATTAGTTTCTTTTTTCTTGAAATACCAGACGTATACTGTGAATTTCATATAACCTGTAGTTACCAGTGGTCGCAATATACACAACGAGAAGCAATTATTACTTCAGAAAAAGCGTCCTTCCTCCAAAATTTCCACCAGTCAACTATAGTGATAATATAGCATTTATTGTGGTGGAGACAAAAAAACTAGAAAAGCTAGATACAGTGATTGATAAACAAGGGTTGAGGCTCAACCGTTCATCATTGTAGGAGCTGCCAGAAATCACCGGTTCTTCAACACGCAAGTTATACTTTTGTATCAATCAAATCACATATTACTCGGGTAGATAATTTCAAGTAGATCCTTCATGTGTTAGCCCAAATCACCGACCAGTATGTTTTAAATAAGTGACCCACTGATCAGATCAGATCGACTGGTCCGAACCCTCGACTGGTCTGAACCCTTGACTGGTTACAAACGGTTTCGTTGGACAATAAAGCAGACTGTAAACGGATGGGGTTGTAGGCGTCCTTATCAAACACAAACAATAAATATAAATCAGGAACGTACACGGTAACCTGTCCAATATACAAGTACAGTTAGAAATAGAAATACAAATAGCTAGAGCTTCATTTAAGGAGGTTATTAATAAAGTATTCAAGAGGTTGCTAGTAGAATTACAGTAAATCAACCATTCAAATCATTATGAAGCTCTGTATAGTCTGCAGTCAATCAAACAAATGGGCTTCCACATGGATAAATTGTCATTTTTGTGGAAATTGGTGTCACTCCCCTTGTGCAGATATCCAAGAACTAGCTACAAGCAGTATTAAAACAGGGAAGTGTTTTTGGGTATGCCCAAATGAGATTAATCTGTGGACTAAAATCACAAGGGTATTAAAAGAGGATAACATCAAAGCTGCTTTCATAGACAGCCTGGAAGCTTTCTACAACAGATGGGAACATAAAAAGTCTGGGCTGAATGGTACTGCCCTTGATACTGGCCATGTAGTCAGAAACTGAAAGGCTGGAGGTGATGTCCTGGTAGTCAGTAAATTTGGGGCTGATAGTGCTGTCCTGGGAGACAGTAATGGTGAAGCTGGAGGTGCTGTCCTGGGAGACAGTAATGGTGAAGCTGGAGATTTTGTCCAGGTAGTCGGGAATTATACGCAGGAAGGAATACATATAAATGACCTCATAGGGGACAGGAGCCGTAGTGGGGAAACAAGTGTAGTCAAAGATAAGATAAAACCAATATTGCAAACTAGAAATACCACAGGAAATAGCAAACAAGAGGACTCCACTAGCAATAGTGAGGATATATTACTAAAAACAACTGGTGGGAGCTCCATTGTTGGTGCTAGGGAGGATAGGAATAAGACAGGGAAACATGCACCAACAGGGAATACAGTCACAGAAACCCAAGGCAAACGGAAACCAAGCCTGTGCACATACTATGCACTTGGTATCTGCAGACATGGGAAATCTGGAAAAACAGACGGGACGTGCAACTATGACCACCCTAGAAAATGCCATGCCCATATGACAACAGGAAAATGCAAACTCCCTTCCTGTAAGCTTTTTCACCCTGAAATGTGTACCTCTTCAGTACAGGAAAGACTGTGCTATAACTTAAATTGCCAGGCACACCATCTAAAGGGGACAAAAAGATACAAAACATCCAGGCCATGGGAAAACCTGGGTAGCCACAGCCACTCAAGAGGGAGAGGTTTTTTAGTGCCAGGAAGGAAAAAAAACTGGCAGGAAATGGCAGAAATCGTACACCAAATCCAGTCATTCCTGGAGTGGAACCACAGTCGATGGCCTCCACTCCAAACCAGCAGATACAGATACTAATGCCGGAAAAAAATCCCCCCCAGTACCAACAATACCACCAGTCTGATGACATTCTTCTTTGCAAATATACAGGGTCTAAAGCCAGCAACAAACAACAAAATACCTTTCATCCGTGGACTGCTTGCAGAGGCAAATGCAGTGTTCGCGGCTTTCACTGAGACGCACATAAAGGATCACTTTATGTGCCTGGGATCCATAAAAATATGGATCCCAGGTTACAGCCTTTACAGATGTGACAGAGAGAACAGGCAAAAGGGGGATATTTGGCCTGTACATTGCAGAGTCACTTGTTTGCACAGAACTGCTTAATGCCTCAAATGATGTAGTGGAAGTTTTAGCAGTAAAGGTCGAGAACCAAAACCTAGTCATTGTGGTAGTCTACAAGCCTCCGGATGCAACATCCCAGAAATTCCAGGAACAACTGTTAAAAATTGACCACTGTCTGGAAAATCTTCCAGCTCCTGCACCCAACATCTTGCTCCTGGGGGATTTCAACTTAAGGCACCTAAAATGGAGGAATATAGCAAATAATATTGTTGCAGTAATAACACCAGGATGCAGCTCTGATGAAAACTCACACTCACACGAGCTTTTAAATCTCTGCACAAAATTCAATTTAAACCAGCAAATAATAGAGCCTACTAGACTGGAGAATACACTAGACCTCATCTTCACTAACAATGATGATCTAATATGAAATGTCACCATATCAAAAACAATATACTCAGATCACAACATAATTGAGGTTCAGACATGTATGCGTGGAGCCCCAGACCGACATAATGAGACTAGTCACGAAGGAGCATTCACCAAATTCAACTTCAATAACAAAAACATAAAGTGGGACAAAGTAAACCAAGTCCTAACCGATATAAGCTGGGAAGATATACTAAGCAACACAGACCCCAACTTATGCCTAGAACAGATTAACTTGGTGGCACTCGATGTATGCACAAGGCTTATTCCTCTAAGAAAAAGGAGGAGTAGATGTAAAATAGAAAGAGACAGGCGCTCCCTTTACAGGCGACGGAAAAGAATAACAGAGCGGCTAAAAGAGGTCAATATATCTGAAATGCGTAGGGAGACACTGGTCAGAGAAATAGCAAGCATTGAACTTAAGCTAAAGGAATCTTATAGGAGTCAGGAATCGCGGGAAGAACTAAAAGCCATAAATGAAATCAAAAGAAACCCAAAGTATTTCTTCTCCTATGCCAAATCAAAGTCGAGAAAAACGTCCAGTAGTGGGCCCCTACTTAAACAAGATGGGTCCTACACAGATGACAGCAAGGAAATGAGTGAGCTACTCAAGTCCCAATATGACTCAGTTTTTAGCAAGCCGCTAACCAGACTGAGAGTCAAAGATCAAAATTAATTTTTTATGAGAGAGCCACAGAATTTGGTTAACACAAGCCTATCCGATGTTTTCCTGACGCCAAATGACTTCGAACAGGCGATAAATGACATGCCCATACACTCTGCCCCAGGGCCAGACTCATGGAACTCCGTGTTCATCAAGAACTGCAAGAAGCCCCTATCACGAGCCTTTTCCATTCTATGGAGAGGGAGCATGGACACAGGGGTTGTCCCATAGTTACTAAAAACAACAGACATAGCCCCACTCCACAAAGGGGGCAGTAAAGCAACAGCAAAGAACTACAGACTGATAGCACTAACATCCCATATCATAAAAATCTTTGAAAGGGTCCTAAGAAGCAAGATCACCACCCATCTAGAAACCCATCAGTTACACAACCCAGGGCAACATGGGTTTAGAACAGGTCGCTCCTGTCTGTTTCAACTATTGGATCACTACGACAAGGTCCTAAATGCACTAGAAGACAAAAAGAATGCAGATGTAATATATACAGACTTTGCAAAAGCCTTCGACAAGTGTGACCATGGCATAATAGCGCACAAAATGCGTGCTAAAGGAATAACAGGAAAAGTCGGTCGATGGATCTATAATTTCCTCACTAACAGAACACAGAGAGTAGTCGTCAACAGAGTAAAGTCCGAGGCAGCTACGGTGAAAAGCTCTGTTCCACAAGGCACAGTACTCGCTCCCATCTTGTTCCTCATCCTCATATCCGACATAGACAAGGATGTCAGCCACAGCACCGTGTCTTCCTTTGCAGATGACACCCGAATCTGCATGACAGTGTCTTCCATTGCAGACACTGCAAGGCTCCAGGCGGACATCAACCAAATCTTTCAGTGGGCTGCAGAAAACAGTATGAAGTTCAACGATGAGAAATTTCAATTACTCTGATATGGTAAACACGAGGAAATTAAATCTTCATCAGAGTACAGAACAAATTCTGGCCACAAAATAGAGCGAAACACCAACGTCAAAGACCTGGGAGTGATCATGTCGGAGGATCTCACCTTCAAGGACCATAACATTGTATCAATCGTATCTGCTAGAAAAATGACAGGATGGATAATGAGAACCTTCAAAACTAGGGAGGCCAAGCCCATGATGACACTCTTCAGGTCACTTGTTCTATCTAGGCTGGAATATTGCTGCACACTAACAGCACCTTTCAAGGCAGGTGAAATTGCTGACCTAGAAAATATACAGAGAACCTTCACGGCACGCATAACGGAGATAAAACACCTCAATTACTGGGAGCGCTTTAGGTTCCTAAAACTGTATTCCCTGGAACGCAGGTGGGAGAGATACATGATTATATACACCTGGAAAATCCTAGAGGGACTAGTACCGAACTTGCACACGAAAATCTCTCAATACGAAAGCAAAAGACTTGGCAGACGATGCAACATCCCCCAATGAAAAGCAGGGGTGTCACTAGCACGTTAAGAGACCATACAATAAGTGTCAGGGGCCTGAGACTGTTCAACTGCCTCCCAGCATACATAAGGGGGATTACCAACAGACCCCTGGCAGTCTTCAAGCTGGCACTGGACAAGCACCTAAAGTCGGTTCCTGACCAGCCAGGCTGTGGCTCGTACGTTGGTTTGCATGCGGCCAGCAGCAACAGCCTGGTTGATCAGGCTCTGATCCACCAGGAGGCCTGGTCACAGACCGGGCCGCGGGGGCATTGACCCCCGGAACTCTCTCCAGGTAAACTCCAGGTAAACCCCTGGCAGTCTTCAAGCTGGCACTGGACAAGCACCTAAAGTGGGTACCTGACCAGCCGGGCTGTGGCTCGTACGTTGGATTGCGTGCAGCCAGCAGTAACAGCCTGGTTGATCAGAGTCTGATCCACCAGGAGGCCTGGTCACAGACCGGGCCGTGGGGGTGTTGACCCCCAGAACTCTTTCCAGGTAAACTCCAGGTTTGAAGGGACATCTAAACTGTCGTATCTGAGTGCCTCTTCAAAGACAGCGATTATGTGTGAGTGATGGTGAAAGTGTTGAATGATGACGAAAGTTTTTTCTTTCTTTTCGGGTCACCCTGCCTCAGTGGGAAACAGCTGATGTGTTAAGAAAAAAAATCAAAATAAAGCCTGTTAAGTATACTGGTTAAAGTGTGTGTTAGAATTATTATTGAAACAGTTAGAGGTAAGCCAGAGATAAGCTCCTCAAACCATTTCCTGACCAGCCGGACTGTGGCTCATACGTTGGACTGCAGGCTTCCAGCAGTAACAGCCTGGTAGATCAGACCTTGATCTACAAGAGGCCTGGTCTTTGACCATGCCATGGGGGCATTGACCTCTGGTAACATCCTATAGGTATCCTGGTTTCCCTGGTGCTGTATGAGCCATACATGTTTAGCACTCCCTCATGAATATAATAATAATAATAATGTAAATACATGAATAAGTGGTAGGTTATAGAAAGCAGTACAGAGTTTATATAAAGATAATGAGGCTTAGATTAGGGTATGTAGGAGGAAATGGGGGACTTTTCATGTGAAAATAGGACTTACAGGGATATGTGATGTCATCATAGTTGTTTAACATATTTATTGATGAGGTTATAAAAGAAGTATATGCTATAGTGTTGGGGAGAGTTGTGGTATTAAAAGGTGTTGGATTTGATGCTAAATGGTCATCACAGTGGCTCCTTGGTGATGACAGTTCATTTTGGAGACTATGAAAAAAGTTGTAATGGCTGGTGGGCAAATTTGGGAGGGGTGTGTAAAAGTAGGAAATTAAGAGAGAATGTTGATGAGGGATAACAGAAAATCTAGGCAATGAATATGACAACAAATGTATATATAAGTAGATAAAAGTATAGCATGGTATATGCCAGTACGAAAAATTAGTTGGGTTAACGTTCACTCAAAATAAGTTCTCAGATACAATCTTTTTACATTAGCTGACATTCAATACAATAATTTAGATTCTAGATGTAATGACTATTCCAGGTAATAAAGCTCAGTATAGTATACAGTGGAACCCCGAGTTTCAGCCGTAATCCGTTACAGGAGCTAGGCCTAAAGTCGAAGCAATATCTCCCATAAGAAATAATGTAAATCCAATTAATCCATTCTGCCCAAAATTATTCACAAAAAATTCATTTTTTTAAAGAATAAATACTATAGTTTTACATACAGAAAACAATGAGAATTAAATACAAAGCACTAATTTTAATGGATAAATGAACATTTAAATCAGTTTTACCTTCATTGAAGAGACTTCTTGGCATATGAGAGAGGAGGGAGAGTTTGTTTGGAGGCAGGACATGATAGTCCTTCAATATGACACTAATATCAAGTCTGTGGCTTATTTATCTAGCACAATTCATCTAATATGACATAATAAACAATATTGATAACACAGAAACATGATATAATATGTCATATGTCTCTCTCCCTAACTGACGAGTGGTGTTGTGTTGTTTGTTGTTGGGTGTATAAGGGCCACTGAAAGATAAGCCTTACATAGTGGTGGTGATGGCGGCAGCAGAGACGGCTGTGTTGTCAGTCGCCCTATATAACTCCAACAACATTGGAGGAGTCAGTTTTGTGCTGTCCTTTTTCTATCGATTAATCCCTTAACTCACTTGCTCCACTGCTAATGCTACACTTTATCGCTGGCTGGCGCTATAGCCTTTATCGACTTGTGCTGCTTTAGTATCGTACATATCGTAGAATCACTGAAGAAGGCACAGTCTCCCCTCTCTTTTCCTCCTCCACTTTGGTACTTTGCTACAATTTCTTTCTTCAATTCTATCGTGTTTCTCACTTTCTTTACCAAAGGGCTACTATTATGAAGTTTCTTTAGGCCCATGGTGGCTTATTTCACAGTCCCAGTCAGTAAACAAGCGCTAAACACAATGAATTTATTGTGAAATGTTCGGATTAGCGCGCAGGGTAATGTTCACTCAAGGATAAACAAAGCTTGACTGGCTCACGATGCCTGCATGGGCAGGTGCGCAGGCAGACAGGTCTGGTACGCTGGCTGAAACACGGGGCACAGGCCAAAACTCGGGACAAAATTTAGCTGAAAAAAGCGGTCGAAACTCAAAGCAGCCGAAACTCAGGGTTCCACTGTATTGTAGCATCAGTGCTCTTATGGAGAAATCAAAACAGTAATGGGTGATTACAAACAGAGATAGGATAAATGATGTGACTAGTGTCCATCCCACAGTGCATCAAATTTCTGTACATGTTCATTCGATTATGAGGGATATCAAGGAGGTATTTGTTTCTGGTATGGTGCCTATTTGTTCTGTTAGTTTTCTAGGAATTGTATTGTAATGCTGATGCTGAATTTGGGCAATGTTTTGAACATGTAGATTGAACATTAATAAGTATGAATTGCATTTATATTTCGTAGGTTTAGGGATTTGAATAAGGGCATCGTGTGTTGCCTATCGGTAGAGTTTGTGAGTGTTCTGAAAGCTGCCTTTTTCTTTTTTTGAGTTATAATTTTTCTGAGGTCTGTGCCATAGTACTAGGGCGTTGAACTCAGGGTCTGTGCTGTAGCACTATGTGATGAGTTCAGTTCACTCTTATAAGCAGTGAGTGGTAAAATTTGGGCCTAGATATGAGAGAATAGGTCTGTGCAGTGAGTGTGCACCATATAAAAAAAATCCTGCCCCACTCACTGCATGATGGGAAAAACTGTGACTGTGTTGTTTGGTTTAACCCTTTCAGGGTCCAGAGCCCAAATTTCAAAGTGTGAACCAGGGTCCAAGAATTTTCAAAAACAAAATTTGTTATTTTTTCTTATGAAATGGTAGAGAATCTTCTTCTGAAGGTAATAAAACAAAAAGTACGAAATTTGATGGAAAATTGACGAAATTATGCTCTCGCAAATTTTGATGTGTAGCGATATTTACGAATCGGCAATTTTGCCGACTTTGACTCCCATTTTAGGCCAATTACATTATTACAGTCGACCAAATTCTTAACTATTTGACTAGTATTACTTCTATTCTCTCGATTGAACTCAGTAAATCGCCCAGCCAACTGTTTCAACTACAAAATAAAGTGATCGGAAATTGGTAATTTGGCCAATTTAACACAAAGTTCAAAATATTCCAATTTCAAAATAGGGTCCAGAATAAACAATGCAAGCATTCCTGGCACTAAACTAACATTTCCTCTGTTCATTAGTTATGTTTTCAGGCTTTACAAATGAATTCCATTTTGATTTTTTATTCACATCAAAGCAGCCTTCATGGAAAACCTGGAAGCATTCTATAACAAATGGGAAAATAAAAAGTCTGAGCTGGATGGTATTGCCCTTGGTGCTGGCCATGTAGTCAGAAACTGTAAGGCTGGAGGTGCTGCCCCGGTAGTCAGTAAATGTGGGGCTGATAGTGCTGTTCTGGTAGACAGTAATGGTGAAGCTGGAGGTGCAGTCCTGGGAGACAGTAATGGTGAGGGTGGAGATGCTGTCCAGGTAGTCAGTAAATGTAAGCAGGAGGGAATGCATATAAATGACCTCGAGGGAGACAGGAGCTGTAGTGGGGAAACAAGTGTAGTCAAGGACAAGATAAAACCAATATTACAAACTAGTAATACCACAGGAGATAGCAAACAAGGGGACTCCACTAGCATTAGTGAGGATACATTACCAAAAACAACTGGTGAGAGCTCCATTGTTAGTGCTAGTGAGGATAGGAAAGAGACAGGTAAACATGCACCAACAGGGAATACAGTCACAGAAACCCAAAGCAAACGGAAACCAAGCCTGTGCACATACTATGCACTTGGTATATGTAGGCATGGGAAAACAGATGGTACGTGCAACTTTGACCACCCTAGAAAATGCAAACTCCCTTCCTGTAAGCTTTTTCACCCTGAAATGTGTACCTCTTCAGTACAGGAAAGACTGTGCTATAACTTAAATTGCCAGGCACACCATCTAAAGGAGACAAAAAGATACAAAACATCCAGGCCATGGGAAAACCTAGGTAGCCACAGCCACTCAAGAGGGAGAGGTTTTTTAGTGCCAGGAAGGAAAAAAAAATGGCAGGAAATGGCAGAAATCGTACACCAAATCCAGTCATTCCTGGAGTGGAACCACAGTCAATGGCCTCCACTCCAAACCAACAGATACAGATACTAATGCCGGAAAAAAAAGTCCCCCCAGTACCACCAATACCACCAGTCCAATGACATTCTTCTTTGCAAATATACAGGGTCTAAAGCCAGCAACAAACAGCAAAATACCTTTTATCCGTGGACTGCTTGCAGAGGCAAATGCAGTGTTCGCGGCTTTCACAGAGACCCACATAAAGGATCACTTGGACAACGAAATATGGATCCCAGGTTACAACCTATACAGATGTGACAGAGTGAACAGGCAAAAGGGGGAATGGGGTTGGCCTGTATATCGCAGTCACTTGTTTGCACAGAACTGCTTAATGCCTCAAATGATGCAGTGGAAGTTTTAGCAGTAAAGATCGAGAACCAAAACCTAGTCATCGTGGTAGTCTACAAGCCTCCGGATGCAACGTCCCAGCAATTCCAGGAACAGCTGTTAAAAATTTACCACTGTCTGAAAAATCAGCCAGCTCCTGCCCCCAACATCTTGCTCCTGGGGGATTTCAACTTAAGGCACCTAAAATGGAGGAATATAGCAAATAATGTTGTTGCAGTGATAACACCAGGAGGCAGCTCTGACGTAAACTCACACACACACGAGCTTTTAAATCTCTGCACAAAATTCAACTTAAACCAGAAAATAATAGAGCCTACTAGACTGGAGAATACACTAGACCTCATCTTCACTAACAATGATGATCTAATATGAAATGTCACCATATCAAAAACAATATACTCAGATCACAACATAAACGAGGTTCAGACATGTATGCGCGGAGCCCCAGACCGACATAATGAGATTAGTCACGAGGGAGCCTTCACCAAATTCAACTTCAATAACAAGAACATAAAGTGGGACCAAGTAAACCAAGTCCTAACCGATATAAGCTGGGAAGATAGACTAAGCAACACAGACCCCAGCTTATGCCTAGAACAGATTAACTCTGTGGCACTCGATGTATGCTCAAGGCTTATTCCTTTAAGAAAAAGGAGGAGTAGATGTAAAATAGAAAGAGACAGGCACTCCCTTTACAGGTGACGAAAAAGAATAACAGTGTGGCTAAAAGAGGCCAATATATCTGAAATGCGTAGGGAGTCACTGGTTAGAGAAATAGCAAACATCGAACTTAAGCTAAAGGAATCTTATAGGAGTCAGGAATCGCGGGAAGAACTAAAAGCCATAAATGAAATAGAAAGAAACCCAAAGTATTTCTTTTCCTATGCCAAATCAAAGTCGAGAATGATGCCCAGTATTGGGCCCCTACTTAAACAAGATGGATCCTACACAGATGACAGCAAGGAAATGAGTGAGCTACTCAAGTCCCAATATGACTCAGTTTTTAGCAAGCCGCTAACCAGACTGAGAATCGAAGATCAAAATGAATTTTTTATGAGAGAGCCACAGAATTTGGTTAACACAAGCCTATCTGATGTTATCCTAACACCAAATGACTTCGAACAGGCGATAAATGACATGCCCATGCACTCTGCCCCAGGGCCAGACTCATGGAACTCCGTGTTCATCAAGAACTGCAAGAAGCCCCTATCACGAGCTTTTACCATCCTATGGAGAGGGAGCATGGACATGGGGGGTCGTCCCACAGCTACTAAAAACAACAGACATAGCCCCACTCCACAAAGGGGGCAGTAAAGCAATAGCAAAGAACTACAGACCAATAGCACTAACATCCCATATCATAAAAATCTTTGAAAGGGCCCTAAGAAGCAAGATCGCCACCCATCTAGAAACCCATCAGTTACACAACCCAGGGCAACATGGGTTTAGAACAGGTCGCTCCTGTCTGTTTCAACTATTGGATCACTACGACAAGGTCCTAGATGCACTAGAAGACAAAAAGAATGCAGTTGTAATATATACAGACTTTGCAAAAGCCTTCGACAAGTGTGACCATGGCATAATAGTGCACAGAATGCGTGCTAAAGGAATAACAGGAAAAGTTGGTAGATGGATCTATAATTTCCTCACAAACAGAACACAAAGAGTAGTAGTCAACAGAGTAAAGTCCGAGGCGGCTACGGTGAAAAGCTCTGTTCCACAAGGCACAGTACTCACTCCCATCTTGTTTCTCATCCTCATATCTGACATAGACAAGGATGTCAGCCACAGCACCATGTCTTCCTTTGCAGATGACACCCGAATCTGCATGACAGTGTCTTCCATTGCAGACACTGCAAGGCTCCAGCCGGACATCAACCAAATCTTTCAGTGGGCTGCAGAAAAGAATATGAAGTTCAACGATGAGAAATTTCAATTACTCTGATATGGTAAACATGAGGAAATTAAAACTTCATCAGAGTACAAAACAAATTCCGGCTACAAAATAGAGCGAAACACCAACGTCAAAGACCTGGGAGTGATCATGTTGGAGGATCTCACGTTCAAAGACCATAACATTGTATCAATCGCATCTGCTAGAAAAATGACAGGATGGATAATGAGAACCTTCAAAACTAGGGATGCCAAGCCCATGATGACACTCTACAGGTCGCTTGTTCTCTCTAGGCTGGAATATTGCTGCACACTAACAACACCTTTCAAGGCAGGTGAAATTGCTGACCTAGAAAATGTACAGAGAACCTTCACGGCGGGCATAACGAAGATAAAACACCTCAATTACTGGGAGCGCTTGAAGTTCCTGAACCTGTATTCCCTGGAATGCAGGCGGGAGAGATGTATGATTATATACACCTGGAAAATCCTAGAAGGACTAGTACCGAACTTGCACGCGAAAATCACTCGCAATGAAAGCAAAAGACTTGGCAGACGATGCAACATCCCCCCAATGAAAAGCAGGGGTGTCACTAGCACGTTAAGAGACAATACAATAAGTGTCAGGGGCCCAAGACTGTTCAACTGCCTCCCAGCATACATAAGGGGGATTACCAATAGACCCCTGGCAGTCTTCAAGCTGGCACTGGACAAGCACCTAAAGTCGGTACCTGACCAGCCGGGCTGTGGCTCGTACGTTGGATTGCGTGCAGCCAGCAGTAACAGCCTAGTTGATCAGGCTCTGATCCACTAGGAGGCCTGGTCACAGACCAGGCCCCGGGGGCATTGACCCCCGGAACACTCTCCAGGTAAACATAATGAATTTTTATTCAAACCAAAAAATAGAAGATTTACTGTTATGCAATATTGTAATAATTGTATAAATATCATCATCACATTTGTGAATGTATATTAGACCCACCAGCTGGCGTGTATTAGACATGTGAGGTCGTTTGTTTACTCTTGAACATTGACAAAAATTTAACATTTCTTCTACTTTGAGCTTGGTTTCAAGCCATTTCCAGTGCTAAAACCAATCAAAATCATCTCTATTTCTGTAATATATCTTCCCTTCTATCAAATGAGACCAAGAAATCTCAAATACAACTATAAAAAACATACAAAAAACACTGCAAAGTCGCTGTTTTAATCGAAAATCACAGTCTCAGTTTTTTTCTCTTATTATACACTGTGTGCTGCAGGATTTGTTTTATGTGGTGCACACATACCACATAAATGTATTCTCTCATATCTAGGCCCAAATTTACCACTCACAGCTTATCAGAGTGAGCTGAGCTCATGGCGTAGATCTACGGTTTGGACCCTGAATGTAAAGCCATAGATCTACGGCACGGACCCTAAAAGGGTTAAAACACTGACTTTGCGGTGTGTTTTCGGATAGTTTTTATGGTTGTATTCTTGGTTTCTTAGTATCATTTGATAGAATGGAAAATATATTATAGAAATAGAGATGATTTTGATTGGTTTCAGGACTGGAAGTAGATTGAAATTGAGCTCAAGATGGTGGAAATGTTTGATTCTTGCTGATATTCCAGAGGCCACAAATTATATGTCACTCATTAACCCTTTCAGGGTTGAGAGGCCCTCTCCTAAACTTGTTCTCAGGGTCGAAAATTTTTTGGAAAAAAAAAAAAAATATGAAATGATAGAGAATTTTTTCCCGATCATAATTACACCAGAAGTATGAAATTTGATGAAAACTTACCGAATTATGCTCTCGCGAAGTTAGCGATCTCGACAATGTTTACGCATCGGCGATTTCACCCACTTTGAGCCCTATTTTCGGCCAATTCCAGTGTACTGGTCTACAAAAATCATATCTGTTTCGCTAGAACTCCATTTTTTCTATCGAATGAGTACAAGAAACCACCCATTTACCAATTTCAACTGTCCAGTAAAGTGGTCAGAAATTGGCAATTTTGCCAATTTCACACAAATTTCAGGAGATGCCAATTTCCAAGTAGGGTCCAGAATAAATAAGACAAGACATTCCTGGCACTAAAATAAAAAAATTTCTGTTCATTAGTCATGTCCCCAGGCCCCTCTTACATCTCTTTTACTTTCCACTTTGAATTTTTATTCTCACAAAAAATAGAAGATTTACTGTTATGCAGACTACTGCATTAGTGTAGAAATGGTATAAATAATATCAGCGCACTTGTGAAAGAATAGTATTAGACTTGCCAGTTGACGTGTATTGGACGCCTGGCATGATTTGTTTACTTTTGAACTTTGGTAAAAATCAAACATTTCTGCTACTTTGAGCTCAATTTCAAGGTACTTTTCATTATGAAACCAATCAAAATCATCTCAATTTCTGTAATATGTCTTCCATTCTATAAAATGAGACCACGAAAACTAAAATACAGCCATAAATACCATACGAAAATACACTGAAAAGTTGCTGTTTTAAGCCAAAAACATGGTCGGAGTTTTTTTTTTCTCATTATGCACTGTGTGCTGCAGGATTTTTTTTATACTGTGCACACTGACCACATAGACCCATTCTTTCATATGTAGGCCTACCAGCTTTCTCTCACTAGATTTGAAGGCGCCAGAATTTAGGTGTACTAGTACGTCAATAACTTCGGTGCGTAAGCCGTACTAGTATGTCGGAAACCCTGAAAGGGTTAAATATGCGTGCAGCTGGTCAGTCTAATATGCGTTAATGAATGTGCTGACATTATACAATTATTACAATAATGCAGTAATCTTCATAACAGGAAATCTTTCTATTTTTTGTGTTTACCTGGAGTTTACCTGGAGAGAGTTTCGGGGGTCAACGCCCCCGCGGCCCGGTCTGTGACCAGGCCTCCTGGTGGATCAGCGCCTGATCAACCAGGCTGTTGCTGCTGGCTGCACACAAACCAACGTACGAGCCACAGCCCGGCTGATCAGGAACTGATGTGGAACTGTGTGAATAAAAATTAAAAATGGAAAGCAAGTGTAATATAGGAGAGGCCTGGGGATGTAACTAATGAACAAAGGAAATGTTTTAGTACCAGGAATGTCTACATTGTTTATTCAGTGGCCAGGCTTCAAACACCTTTTATTGTACAGCAATAAAGGAATGGAACAGACTGCCTGCACATGTCAAAGCCAGTCATAGCATGAACCAGTTTAAAAAGAGTGCCAAAAGGTGTCTGATGAATGTAGCTAAAGAAAAGGAGGGGAATGATTTTTTATTTTTTAGCTAACACACATGTAATTTTACCTTATTCCTAGTAATGACCCCTGTATTGTAGATAGTCTTAATGACCCTCGTGTAGTAAATAGTCTTTTTAGTATGATAATAAGATGTTATCTTCATTATAGAATAATAAGAAGATATTATAACCTTTATATAATAATAATAAGGTAAAAGGACCCCAATGGAAATAAGTCACTCTGTCTGACTTTTTTTGGGTTATCCCAGGTTCTCTACACATATGCTGCTATGTATGATAATTCTATGTATCTGTATTTGTGTATACCTGAAGAAACTTACTTACAGTGGAACCTCAAATATCGAACTTTCTTCGGTCCAGAAGGCTGTTCGAGTGCCACTACCAAACGAATTTATTCCCATCAGGAATAATGTAAATTAGATTAGACCATTTAAGACCCTCAAAAATACACTTATAAAAGCACTTACAAAAATACACTTACATAATTGGTTGAGTTGGGAGCAGTTCAATTTTTGAGGTTCCACTGTACTTACATTTTGTGTGAAATAGGCCAAATAACCGACTTCTGATCACTTTACTGGGTAGTTGAAATGAAATGAGCAATTTCTTGTACTCAATCATTACAATGGAAGGCATACTAGTGAAATAGCTAAAAATTTGTTCAATTGGAACAATGGAATTGGCCTAAAATAGGACTGAAAGTGGGCAAAATCGCCGATGCCTAAATATCGCTGAGTGCTAACTTTGTGAAAGCATAATTTCTTAAGTTTTCCATCAAATCGTGTACTTTTGGTGTCATTACTTTTGGAAAAAGATTATCTATCATTTCATAATTTTTTTTTAATTCTTGGACCCTGAGACCAATTTTCAGTTCAGGGGTCTGGACCCTGAAAGGGTTAAAATATGGTGAGACTGCAGGAATAATAATAATAATAATCTTTATTTACTACAAGTACATGTACATGGTATACAGTCCTAGCTGACAACAGTGACATACTACTACATAGAAAGCCACTTGTTATGCTGAGCAACTCGGGCAAATTAGGTCAGTGTCCCAGGATGCGACCCACACCAGTCGACTAACATCCAGGTACCCATTTTACTGATGGGGAACATAGACAACAGGTGGAAAGAAACATGCCCAATGATTCTACTCTGGCTGGGAATCGAACCCAGGCCCTCGCCGTGTGAAACGAGAGCGTTAACCACCAGAGCCCTGGGCTTAAACTAGATGAAACTAAAACTGCATAGCAATTGTAATCTGAACTTGCATCTATTACATTGCCAGCTTAATGTGAACATTCGTGAAGAATAAGTACTGTGATGACGGACATTTGAAAAGTTTTGCGAGTGCTATGGATTTGGATGCAGTACATATATATTGGTTTAAACATTTATCGGTGGGTATAGTGTAAACTGTAAGCTTTCAGGTGTGCAGGTGGAGTGTAGTATATAGTGTCCTTATAGATTTATAGATGAGTGTAGGTAAAGCAGTGTAGGATGGCAAACAGTACCTGGAAGGAAATACAGAATGCCAGTAAAATTATAATTATTGATATAAAAAATATGGGGAAGGAGGACTCGTATAGTAATCAGCAATCACACCCACTTCACTAGCAGTAAACTAACCCAAACCAAGACCTTGTATATAGCCCATCAATGCTCTGCTCTTGCCTCAGGTAACTTGCTTGCAAGATTTGCATTCCTGGCTCAGGTACTAGGTAACATTCAAGCATATGACTGCACTCTTATTGATATAAAATTTATTTGTATGTTTTAGTGAAAGATAAAATTTCATATCTGCAGTGCAAACATTACAGACAGTTTATTATGTGTTGTTTATCCTTAAAAAATAAGTGGATACATATTTTAATGCCAAAAATTTATTGGTGAATTATATTTGCTGGTAAATTTTACTTATGTAACTAATTGATGAAATAGTGTGAAAGTTTTTGAGGAAGTCCTTCAGTTGCTAGTCAGTAATGAGTTTCTACTTCATATGATGCCAGACTTCCTTAACTTCAAAAAAAAAAAAAAAACAACAACAACTTGAAAAGCATTACAATCCACATATACAAAATTATTTAAGTAATTTTAAAAATGTATATTAATCATAACTTGTCAAATTATGTCTTTATAATCAGAATATTGTGATGACTTTGATTACAAAAATTAATACAGTGGACCCCCGGTTAACGATATTTTTTTCATTCCAGAAGTATGTTCAGGTGCCAGTACTGACCAAATTTGTTCCCATAATGAATATTGTGAAGTAGATTAGTCCATTTCAGACCCCCAAACATACACATACAAACGCACTTACATAAATACACTTACATAATTGGTCGCATTGGGAGGTGATCGCTAAGCGGGGGTCCACTGTATTTATAGTTAAAACCTTGTTCTTTAAACTTGACCATTTTGTCAGTGTAGACATGAAAGTATTACGTATGAAGTTGTGTTTATTGAAGTTAGCATTTTGCTTGCAATTTTTGCACTGCTATATTTATTTTTCATGATAGTGTACAGTAACCACAATAGAAAAAAGTATGTAAATTTGAGTGATAAGGCTATAAGAGTGAGTAGCATGCAAGGTATATTTTTCTTTCCAGCACGTAGCTGACTTGTCCCTCCCCCAGGGTGACCCTGATGAGGCCGACAACCCTAGCACGGGGATCGGCGCCTTCCGCTTCATGTTGGAGACCAACAAGGGGCGCACTATGCTGGAGTTCCAAGAACTCATGACTGTCTTTCAGCTTCTGCACTGGAATGGCTCACTCAAAGCCATGAGGGAGAGGCAGTGCTCTAGGCAGGAAGTAGTAGCACATTATTCCCACCGGGCACTTGATGATGACATGCGCTCACAAATGGCCCTCGATTGGATTGCTCGAGAGCAGGAAAACCCAGGAGTGATCTCTAGGGAACTGGGCCAGAGTGAGCGAGAGCTCGAGGCTGCTCGTTTGGCTGGGCGTGAGCTACGCTTCCCCAAGGAGAAGAAGGACATTATGATGTTGGCGTGCTCGCAGCTGTCACCCTCTCCCCTGGACCCTTAATGCCAGGGCAAAGGGCAGCCGCTATAGTGATATTAGCACCAAGGTGTAGAGGTTAATGCTTTCATCTCTGCAAAATCAAAGCTAATTTACTTTTTATTGTTGTAAAGATTGTTTTGTACTGTTTTCTTGTGTGTGCATGTATATAATGTAAATAATCATTCCAAAGAATTTTATTATGTAATTATAATATTATTAAGCTTTTTGTGGGGTGCACTGGTGAGCCCCACATTAAAATACGCACCCCTGGGATATCACTATGCAAGTAGAGCCAGGCACTGGCTGCTGATCACTATACTGATGGCTTCATTCATCCTCAGAGTTTTTGTGCAAACATTTTGGGCTACATATGCACTAATTTCAGTAATTTTGCACAACGGATTAATGTAAGTAATATCCTTAATATTGATTAGTTGTTGAATTGACTTATCAATGCATCACATCAAATTTAATACATCCCACATCTTTGCCCTTCAGCACTGTAGCTCATATCAGCAATGCAATAGTTGGCAGCTGCATGGTAAAGGATTGTGTTAGTATGGTATGTACAGGGCATGTCCCTATTCTACAAACCACCTATAGTTGTGATGGTCTGCTGTATACTGCTGCACAGTGCGTTTGCTGTACTAAGCTATCAGTAGTACAAGTCATATGCCTGTCGGGTGTGCAGCAGTGCGTTTGCTGCATCTTCAAACTGTCAGCATTACAAATTTGGAGTGTGTGAAGTGTTCCACACAGTGCTGTGGCTGTAGCTTCAAGCTATCAGTGACACAATACAGGACTCTTGATATGTCTAATATGATGCTCATGCTGCACCTTCAGCTGTCAACAGTACAAGTCAGGACTTGGAGGTGTGGAAATGGTGTGAAGAAAAGGGGCAGCAGGAGGTGCAGAGTCATTAGTATCAACATAAGTACATCATGGAGTTAATCAACATTGTTACTACCCAGTAATCATAAATAGTAACAATATAAGCCAGTGCCTTCAATCTCTGCTGTAAGCACCAGGGTTTGGCAAACTGTACAAGATCTCATTTGCTGAAACGTATTAGGAGACTAATGCGTTAATGTGCTAATTTTTGTTTTTTATGCTTCGTTAAGTTGAAATTGAGTAATCTCTCTGACTACGACACAGTTGGCTTTTTACGTACAGAGTTATTCAACTTTGCTTTAGATGAGTTCTGATGTTTTCCTTTTGCATTAACAAGCTGGGAGTTTATGCTGTTGCCAGTGTCATGGTGTTGCCAGTGTCATGGTGTTGCCAGTGTCATGGTGTTGACGGTGTCATGTTGCGCTTAACACTTTCAGTAGTTCGGTTCTTAATACAGTACTGTACTTCTTTGTTCTAAGAAAAGGACATTAATGATGGCAATTTATTCTCAAAACACTATAATTTACTTATAGATTTGTTTTTACTACAAAAGTAAAATTAGGATGACAATGTAGTGGTAATGTCTTCCCAATTTTTCCTGGAAGAATTTTGCTCCAACAGTACGTAACAACCACTGTTTTCGCAGTTCGTGTAGAGACCTACACTTGTGAGTGTGATGCTGCTTGTGTGTAAATTAATAATGTCCTCTCCTTAAGTGATAAGAGAGGCAAGTGGCACCTTGTAAATTTAAATTTCCCCCATAGTTTGTGATGTCTTGTACGTAACGTAATATAAGTTCTCCCAATGCTTTACATTCCAGTTATTTGTATGTAAATGTAGTGTGATCTGACTTTTTATTGTTGACTTTGTTAATCTAGGACTTAGCAAGTCTGAGAGTGCAATGCACTTCATGGCTACAGAGTCTGTGCAATATGAATGAAGTGTTTGTGTAATTGATGTTTGTTGAGCATACTGGCCTGGAAGGTTGCAAGGTACCAATGGAGTTTTCTCTGTCATATCTTCAGTAAACAGGACTTTTTTTTTATGCCATACACAATACCAGATGATAGTTGCTGTGAATAAGCTTCAGTGCCAAATTAATTGTGCCAATCTCAGTGCCAATTCCTGGAATTTAATTTGCATTATGAATAATTACCACAGTTTTTTCAGTGCCAAAAGCATAATATGAAGATAATGGAAGAAGAATAAACAAAATTCCAGGCTGGTGGTGGACCCTAAGACAATCTTTCTGTAGACATTATGCTTTCACTCACTGGGCTTATGGAGATTAATGGAGGAAATTTAACTAGATTATGCAGATTATAAACTTGTAGAAAAACTGCATATGCCCATGGTGTTTTAATAGAAAAGTGAAGGGAGTATATTGTGTGTGTGTTATGTTTTCTGAAGTGGAGAATTCACACAGAAGTCTGGGAGAAATGAATGTGAAGACTTACAGATCTCTGTGGCCATACAGCCTCTTATGCACTTAGTGGAAACTTTCATTGCCAGTAAGGAAAATTCACTCTTAAACATGGAACCTGGCATATATGACTAGCTTTAAAATGAGTTGTGTTTACTGTAGTAAAGAGTTCATATTTGCTTTCATTCTAGTTTATAGCCAGCAACAAGAGACCCCTAAGAGTTTGGCAAGCCTTCTTGGACTGCCTCCCTATCCAGTGGCTAGCTACTGGCACTGTTAACCTTCCCTTCTGCTCGAGGCAAACTGGTGACCATGTCAATGTTGGTAGTGTGAGGATATCTTAAGTATTAAGGATTTAATGAATGATCTTTTAATTATCAATGCTAGTCTGATATTGTAATTTCTCTATTTATGGTTATATTGATAATAGTAATAATATGCTAAAGTTATAAATTATAAATTAGCAAGGAGATGAAAGGAAGATATCTAATCTGCAGTTCAAAAATGAAATTTCAAAATATTTAACTTATAGATATACATTTTTAAACTTTTGTAGTTGTGGTATACTGTATATAGTAAAAATATGCAATTTCAATACAAATAATTGGAGAGGTTCTTAAATTATAATAATGTTAATTTTATGGATTTATATATTTTCAACACTTTTTAACAGTAGTTGGCAAGTGGCATCAGATGTCCATAGTGTAACTGTGTTGTACTCAAAACTAATTTTGTATCATAAGTGGCAGTGATAGTTCATTACTACAGTTGATAATCACATAGCTGGTCGGCCTTTTTATTTTAAACTAAATACTGCTGACTAGCTTAAAAATCTGTTTTAATATGTTAACCCAATCATTGGGAAGCATTTAAAAAAAACAATTGGACATTTGATATTGGTGATCCAAGTTTAAGTATGACCACAGCAGAACCTCTAGTAAAGAGTTGAAACTGGCAACATTACCCTAGAAAATAGAAGTCATACTGTCTATACAGACTTGTAGTTTTTCAATCTGCAGTGTATTCTAATTGTGAATTAAATGGATGCTGGAACTGTACTTAAGTAGCATTTGTGTTCCCTCCGTGATTTTCTTATACAGTGGATCCTCGAATTTCATCACCCCTTTTCTGTATGTAAAACTATAGTTATTCTCTATAAAATGTATTTTTTGTTAACATTTTTGGGTGTCTGGAATGGATTAATTGGAGTTACATTATGTCTTATGGGAAATATTAACAAAAAATACATTTTATAGAGAAAAACTATAACTATAGTTTTACATAGAGAAAAGGGATGATGAAATTCGAGGGTCCACTGTACCACAATAGTTCTTCGTATGTTTATATAAATAAATTCATTTGTGGTCAAGAGAAAGGCAAATGAATCTTACTTTACTATATATGAAACGTAATCATATTAAATGTATAAAATCATGGATCACCTGCTTATTTTTGCTTGTTACACACAAGAATCGTTCCCATTTTTTTTTTCTGGTATAATTTTGATACTGACATACATTATATTGTAAGTGTTAATTATAAACAAAACTATACTTCAAAAATTAGAAATGCTTTGCCTTTCATGGTAGATACATGGAAATTTACTACATTTGTTAGAATACAAATATTTATGTATAGTAAAAATAATTAAAGATCAAGCACACCTTAAAATTCTTAAGTACAGTAAATACACTTTTATATAATATTTTATTATTTTATAATAAGGAAGACCTTGGTAAAGTTTTATTTAAAATAAAAGTTAGCATTACAGTTCAGTTTTGAAACTTTGCATCTGTTATATTTGCTGATCTTTTTAAGAATATTGTTGTTTAATGAAAACATAATTTAGGCAGATATATTACATATTACATACACATGCAATATGAGAAATTAATGCCACACTGCTCAGTCTCAAAATACCTCTCAGATGAGGAAATTCTAAATCTAATTTGTTTGCACCTTTTAACCCGTAAACGATCCAAAAGTATATATACGTTCACTACCCCAGTGCCCCGAATATTTTGAAAAATAAAAATATCGTTTTTTTTTATTGAAAGAAAGAGCACATTTTTCTAAGTGTTATAGGATAAAAAAAAAAATTTTAGGGTCAGTACTTACCGAGATATGAGGTCGCAAAGTTGGCACTTGGAGATCACCTGGCGGCAACATGGAGTGCTGCTGCTTGCAGAAGTGTTGTCAATATATCTTTTTTTCCATTTTTCATATTATTTTATATAACTTTTATGTTCTAATAATTACAATTTATAGTAGTTCTTGTCATTTCATAACTAATCTTTGTTCTGACACTAGTATTAGGTACTGAAATTGTACTTACATTGTCACAAACACATTGACAGGTGGACATTTACACTTGCCTTGGTCATTTACTATTGTCTTGGAATATATACAAAGTATTTATAGGTCCCAGCAATGTTTTGGATATGTGGAAGTGTATAATAATAATGAGGAGAATGAGAAGGAGGAGGAGGAGGAGAAGAATACATAATAATAATAAAATAATAAGTTCCCTTGAAGCATGAAAAACAAAGTCCACCCCTGACAGTGACGTGATAAGATGAGATAACATTTGATAAGAGCTGACGTTTGATGAGCATTGGCAAGGGTGCAGTGATAAGACTTGATAAGAAAAGATTAGGGCTTGCTTTGTTTTCCCTGGTACACAAACATGTCTGTCTATTTGTTTGTCTGTCAAGCTCCCTGTCTATTTGTCTAGCTCTCTGTCTGAGAGGGAGCCACAAGACTGGGTCATCACGTTTACTCATATCTTCAAGCAGAGTATAGCACTTTGTCTGGATTTTTTGGGTTATCCTAGGTAATTTACACTATGTATACTTGTATTTATGTGTACCTGTGAGACAGAGAGACAGATAGAAAGAGATAGACAGAGACAGATAGACAGAGACAGACAGAGATAGACATAGATACAGACAGACAAATGGAGATAGAGCCAGGCTGCCAGCAGCCGGCCAGCCAGCTAGCCAGTCAGCCAGCCAGAATTGTTTCTCTTTACTTAGGGCATAGGTTATAAGACTTTCTGAAAGGGTGTTGCACAAATATTGCACATGGGTTATTATCGAGGTTTTTTTTATATTTCCTCGACCACTTTTGGCCACATCCACCTCAAAATCACTTTCCTCTTAAAATGGGAGTGTTAATACTACATGACATCAGTGAATCCAAGGTGTTTGCTGCGCTGTTTGCTCTAGCTGGCGCTCATTTGAACTGGTGCTCCCACAGGGTATTCAGTGGTCCCAGATTTTTTAATACCGCGCACGCTGAGTGTTAGAACCCATTCTGTGCTGACAAGGCATCTCAGGCCAATCGTGCCAAATTTGAAGGCAGGAAAAATAAAACGTATATATACGTTTGGGGCACTAGCGGTAAAAATGTATATATAGTATGTTTGGACCGTTTACGGGTTAAAAAAGAAAAAAATATGAAGTCAAAAGGTATGCTACAAACTCTCACCTTACCGAGAGGAGGAAAGTAGGAAACATGATAACCATATACAGTATTGTATAAGATCATATAAGGATATAATTATATGGAGATGTCCCGACACCAACAGGGAGAAAAACAGCCTAAAACTGTAACTTGAGAAAGTAGCAAAAAGGATGCAAGAAAGATTTTCCTGCAAATAGTAGTAGAATATTGGAATGTAATCTTGGAAAAGGTAAACATACAATTATTATTTTATTTATGAGGAAGCAATGAACTCAAAGGGCAGTGCTCAGTTATGATTATAATACAGCCTCTCCTCACTTAGCGACGTACTCATTTACCGATGACTCGGACTTACAACGGGCTCTCTGACCAGTATGCATACCTAAATTAGAGCTGATTTCCTCCATTCTAAATTAGAGCTGATTTCCTCTATTCTAAATTAGAGCTGATTTCCTCTATTCTGTATATTATAATATATATACAGTAAACTGCTGTATAAACATTTAAAAATATACCAAAATAATATAAATGGTGCAAAGGTAACATTAAAACAATATCAAAGATGGCTGACACAAACACACTACCATTATAGTATGCTCCTCACTTAGTGATGAATTTGTTTATCAACATGGTCTTAGGAACAGAACTCTATCATTAAGTGAGGAGAGGCTGTAATAAAAACTCGTAGGGGGTCATACAATGCCTGAGGAATGGAAGGCAATCAGATTTGATCCAAGGAAGTAGAGGGCAGCTCCAATTCCCTGGATCGAGAGTCCTCCACTAGCATCAAGGCACCTTTGAAGGTATACAGCACAAACTATTGAAAGCTTTTTCAGTTCACCAGTGCTGTAAATAGATAATCCTGTATGATAATATATATTTAAATGGACAAAATTGTTAAAAAAAAAGAAAAAAGAACAATCATAATTCATGCAGGTCACATTCCTGAGAACTACACTATTAATGATTTCCGTGACTTATGGACTGAAAAATATATGAAAAAAATAGGGTTACATTCTTTAAACCTCTGAGAGAAGAAACAAATTTTTTTTATCTTTATAAAAATAATAATTTTCCTACCTAACACTGTCAATGATAATGCTCTGTGAAATACCTGAACTCTAGTAAGATAGACAGTTAAAAGAAAGTAGAGTAGCTAAAAGTTGATTACATTAATACTGCATATTATTTGTTACCTTTGAGTGGAGTTCAGGATGCTTAACTTATTGAAGTGAGTGGAGGGTGTGACTGTGAACCTATTCCTCATTCTTTCCATCATCACACTGAGGACTACTAATTTCACAAGCCCTTATCTTTGCTTCATTGTCCTGAAATGCCCAAATTCTTGATTCTCTTGCACCATATTTTTAATAGGCATAGTTTCATGCTTAATCATCTCCCTTGCTTCACCAGCATTACCTGCACTTCATTTGAAGCCATGATAAATATCCAAGGATGAGATAGGGTGATGAAAAAATAGAAAAGTGTGTCCAGATATACTGATCCATGTGGGAGGCTGCTTTGTTTATATCCCATCACCCTCCCTCACACCCTTCCTTGCAGTGCTAAGACAATGGAGATGCCTAACTGCATAATGGGGAGGTCTCAGGCCTGCCTGCCAAGGCACTTCTTAATGGAAATGCATGTCACCCACAGAAATAGTCTGCTTTGGTGCTCCTTAATAGGAAGACACTTCACCAATAGCAATTAATTTCTCTTCCATGCACTTTAATGGGAATAAGCATGCTTCTGTTAATGAAAACCTAAATTTAAATTTCATCATTCTGAAAATGCAAGCTAGGACTGCACAACTTAATTTTTTCTACATATATGTTTCCTATAACTATACCATCAATACAAGTAAGAAAGGCCATAACTCTAAATTTAAAGGCATACTGAATCTTTTTTTACAGTACTTCATAAAAAGTAGCAGATAACGTGAATGAAATAAGAGAAGAATTGGGCCAAAAGCCTTGATAATTCTGAAAAATACAATATATATATATATATATATATATATATATATATATATATATATATATATATATATATATATATATATACATGTATATATATATGCTCGTCTCCTGGCAGTGAAGGCATCACACTCAGGAGATTTCCTGTTTGCTGTTCCCAATTCCTCCTTGGGCACTCGACTAGACCCACAGGCCATTCGGATTGGTGTTGCTCTTCGCCTAGCCACCCCCATCCTCACCGAACATAGGTGTATTTGCGGCAGGGCGACAGCTGATCAATTCGGACTTCATGGTCTCGTGTGTCACACAGCAGAAGGGAAGTATGCCAGGCATGAGGAGGTCAATGACATCATAAAGAGAAGCCTTGCCACAGCCCATTGTCCAGCTCAACAGGAACCCCAAGTGCAGAGGTCTGACGGAAGTCTAAAGCGTCCTGATGGAGCCACTATGCTACCTTGGAAGGATGGAAAGCAGATTGCCTGGGACTACACATGTGCCACCACATTGGCAGACACCTACTTGCCATACTCCGTAGTGGAAGGGGGTGGAGCTGCCAGCCACAGGGAGACTCAGAAGATCCGCAAATATGAAGACCTTTCCCCTTGCTATAACTTCATTCCAATAGGGTCGGAGACCCTTGGAGCATGGGGCAAGTGTGCTCTAAAGTTCCTCAAAGAGCTAGGTGAAAAGCTCATCATAGAAACCAAGGACCACAGGGCGACCAGCTTCCTCTTTCAGAGACTCAGTGTTGCGATCCAGAGAGGAAATGCCTGCAGCATTCTGGGCACGCGGCCCACCGCTGGGGAGCTGGACGAAGTATTCGAGATGTAGCTCTGAATTACCTATGTTGTTTTACTTTGTATCATATTTTTGTGAATGTTTTGTCAATGTATTTTGTCTTTAAATAAAATATATATATATATAATATAGGGGGTGGTAGGAGAAAATTCTGAAACAGCTTCAGGGAGAATCTTGAGTTTTCCCTGAAGCATGTTTATTCTTTTCTCTGAGGATGAGGGTCCCTAGGACAGTTCTAGAGGTGTTACCTCTATATATATATATATATATATATATATATATATATATATATATATATATATATATATATATATATATATATATATATATATATATATATTTATATGAAAGAAAACAGGACACTATAAACATCAGCACATTCCCATGACTACAAATAGTTAATTACATACAGCACACATAGATGCAGTGAGAAGATACTCTAATGCTATACGTACTTGACTCTGTGAACTGGATGATTCAACGTATTTAGCACTTGTTTTGAAGACAATAAAATAGTGTACTTACAGTCTTTCAAGGTTGATAGCTCAGCTTACATACCAAGTGTCTGGTTTGATCCCTGGCACAGGTGGAAACTGAACACGTTTCCTTACACCTGCTGTCCTGGTTCACCTAGCAGTAAGTACCTGGGTGTTGGTTGACTGTTGTGGGTCACATCCTGGAGAACAAAATTAAAGGACCCCAAAGGAAATAAGACAGACAGCCTTCAATGATGCAGTGACTATTGGGTTGTCCTGGATGGCTAACCCTCTGGGTTAAAAATCCAAACAAAATTTATATTGGATATGTGTGTGTGACACACACACATGACAAGTACCTTTGACAACTATTTACAAACAAACACACACACACACACACACACACACACACACACAGTTAAAAATTGGAAAAAACCTAAGCACTTTTATGTCCTTACACACACATCCTCTGAAGATATGTGTATGTAGGCACATGAAAGTACTCATTTTCACTGATATTTTTTATATGTAATCAGGCATTTCACTGTGATTTCTTCCATACATGCATATATACATACAAAAGAGACACTAATAGAGGGAAGGGGTGTCTGATTAATTGATCAATTAGTAGACATGGACAAATGCCTCATGAAGCGCACTTATTCCGCTGTACTGATGAACTACTGGACAAACTAAAATAAGAGTACAATATATGATATAATATTGTACAGTACAGCTGTATCTATACCTGAATAGAAAGATTTACAAGTACTGTACAGTACATATAAAGAGTACAATACAGTAATTTTTCTTACCTTTTCAAGTTTCTACTTAACAATCAAAGTCACCTTCTTCTTCTTAGCATTATCACTCACTTTAGAGGTCACTGTTAGTAACATTAAACATGGTACCTTTATAAAGCGCTATAATGGAAGAACACTAAATCCAAGAAAAACTGGAGATGAAATGATGGATGGTATGTGAGTGCACACACAGACAATTACAAACTCATATATACTGTACTGGGAAATGCTCTAGTTGGAAGACAGTATAGAGAGGTCAAATAACTGAATACTATATGATGGTAAAAGAATAAAATAAAAATAAAAGACATTCTAGTTACAGGAGGCCCCCCCACATTCGTGAGGGTTAGGGAATCAAGAACCTCACAAATCTTGAAAATTCGCTAATATTTGGTGCACAAATATATTGTAGGGAAATATAATAATAGCATTTACTAAGCCTAAAAATAATACTTCCTTAACATATTCAACCATGAACAATCATAAAACACATGAAAACATAATAAAATATTGTATATACATGTTATGGTTTAATAGCAAATAATGAACAAACAAAACACTCACCACTCGTAAGGTTAGGCAAACAAAATCTGACGACTTGTGATGATGATGACAATGACCATGATGATGGTGATGATAGCCATGCAGTTACTGATGACAGCTGAATGGAAGTGATTGTATGGAGTATAACTGCATGGCATAATGAGTCTAGTGTGTGGATTCTAACTCTTCACTGCCAGCATCACTGCTGACATTGTGATGGGCAACTGAGACTGTGTCCTCTTCATATCCACAAACAGAGTTTTGTAGGGAATTATGCTCCCATCAATGTCACTCATCACCTTCAAAGCCCTCAACATCGATGAGTCTATGTCGTAAAGAAATTGCTTGAGCTGCGCTGTCATTCTTATTGCTTGCCCTAGTTTTTCAGGTTTTTGAGGTTGATTGACCTGAGCAACACTCTCCTCTTCTTCATTCTCACTCTCTGCCTGCACAATCTCCAACAATTCTTCATCATTTAGGCCCAGTGCATGTTCTTCAACCAGTTCTCTCGCCTCACTCTCCTGCATGTCCTCGAACCCTTCACCACCAACTTGCCTTGCTGACTCCACAGTCTTCCTCTCAGCTTTGTTAACCTCGTCCTGAGGACCAAATCCAACAAAATCACACACACACTCTGGCCACAAAGATGCTAGTGCCGCCCTTATCTTCACCTCATTTTTCTTGATAGAGTGCACTGTGCTTTCATTTACATTAAATAATTTTCCAATGGCAGAATTGCTCAAATAACCTGCCCTACACTTGTCTAGCAATTTCACCTTCTCCTCCAGAGTCATGACTTTCTTTTATTCAGCACTTTTAGGGGTTGGCTCATCAATAGTGGTTGCTGCTCGCTTGGGGGCCATACTTGCACCACCACACAAACACACATGTACGGTAGGCCATGAACAGTAACTGGACATGACCAAAGCGAACAGTAACTGGACAATGACTGAGTGAGCGGTGGGCTGCCGGTTGAGGAGGTAAGAGGGAGGGTAGTAGGGATGCGGCGGGAAGTGTTTTCCAGTACTTTTTTTCCGCATCTGTTTGGTAAATATGATTGGGCGGCTGGGCATTTATGAATGTTTGAAGCTCGCGAAAGTGAAAGTCACGAAAATGGAGAGCTAGCTGTACTAGCAGTAGTAGAACAAGAGGCCTTATTTTCAAATTATGAATTTTTTTTTTAAAGAATTATAAGAAACTGATTACATACTGGACACTACAAGCTTAAACTTCATTCCTGTAGCTACAGAAATAAACTCTCCCTCCCAGGAAAAAAAAAATAAATACATATAAGCAATTAAATATTCTTTAATTAAACAGAATATTTAATATACAGTATTTGATTATAAAGATATTCAAATGATTATAAACAAAGTTATCACAACATACATGAATGCAATTGTAAAAGATTCTTAGACAACACTAACTTTTAATATAGCTTTCACATATATAGATGGAGATATACAAGAGAAATTGTTTACACTGTTGGAGACAAATTGGAGTACTCAGCTATGGTATAGTGTTGAGATATAATGAAACCTATAAATAGAATGTACAAAGACATATAACAAACTGGATCTCAGAATGAAGACATTGAAAACAATGAATTTGCTTTCAGTGTCAATAAAGAGATAGGATAAGCACTTAAAAGATCATAAGAAAAGAATAATAGAAAATAGACAAGGAAAATATCTTGGAACTAATTACTGAAGAAGTTTTCAGCCCAAAAAATTGAATTCAATATATCAATGTCTGGTAATGAGTGACAAGGACAACTGATAAGGACAGGGAGAATCTCAAAGATCACTTGGCTAGGCTTCAGATATCAAACAAGTGGCTACTAGAATTCAAACTGAAAAAGTGTAATAAAAATAGGAGATAGAGAAGTCCAGAATAACAACACACCAGAAGGAAAGATGCAGCAAAGACAAAGCTCTGGAAGTAAGCATTCACATGGGGCAAATTACTAGAAACTTACCAATCATATAACTTTAGCAGCATAAAATAGCACATCATTCATAATGTACAGCGCTAGCATGAAGCTCATGCCCAAACACATAAATAAACTTTTAAGAGACCCAATGTTTTGCAATGAGACTAGCAACAGTAAGGAAAAGACCAGCCCTCGAGCAGAGATACACGATAATATACACTTGGAAGGTCCTGGAGGGATTGGTACCAAACCTGCACATGAAAATCACTCCATATGAAAACAAAAGACTCGCCAGGAGATGCAACATTCCCCGATGAAAAGCAGGGGCACCACGAGTACACTGAGAGACAACACAATAAGTGTCCAGGGCCCAAGACTATTCAATTGCCTCCTAGCATACATAAGGAGGATTACCAATAGACCCCTGGCTGTCTTCAAGAAGGCACTGAGCAGGCACCTAAAGTCAGTACCTGACCAACCGGGCTGTGGTTCGTACATCAGCTTGCGTGCAGCCAGTAGTAACAGCCTGGTTGATCAGACCCTGATCCACCATGAGGCCTGGTCTCAGACCAGGCCACGGGGGCATTGACCCCCAAAACCCTCTCCAGGCAAACATTAGAAGAATGGAAGACTAGATAGAACACCTGTATGAAATATACTTTGGAGAGGCTAGATAAAGTGGATTGTGGGCAGGCTATTCGAGATGGAAAGGATATGGAGTAAGATGTCACAGATAGTACCTAAAGATATCAATGAGCCACAGAAACATTAAACTGAACATGAAGGAAGTGGTGAATGCCAGTTCTACAATTTCAGTTGGAATGAAAAGCTCTAAGAGATTAACAGTAAAGCAAGTTATTAAGATATAGATAGGGTTAGGAGCTATGACTCAGTCCTTGCTGACACAAGTGAGTAAGTACAACTGTATACATTATATGAGTATACACTGTGCCACATGGAAGAAGATTTCAGGAAGCAGGGGCACCTGAAAATGAAATTCCTATAATGCAATATCAGGATGGCAAAAATGAAACTAGTAAAAGTTCAACAAGGGTGGTATTTGGTCCAAATTGTTCCTAATGTACATAATGACCTGATAACAGCTATAAACCCATTTGCCAAGATATAAGCATAAACACCAAAGACAGAAAGAGATGGCAGGAAGACTTGAACAGACCTAAAGAATGCCAAGAAACCTTTATTTCACATTTCAGCCACAATGGGGCTTTATTTAGTAAAGAGAAATTTGTACCTTATAAAGCATACCAAAATCCACACACATGCACTGTAACTGATAAAGCCTCAGTGTGGACAAAATGTTTTAAAATACTATATGTTTTTCATGCTTATGTCTCTTTGAATTACCACTTGCCAGTTAACATCACTATCTACTAACTTCAAGAATGGTTGCATGAATGATTATTGGAGTTTAACCCAAGCAAAGGAATTTATAAAAATAGGAAATAGAAAAAAATGCTCAAAGCTCAGGAAAGGTAAAAAAGATTAATAACCATTACCACAGATCTTAAGATAAAGTAACCATACCTGTGACTGACCAACTTCAAGGGCTTTTCTGTCCTGCAGCCAGGTCCGAGGGTTACTACTACTGCTGCCTCGCTTCACTCCACTTTCTGTCTCTTGTGCCACTACCATTACTCCCTCTACCTACTACTACTACTTCCACTACCAGCATTACCTCTACCACTACTATCTCCACTTCTTTCTTCCTCCTCTCTTTGTTCCACCCCTGCTCTCTTGTATATATACTGGCTGCTTTACCTTTATTTGTTAGTGCATGACTAGTTAATGGTCCAAATTGAACCGAAACGTTGTCACAAGTTTCTTTCTCTAGTGTGGGTTATCTGTGTATTATTCCTTCTTAATTATTTGATCAATCAGGCGCTTTGTTGCTAGCAGACCACAGGTCTACACAGTCATCACAGCCCGGCTGATTTGACACTTGGATACGGTAGTGGCCCAGGTTACTCTTTTTTGGATATACAGCATCTGTATAAAACCAAATAGAACAAGGTAAAATTTTATTAAATTCAAAAAAGTGTATCCAAACTTGTGGCTGAGTTGAATGAAATGAATTATGAATAAAAAATCTAATAACTAGGCCTTCTATCACTTTAAGAATGAAAAAGAAGGCATATAATCATAGCAGAAAAAATATTCTGCTGTATAAACAAAAAAAGTCAAATATTGTATACAAAATGGCTCACAGTTAAAAATATAAATTACAAATAAAGATTGAAAATAAAAATGCCTTTGTTAGTAGGGAATATACATATATAAAAGATGTGCCTTGTTTTGTCAATATCTCATTAACACTGCAACTTCCTTAGTCAGCAGAGCTTTTGGGTTTAGGGCAAAGACAAATATGTTCATTTTTAAACTTTTTGCCTACATTAATGGGTTTGAAGTATGTATATAATAAAGCTATCATATCAAATAATATTAGTGATAATCACAAAATCATAAAAGGTTATGGGAAATAGAAAAGGAATATTATTTTCCACCAGTGACAGGGAGAACAAGGGGCCACAACTGTAAATTTAATAAGCAATGCCAAATAGCAATATAAAAATATTTCTGCAGTACTGCATACTGAATTCAAAATGACAACCAGCATGTACCTGTGCTCCTTGAACTACATATGAGAATGACAATCACAGTCTCCTGCAAAAGTGAAAAGCCTGCATGTAATTCAGGACAAAGAAATTAAAAGCCATGATTATAATGCAAAAAGTAGTGTACTAACACAGTGAACAAAGACAGACAAACAAAAATGCAAGAAGAATAGATGGAAGGTGGAACAGTTAATGTAGATGAAGCACTAAAAAAAAAACATAAATAAGGTGTAATGTCTATAGGATAGACAAAGATATCACCCCAAATCACAGACAGAATAGATGATAGTTAGTATAATCCGAATATTCAAAGTGACTGGCAGGAGGTACTGATCAATACCCCATCATACCTAACAAGTATCCTATGTAATATTATGGAAATGATTAGTAGAACACCTGAGAAAATATTCTTCATAAAAGAGCATTAGCACAGTTGTAAGAGTGGCAAGACCTTCCTCACAATCCCAGCAAAGGTCTATAACTAGCAAAATATTAAAAAACAGCAAACAGTGCAAGGTGTTATATACACTTTCATACCAAAGATTCATACACATTAGAGATGGAATGCTGGGAAACAGAGAAGGTACTTACAGGTAAAAGATAACTATTCCACAAGTGACTTCTTCAGTTGTAATACTGAAATAACTAAAAAATGAGCATATATAGTGTAGGAAGTCAGGTGGCAGGCTGTCAGAGGGTAGCAGTAGTACAGCCGAGGTGAAATGGGTTGGGCACAAGAAGGACCTGTCAACAGAGGCAAAACAAAAATAAAATATTGGGTAATAAAAAGGTTGGACAAATGCAAATACGAGTAGGGTGGACCTCCAGAGTGTCAATGGTGAAGTGGTGTAATCCATGATATCAACAACCAATACCAATCCACTAAAGTTGGGCGGTTAAAGAACATCCAGAACTTTGGCCAAAAGATTGCTACACAACATTAACACTGTCACTGGATGACACTACTTCACCGTGGAATGTTCAAGAGGTCTTCTGACTTAGGTACTCATATTTACATTTGTTCAACCTTTTTTCTCCAACTATTTACTTTTATGTTTCTCCTCTGCATACAGATTTTTCTCTTACTTAACCCATCTGCATTTTTGTGGGTGGGTTGTTATGGTTGTGGTTGTGCAGGTTGTTGTGGTGTGTGGGTGGTTGAAGGTGGCCTTTGTTGTGGATGTGACGAGTTCACAGCATGGCTACCAGCCTGGGGTGGTAGCCATAAAGCATTGCACCACCACCTGCTGCTGCATGTATATTATCCATCCCAACTGTAACATTACCCATACTGTATTCCCTGCCACCCATGCTGTCTTCCCTTTTCACTATCTGTTCCTGATGTAAGACCACGGGATGCACTCCGAGATGTACTCCTTTCCCTTGGAAAAGCATATGGCACACTACCAGAATGCATGTAGTTTCGTATAAACTGACGCTTGTGAAGGCTTACTCAGCCCTGTAACAACTTCAGACAGTATTACCAAGGCTGGCTCCTCCTCAGGAAAATTAATGAATAGAAAAAGAAATAATAATTCACAAAGATAAGCACTTTATTATTTAGTAATGCAAAGATAAAACATAAAAAAATGAAGGTGTATCCTACTTGAAAGAAAAATGAAAAATGAAATGGAAAAATGACATCTGAATTCAACGCTAATATGTACAAGTAAACTGGGGTGTCTGGTTGATGTTGACACCGTCTTGTAGAAATTGTAGTCGTTGATGATGATGTGTGAGGGGGTCACAGGTGTTGGTGACAACCCAACGACTAGTTCTTCACAGAGTCTATACCCTTGAATAGTCAGTCCAGATGACAGGAACGCAGGTTCTTTACCACTGCGAAGATGAGGGGTAGTCATCTGCGGTTGACTGTAAGTAATCAGGTAGGTAGATTATAAGGTGACGTCCCATGGGCTGTTTCAGTCCGTCTCCTTCAACACTTCTTGTTGGTTGGCAGGTGACCTGATCTGTCATTCCAAGCTGGAAAGAGAGACAGGTTACCCACTGCTTAAGAAATCACTCTCCATGATAAGTGTAAGATGCTTAAAAACGGTGGTGATTATCTAAAAGTCTCATGTGGAGCTTAAAACTGAAAGGACTAAGTTTATTATTGGTCAAAAGTGAAGCTTTCAGCCAATATCCACTAGAATAGGAGCAGAGGCTTTTACTTACAGTTGTGCTGGGAGCTGAGTCGGGTGATTACTGTTTGGCCGGAGCCCCACACGTCACCTTTCGGGGTGGAGAAAAAGGGGGGGAGGGGATAGCGGGAGCTAGACTGACCCTAGCTTAACAAGCAGCCGGCAATCAAACTATCGTTACCATATACTTGCTCGCTACTCCTATCTGTTGAACTTTTCCCTCACAACGCTTCACTGAAGAATATTCCTCTTTATTGTCGCTACTGGAATTGTAATTAAGAGCTTGGAAATCATACTCAGTATCACTATCATGATCGCTGCTCACATTCAAGTCCTGGACATGGTAAAATATGAGTTTCCTCTTTTGCTGTGGTACAACTGAACTTAAAAGATGGCCCAGCACCAGAGGTGGAAGGTTGATAGTCGTCGGGGTTTTCAGCACTATTTCTGGTATCCTGGGCATTGCTTTTGGCCACAAACTCCTCAAAACCATGAAATTCATCTTCATGACACTTCCATCTGTGTTATAACTATCACCTGGGAAAAGAAGAGTCCCAATTCACAGGGGAATGAGGTATTCCTCACTGCTAGGCATACTGAATTGGCACTCCCACAATACACTGCGGCCTCCCTGATTTTTTTTATACTGCGCACACTGAGTACACAGACCCATTTTCTCACATGTAGGCCTACCAGCTTTCTCCTGCCAGATTTGAAGCCAGTAGAATTTTGGCATAGTATTATGGAACTGACACTGGCTTGCAAGCCGCAATATTACGGGACCGACAGTGAAAAGGTTAAGAAATACTGTGCTGTACCTGAAGCAGAAAATAGTCACAGTGAAGATGAAACCATTTGTACAGGTTAAAATAACAACCAGTAGTTTTCCTAAGAGTAGCACATAAGTTCCATACTGCTACTAGTGGTTATATGTAAATAACCTATCATTGAACATTAAATATAATTCAATATTAAAAAATAATGAATAATTAATAAAGAAAATTAAATCTTGACAATGACTGCAGGATGACCTCAGAAATAGTCAAGTGAGTGCTACAGGTAAGAGTTAAACCTCAGCAAGTGAAAAGTAAAGAAACTTGGCATCGGGGAGATAGAATGAATTATACCGTCTAGGTGTATACCTGTGATATACTTGTAATCAGTTTCTAGAGATTTTCTACTTTCACAGCCCTGAGGTTGGGCTTTTTTGTTAATTGCCTGTTCAACCACACTACTGCTGTTGGTGGCCCATTGGCTGCCAAAAATTTATTAGTCTGGTTGATTTGGCACTTGGTAGAGGTAGTTATCCACTTCTCTAAGAATGAATTTGAATGAAAGTACTTGAGAACAAACATAATGCTTCATCAAGTTCTAAAATTTCACACAAACAGAATATCAGCAATGTAGGTTAGATTAGCACATTTTCAAATGGCCTTCAGAAGCCTGAAAATGAAAGCTTTCAAATCATTAGTCATCACACATTTAAGCAGATCCAGCTATGACTCTATCCCTGCAACTTTAAATTGGTGAGTATATAACAAAACTTGAGAAAGTTAAGAGGTATGCTGCCAGAGTGGTACAAGATGGAAGAGTTATAAGGAGTGACTGTGTGAACTTAATCTCATGGCTATGTAGAAATGTAGCTCGAGACATGATAATGATATACAAAATCCAAGCCACAGACAAGTACATATAAGTAATTTGATAAAAAAAAATAAAGGTAAAAAATGGGGGTGGGGTGGGGGAGGGCAATCCAAATGGAGTTGAATTCCCATTATTATTATATTTGCATGTGCTAACTAGAGTTTAATACTCAAATGAGCCATGTGGTGGAAAGCACTTTTACAGTATAACATCAGCAAAAACCCAAATTTTCACGTAGACTCAAAAGTAAACATGGCAGAGCTAGCTCACATCAACTGATCAAATGTCAAAAAGTGGACTCAAGAGTTTAATCAATCAATCAATCAATCAATTTTTATTTCATTGCAAGATTACATTGAGATTATGAAATTACAAAAATGAGTTGCAGTGCAAAGAGCCACTATCATGCCTAGGCATTATGGGCAGACTTAATTTAATGACTTACACGCTACATAATACTAAAGAAATTGAACATAGTTTGTTTAAGTTGTACATCATGTTTATTTATAGTACACAGTAATTTTACTCAAATTACAATAGTTTCAATAGTAAATATTGACATTATATTATGGGAATATAACATTGTGAGTTGTTGAAAGTAGTTTACAGTATGAGAATGCTACAATTGGGTGTAAGGCAGTAATGTTTTGGGTAGGTATTTATACTACAAGGTAGTTTTAATCAATGTATGAACTCTGGGCGTCATGTTTTGGAGTTTTAAAATTTAGGTAATCGGGAGATTTTTTGGTAAAGTTAAATATTGAGTATTTAGTTTAGGGTAAATAAGTGGTTTTTGAGAAGTCTTAAATTGATGTTCAGACTGGGTTACTTTAGTATTTACTGGTAATGAATTTCAAATTTTGGGGCCCTTTATGTGCACAGAGTTTTTACACAGTGTGATATAGACACAGGGTACATCAAAAAGAAAAAGAGATCTGTCTTGTGTTATGGTCGTGTGACCTGTTAAGGTTGGTGAGGAGAAGTTTGAGTGGAGGCTTTATGTTTGAGTATAGTGCTCTATGTATGTAGTAGGCACATGAGTAAGTATGGATGTTCTTTAAGGCGAGTAGTTTTAGACTTTTGAATATTGGTAGAGTATGCTGTCAGGAGTGGGAATTTGTTATCATTCTGACTGTAGCCTTTTGCTGGGTTATTAGTGGCCTTAGGTGATTTAATGTTGTTGATACCCATGCATAAATGCATATGTGAGATAAGGGTAGATGAGTGAATGATACGATGCAAGGAGAGCTGATTGCGGAACATAGTACCATATCTTTGAGAGTATACCAACTGTCTTAGAGATTTTCTTGGAAATTTGTTGTAGTATATGTGTCTGGAATTTGACCTAAAGCTTAACATCTGTAAACTCACCTAGGCAAGCATACACATGATCAAGTATGCACACATCCATACACCAAAATTAAAAAAGGTCACCAGATTGCCTTGAAATAGTGTATTTTTTTCCCTGCACTACATATATCTAGCTACCCCATGTATAGAGGTTGCAAATTAATCATCATCTGTTGGTTTTGTGTCAGGTCAGAATGAATCATTGCCATGGATTGTCCATTTTTGTATAAGCTTTACTGTAACCAATCATATTTATGAGAAGCTGAACAAGTGTGACTTGGGAGGTTATGAGAGTGGTACATCTTTTTGGAAAGTGGATTGCAAGGGCACTATGAGAATTTTTTTTTTTAAACAATATATGCATAAAGAATTGAGTGGTAATACTGTATTGTACTTATAACTCATGTCTGTTAAAATAGTGTTTTTGATGTGTATGTTTCTCTTTTACCTGTCCTATGTCAAGTCAGACACTGATTTTGCTGTTAACCTATTATACAAATGAAATCCCAGTTATATGTTGATTTCAGAAAGTTTTGTTGCTGTATCCTGTCACTTCTAGCATTCATATTTACTTTGTATGCATTTACAAAATCTCTTTTGATCATTTTGGCAAAAAATGTCTATCTGTATTTTCAATAATTAAAAGGCCCAACACTATCAGTAGCATAAGCTGAGGCAGTTCTGTTAATAGGAATTGGCCAGTTGTTCTAAAACAAAATAAAAATGTACATATAAGAGTAGAGATGTATAGTTGTCTGTGGAAATACACACAAGAAAAACTACAGTGAGCCCTCAAATTAATTAATGGACTCATAAAATGGGTGCACATAAATGCTGATTGCCCAAGGATTCCGAATTATAAAATTGATTTTTTCTGACTGTAACCTAAGCGGACAAAATTCAGAAACATCACACTTCGTTCATTGATTCAGAAGACTACCAGACACTGAAAATATTGTAAGCAGTTCAGTACTATACAAGTACTGTAAATAAAACGAATAAATTGAAAGTGCAAAAGTACATACTGCCAAGTACAGTGGATGGATGGTATACAAATTTTACAGTAATTTTATTTAGCTTCTGTGGTGGTAAGATGAGGTGTAAAGTGCCATGATCGATAGTGGTGACTCAGAATAACTTGTATCCTAAATCAGAGGAGCTGCCAAGTACCACTGCTGAAACTGTAAACAACTCACTACAGTAGGACCCCTGTATCCATGGGGGATATGTTCCAAGGACCTGTCAAGTTTAATTGATAAATTACACACAATAAGTGGAGAATTATCACTTTTTCATTGATGGGAATCACTTCACGTCTTCTCTTAAATTCAAATTCATTTATTTCTTTGCAAGTAGTACATTGAGATTATATTTTTACAATAATAGGTTGCAGTGCAAAGAGAGCCTCTATTATGCCTAGGCATTATTGGCTGACTTAATTTAATGGCCTACTAACTACTTATCACTAAAGAAATTATCATAGTTGTACAGTAGTTCTATTAATTATAAGTGAATCTAATTTATACAAACCAAAGGATATACATATTCATGGATTCAAAAATGCTTTTTATGAAACATGATTCAAGAGTAGTTTTCAGTAGTTCACTGCATGAGACTGCTACAATTTGGTGAAGGGCAATACAATACTGGTTTTGGTAGGTATGTACAGTGGACCCCCACATAACGATTACCTCCGAATGCGACCAATTATGTAAGTGTATTTATGTAAGTGCGTTTGTACGTGTATGTTTGGGGGTCTGAAATGGACTAATCTACTTCACAATATTTCTTATGGGAAAAAATTCGGTCAGTACTGGCACCTGAACATACTTCTGGAGTGAAAAAATATCGTTAACCGGGGGTCCACTGTATACTTCTATGTGGTAATTTGTCAATATATGAGCTTGGCTGTCTAGTCATGAAGTTTTAAGATATAGGTAACTGGTAGATTTATTGGTAATGTTAAATATTGAGTATTGAGTATTTAGTCTAGGGTGATTAAGTGGCTTTTGAGGAGAGTCTTAAATTGATTTTCAGAGTGGGATGCTTTGGTATTTTCTGGTAATGAATTCCAAATTTTGGGGCCCTTTATGTGCATAGAGTTTTTACACAGTGTGATATGGACACTGGGTACATCAAGAAGAGATCTGTCTTGTGTTATGTTCATGTGTCCTGTTAAGATTGGTGAGGAAAAGTTTGAGTGGAGGGTTTATGTTTGCGTGTATTCGTTCCATGTATGTAGTAGGCACATGAATAAGTATGGATGTTCTTAATGGTGAGCAGATTTAGACTTTTGAATATTGGTGGAGTATGCTGTTGGGAGTGGGAATTTGTTACCATTCTGACTGCTGCCTTTTGCTGGGTTATTAGTGGTCTTAGGTGATTTAATGTTGTTGATCCCTATGCACAAATTCCATTTGTGAGATCAGGGTAGATGAGTGAATGAAACAGTGCAAGGAGAGCTGATTGTGGAACATAGTATTGTATCTTTGATTAGAGATTTTCTTGGTTATTTGTTGTATATGTGTCTGGAACTTGAGGCTACTGTCAAGGTGGATTCCTAGGAATTTTCCCTCCGTGAGTCTTGTGACGGGTGATCCGTTTAGCGTTACATTAAGTGGAACATTTGCAGCTCTGTTTCCAAACTGAGAAGTAGGTTTTGTCAGTATTCAGTGTAAGTTTATTAGTCATCGTCCAGGCAGATATTTTCTGCAATCCAGCATTGACTGTGTTGGCGAGTATGACTAGGTTTGGGTGAGAGAAGACGTATATAGTGTCATCTGCAAATAATATGGGTTTGAGAAGCTGTGATGCATTCAGTAGGTCATTGATGTAAATGAGAAAGAGGAGTGGTCCAAGGACACTTCCCTGTGGGACTCCAACTGGGATTGGTTGTGTGGAAGAGTTTGCACCATTTGTGTACACATACTGGCTTCTGTTGCTAAGGTATGACTTTAGGTAGTTGAGGGAGTGGCCTCTTATACCATAGTGTGTTAATTTAATGTACAGCAGGTCATGGCTGACTGTATCAAAAGCTTTATGTAAATCAATGAAAATTCCCAGCGGGACTTCTTTCTTTTCAAGAGCAGTATATATTAGTTCTAGCATGTGTATGATAGCATCATTTGTGCTTTTATTATTCCTGAATCCAAACTGACAGGGGTTTAGTATGTTATGTGAGACGAGGTAGGAATAGATCCGTCTATGAATTCATTTTTCAAAGATTTTAGAGAGGAATGATAAGTTAGATATTGGTCTATAGTTATTCAAGTCAGCTTGGTCACCTCCTTTGTGTATCAGAGTGACCCTTGGTATTTTGAGAATTGTTGGGAAGGTGGAGGATTCAATGGATTTGTTAAAGAGTGTTGCAATAATTGGTGACAATACTTGAGAAGCTTTTTTGTACATAAAAGTTGGCAAGTTGTTTATGTCTCCTGCCTTGTTTTTAAGGGTGTTGATAATGCATGAGACTTCTGTTGGGTTGGTTGGAGCTAGGAATAGTGTGCTTGGGTAGGTGCTTGTGAGGTAGTCCGATGGACGGGTGTTTGAGTTTGGGATTTTGCTTACTAGGTTCTTTCGTATAGTGGAGAAGAAAACATTGAGTCTGTTTGCTGTTTCAGTTGGTGGGAGTAGGGGTTCATCTGATTTTGTTAATTTTATTGTTTTGTTTTTGGATATCGTTTTAGTTCCAAGAATTTCAGATAGAGTTTTCCAGGTCTTTTTCATATCACCTTTGACGGTTTGTAGTCTGTTTTCATAATACAATTTTTCTGACTTTCTTATGAGGCTGGTAAGAGCTGATGAGTAATGTTCTGACTGGTCTCTAGTTATTTGGCCCATTCTGTACTGTTTTTCATATTGGTGCTTTGTGTTAATGGATTTAAGGATGCTGGGTGTTAGCCAGGGACTATTCAGTCTCTTAGCTGTGATCTGTCTAGTTTTTCTAGGGCAATGTTTGTTACAGAGGTAATGGGCCTTTTTTTAGAAAATTATTTATACATTCATTCATATCTGTATATGTTTCGAGCTCATTTTGCCAGTCGATGTTATTCATAGCTGCTATAAAGTTATTTACAGCTGTCTCATTATGTAGTCTGAAGGTAACTTTAGTAATGTCTTGGGGCAATTTACTACCTAGATTGGTTATGAGAAAGGTTGGGTAGTGGTCTGTGGTGTTGTCTGTGATTATGCCTGATTTTAAAGGGGTTATGATGTTAGTCCAGATGTGGTCTATTAAAGAGACACTGGTCTCAGAGATTCTTGTAGGTTTAGATATTGTTGGTAGCAACAAGCAGTTGCTTATAGTGTTGGTGAATTCGGTTACTTGTGGGTCCTCGTCATGTAGTAGATTTGAAATCTCCTGTTAGCAGCAGGTGGTCTTTGTTCATATGTGCATCAGTTATCAAGTTTCCTAATTTTTTACTAAAGTGGTAAATGTTTGACTGTGGTACTCTAATAGATGTTTATAACTATGAGGAGTTTTTGCAGGTCTTTTGATTTAAATTTAGCTATGATATATTCACCATGCTCATCCCTTGTGCAAGATTTATAGATACATTCAAGTTGATTTGAGTAGTATATGGCTGTTCCACCCCCTAGCTGGTCTGTCCTACAATTGTGTATGGTTGTGTAACCAGGAATGGCATAGACATCTGTAATACCAGGCTTTAGCCAGGTTTCTGTGAGTGTGATGATTGACAGACTGGAATGAAGGGAACTGAGTAATGCTGTGAGGTCATCATAATGTTTGCTCAAGGATCTGACATTGTAATTAAAGATAGTGATGCTATTGTTTGCTCTGAGTAATGTCTTTGCTTGGTCTGCTGTATAATAATTAGTTGCTGTTTGATTCGTGTAATTCATTTAAGAAAAAGTTTACATCAGGATCAATGCCTGTAGTCATAAGAATGAGAGTGACTCTACAACTAGATTTTTGTAATAAGATATTATGTTATTAATAATTATGATACTGAACTACTTTATCTTGCTGGCTAATGGATTGTTACAAATAGGAGGTTGGTATCAAGATCAATGCTTGTAATCAAAGATTTATAGTGAATCTATAACTAGACTTAGGAATAAAACTATGTAGATATTCTACAACTAGGGAAAATTATAGGAAAACAATGAAATTATACACTTTAGCACCTGAACTAGCACCTTAATTATTTTAACAAATGTGAGTATATGAACTATGGTAGATATTTAAAGCTAAAATAAAGGAGCTAGTGAATATATATAATAATAAATGAAAGTAAAATACTGTAGCACCTGAGCTAGTGATTATAAAAACAAATGAAGAAAGTAAAATACTGTAGCACCTTAGTTAGCACGTTAATTATTTCAACAACTGTGACTATATGAATAAGGGGAAAAATATTCTAGCACTTGAATTAGCCCCTTAATTGTTATTAAAACTAAGAGTATTGTAAAAACTGAATAAAGGGCAGTACTGTACAAGGTATTGGTATGTAGAGAACTATTTCAGGAGAAAATTGTTAAATATATATAGGGACTAAACTAAGTAGTGGTAAACAAAACTAAATGGATAGATAGTAACTATGATATAAAATTAATCTGGGAGTAAGATTTGCCTTATAGTATAAACTTTGAGCAATTAATAGCACAAAAAGAAATAGTATATGAGGTAGTTGGTATTAGCTAGTAAAAGATGGTACAAGGAATTGCACAATAATGTAATAGGAACATACACTAATATTTGTAAATTGGGAGTAATGGGAAAATTGGGTAAGATTGTGAAGAAAAAGATAATAAGGGATTTATAACAGTGCTTTAAATGGGAATAGTTGGTAATACAGATATTAATACAGATATTATTAACAATTAGTCTTTGAAGAACTTTTGCCATCACTACTTTTGCACTCTGAGGCCATTATTAAGCAAAATTAAGGGTTATTTTCAGGCCACGGTAAACCACAGATAAACAATACTGTGGTTACAGGACCTGCATATATGGGGGGTTCTACTGTAGTAGTAGATGGCTAGCATTAACAATAAACTTAACAGCATAGTCTGTAAATTTGTCTTTGCTTCTTTGGATATTAGACATTGTTTCTTATCACCATATTCCTCACATACCTATGCTACAAACACCACTCAACCTTTCTTATCAGTTCAAGTTTCTGTATAACACTGAGAGTCACATGTTTCCCCTTGGCACTGCCACTATGTTAATTGCACTTAAATTAGTATGTTAACGAAGTCACACAAAACTGTTAATCCAGAAAAAAAATGGAGACTGAATGATTAGTATATGTATGAATGAGCATGGACACACTGATATGGGTAGTCTATGACTGAGAACAATGAAAACAGGTCCTGGACAAAGAGGCGCTGCCTTGTACTGGAAGAATGTCAAAACTGAACTTTGTAAATTGATTCAAAAGACTACTGAACACTATCACTACAGATAAAATCTGGAATCTGTGACTTTTTTATTTTGTTCAATTGTTCCAGCATTTGTCAGGCCAATTTTTTTTTGTGTCTGCAGCTTCTGAAATCCATTATATGGTCTATTAATTTGAGGGTTTGCTATAATGAAGAAAAGGAAGAATGGAAAGGGAAAACAGACATAAAACAAGCAAGAAAGAATGTGATATTTTAGATTTCTTTTGGATGAAAGTTGAAAACAAAAGCTTTAGTTTGTGTTTAACTAACACTGACATTTTTCGAAGGTGAGTGCTGACAAACAATTAAATTAGACATGAACTGAGCCCTTCAGGCATTATGCTTAGTTCTGTTGGTGCTAGTAATGCTGCTGTTCAAGTCATAATAAAAATAGCTACTAGTGTAAGGCGAGAAAAAATATATATTATTGGGGGAAGGTGTGGAATCTTAAGAATGTGTGGGAACCTCGAGAATACTGTTGCCATTTAAGAGTAGTCACTGAAAAGGAGAACCTTTATCGGGAAAAGGTAAGCTCAATTTGCTCCATATTAGGTAAAAAGTAGCGTGTCCATGAGTAAAGGCAGTGAGGTCACTACCTGACCATACTTTATTTTATTTTAGAACTTTGTATATGACAATAAGAGCAAATCTAATCATTATCTCTCTCCAATCCACCAGGAGGCCTGGTCACAGACCGGGCCGCAGGGGCGTTGACCCCCGGAACTCTCTCCAGGTAAACTCCAGGTAATCCAATGCAACTCTAACTACAACCATGTTTCCTGACAATAAGAAAACCAATTTAATCAAAATATTTGTACTGTGAAAAATATTCTGTAAGGCCCTGCTTATACAGCAGGTTAAGTTCCAAGCTACTGCTGTACAGCAAAAATCAGTGTAAAGTGAATCATAGCCTTTTTTTCACTTTCGGATGCATATAAAAGCCCGATAACATGTTTACACTATCGTAAATTAAGTGAGCAATGGAGCTAGGCCTAAAAAATGCATATACAGTACACACATTACTCACTTTAAAATATTTTCAGCCTTAGTTTATAGTGAGTGGTGAATATATTTATTGTATGTAGTCTGAATAAATGAAGAATGGGTATAATTGAAAACCGCTGTACGTATTAGCAAAACACTGTAAAGCGAAGCATTGTAGAGCGAGGCCTGCCTGCATACTTGTATCCACTGTTCAGTGCTATATGATCCATATTGGTTTACCATATGTTTTGAAATATTATAATGTATCCAGTGTTTATAACTCGGTATTTAGAATTTGATTGATTTTTCAATTGATGTAAAGGTGATGTTGCATCCAAATTAAGACAAATCACATTAGGTGTCCCATAGCTCGATTGCTAGGGCACTCAGCTTAAGCCCGGGGGTCGAGTCCTGGTATGGGTGAAAACCTTAGGATGTGTTTCCTTTAGACTGCTGTCCATGTTCACCTATCAGTAAAATAGGTACCTGGGTGTTAGTCAACTGGTGTGGGTCACATCCTGGGAAAAAAAACTGACCTAATTTGACTGAAATGCTCTGCATGACAAGGGGCTTTTTATATAGTAGTATGTCACTGATGTCAGCTAGGACTGTATACCTTGTACATGTACTTGTAGAAATAAAGATTATTATTATTATCATCATAATTATTAAGAATGCAATCTATTTAAAACAGGAATTCCTCAAACATTTAACATGTATCCAGTTTACAGTAGCAGACTTCCTAGGTCTTGAACATTAAAAAAAGGATGTATGTACACAGAGAAATATCTTTTTTCTTACATTATTCATTTCATAGATAGCATTAAGTAATATACTTGTGAGTATACCTGGAAAGGGTTTCAGGGGTCAGCGCCCCTGCGGCCCAGTCTGATACCAGGCCTCGTGGTAGATCAGGGTCTGATCAACCAAGCTGTTACTGCTGGCCGGATGTAAACAGACATAAGAACCACAGCCCGGCAGCTAGGCCTATGGCAATTCTCCCCCCACACTTCCATTTAAATCCACTCCATGCCAATTTCTCAGTGTTGGTAGTATTTTTTGTGCTATGTTCCCCTTCCTCTAGCCAGTCCACTCCCTTCACCATGGCCAATATCATTCCATATTCAAAATACATAAGGCTGAGAATTATTTTACAGGAAATTTGCATATATTTTAGTGTTGCAATTAGCCTTGACTTTAACATGTGCTTCAGTAAAGTCTAACTACTGTACAGTAGTAATTAGAAAACAACAATGTTAAGAGTTCCAATATTTTCAATAATTTTTTTAATACAATTTTGCTTGAAAAGGAAATACTATAACTTAATACAAATGCCAATTATGTAATTTTTATTTTTAAAGTGTTATTTACCTCTATAGTTAATTTACCCCTGTATTTATAACAAAAATGGTTTTGCAATCCAAGAAGTGGGGAGTCATGTGTCTGTCAATGTGATAATTCTTTCTTCTAGCTGTACCAAACATTATAGCCAATAATAAATTGATGAGGTCATCTTTATAGTTTTATTTGTTCCATTTTACAATGCCCCCAAAAAATGAATACATATTTAAAGTAACGTTTACTAAATCTAAATATGTATCAAATAACTTGGAATATTGTAGCACAGAATAACCCACAGGAATTTACAACTTTTTTGTGAATCTAGGTCTCCTTCCTCTATGCAATAGCTGCAATCCTATGATAACAAGTAAAAATTCACTCATGAGCATATACAATATAAAATCAAGAAAAAGTCTATACATACTACTTTATGTACTTTACTTTTATCAAAAAATTATGATCATACCAGATAAGCAAAAGTTGGCTTAATAAAAAATCAATGTACAATTGGTCAACAAACAAATGAGTAAAATTAATTCAAAATTCAATCATAATCCTCCTTTTATCTCCTTTCTCCCCTCTCTCTACCATCAATCACTAGTCTGTCTTTGTCTGGATTGAAGTGCACACCTCAGTAAGCTGTAAATACCCCTCTCTTTCTTCTTTCCTCTGTCCACTCACTCCTGGTTCTGACTGTGTTGGCACAAACCAACTTCGTTTGGCTGAGTGCAAGACACCCAAATTGAAAACCGCCCATAGGATTTCATTTTAAATATGCTCATTGGATTTACTATGCTGAAATCTATTTACTTTTCAGCCACCCCCTCCCCTCATATATATTCTGGTTCCCTTCTTGCTTCCCTGTGTGAGTTGTTAATGGTTCAAGCCAGACTGAAACATTACAGGCTTCATTCTCCTAAGTGTGGATTATTTGTGCATTCTCTATTTTCTTTCCACTAAGTCTCCCCTATGGTGCCCCGTGGCCTGGTGGCTAAAGCTCTTGCTTCACGCAGCGAGTGTCTGGGTTCAAGTTCCTGTGAGGGTAGAAACATTGGGCATGTTTCTTTACACAGGTTGTCTATGTTCACCCATCAGTAAAATGGGTACCTGGGTGTTGGTCGACTGGTGTGGGTCACATCCTGGGACAAAACTGACCTAATTTGCCTGAAATTCTCTGCATAACAAGGGGCTTTCTATATATTAATACATATATATATTATAATCTGATTCCATCTTTAATGTTAGTTTAATTGTTTTTTAGTTTATTTATTTATTTATTTTGTCTTTGCAAACAGTACACTGAGATTTTGTATTTACAATAGTGGGTTGCAATGCAAAGAGAGCCTCTATTATGCCTAGGCATTATGGGCCAACTTAACATTATTGGCTTACAGACTACTTAACACTAAGGATTATATCATAGTTGTACAGTAGGATAGTAATTATTTCATAGTTGTACAGTAGATTATTAATTATAAATGAATCAAAATTTGTATAAGACAAAAGATATATTCATATACTATTCGAAAATGCTTTTTGTGGAAACAATGATTCAATTATATTCCTGTCAACAATGGATAAAAGGTTCAAAGTGATTGTTGAAGTTATGATGTGGGAGTACTTAAATATGTGTGTACTGAGTATTTAGCGTTTAGTCTAGGGTGATTAAGTGGCTTTTGAGAAGAGTCTTTATTATGCACCCCATACCCATCCTGTGGATGGTAGTCAAAAGATTAGAGAGGTACATAATGGGTCCAGGGACTGGACCCCAAAGTTTTGATAGCTGAGCAAGTTACAAAGGTAATGAACTCCAGGTAGATCTGGTCACAATCATGACAAGTTGCAAAGGTATTTACAGATTAGAGGTACATAATGGGTCCAGGGACTGGGCCCCAAAGTTTTGATAGCTTAACAAGCTACAAAGGTAATAAATCATGTAAGTAAACAAATTTACTTATGTTTATACATGGGTACACCTAGGTAGTAGGTTGGTAAACAGCAACCGCCGAGGGAGGTACTACCGTCCTGCCAAGTGAGTGTACAACGAAAGCCTGTAATTGTTTTACATGATGGTAGGATTGCTGGTGTCTTTTGTCTGTCTCATAAACATGCAAGATTTCAGGTATGTCTTGCTACTTCTACTTGTACTTAGGGCACACTACACATACATGTACGAGCATATATATACACACCCCTCTGGGTTTTCTTCTATTTTCTTTCTAGCTCTTGTTCTTGTTTATTTCCTCTTATCTCCATGGGGAAGTGGAACAGAATTCTTCCTCCATAAGCCATGCGTGTTGTAAGAGGAGACTAAAATGCCGGGAGCAAGGGGCTAGTAACCCCCTCTCTCGTATAAATTACTAAATTTAAAAAGAGAAACTGTCGTTTTTCTTTTTGGGCCACCCTGCCTTGGTGGGATACGACCGGTGTGTTGAAAGAAAGAACATAGGTACAATCATGAACAAATTATAAAGTAATAAGCAAGTCACACATCCATACCTGATCACAATTGTAATGAGTTATTGGTGCAAATATTAATTGTTGGGTCACACACACACACTAGCCAAATGCAAAGTCATGAAGATCGGGGAAGGGCAAAGAAGACCACAGACAGAGTATAGGCCAGGCGGCCAAAGACTGCAAACCTCACTCAAGGAGAAAGATCTGGGGGTGAGTATAATACCGAACACGTTGCCGGAAGCCCACATTAACCAAATACTGTAACTGCTGCGGCAAATGGGCGCCTGGCAAACCTGAGAATAGCATTCCAATACCTCAGTAAGGAATTGTTCAAGACTCTATACACTGTGTACGTCAGGCCCATACTGGAGTACGCAGCACCAGTTTGGAACCCACACCTGGTCAAGCACGTCAACAAAGTAGAGAAGGTGTAAAGGTTTGCAACAAGGCTGGTTCCAGAGCTAAGGGGAATGTTCTACGAAGAAAGGTTAAGGGAAATCGGTCTGACGGCACTGGAGGACAGGAGGGTCAGGGGAGCCACGATAACGATATATAAAATACTGCGCGGAATAGAAAAGGTGGATAAAGACGGGATGTTCCAGAGAAGGGACACAGAAACAAGAGGTCACAATTGGAAGTTGAAGACTCAGATGAATCAAAGGGATGTTAGGAAGTATTTCTTCAGTCATAGAGTTGTCCTGCAGTAGAATAGCCTACAAAATGACGTAGTGGAGGCGGGAACCATACATTCAAATTCAAATTCAAATTCAAAGTTTATTCTCTATAAGGATTACAATGCTGAGTTTACAGAATTTGGTTATTGTGTGGTTTACATGTAGTAAAATAATAATTACAGAGTGTACCACTAGAACACCTAGCATGGCTAGACATTTCGGGCAGACTTAAATTAAATTTTAAATTTAAAATATTACAAAATTATGAGGTAAGTTGGTATTATGGCTAAGTGACTAAATACTAGTTTGTGAGTTTAGCAATGTGAATGCTTTTGTTTTGGTATTACAACCCAGGATTTCAAAGGCCTGTTATCCCAGGTGTAATGGGAGCAAAAGAAACACAGCAGAAAAAAGTTTAGACTTATATTATCCTTCACCAATTTAGAACAGCAATATGTACACTATGTACAGTAATAAGTATAGTGCACGTCACGGTAAGCAAGGCAGAAATAGAAGCCACAAGATAGCAGACCGTGCTCAACCAGCTCTAGAATGGGAATGACAAGGGCAGACAGGAGAGCGGTATCCACATAACCTCTGCGATTGCCAATCCCACCTTCTTATTGGCTAGAACCTGGTCACTAGTTGAACGATGGGGCCCCATCACCAACTCTTAGCAACCTGGTTCGCTGGTTGGGGGAGATAGCCTGTAAATGAGGGTGTGTCCATGCGCCGAATAAAGGTTACGTACTCTTTGCATGCCACATTTGGCAATATACATAGTTTCAGTATTGGAGTATCACAGGCCAACTTATGACTAGTTAAGATTCATTATTTTGAGATTGAGATTGATATTTCTGTTTATGGTCAAATGGGTGAGTGAGTGTAAGTGTTAACCACCAGGTGGTTAATTAGTTGACAGGGTGTATCAGGGAGATAAGATGTTTTCTGATGGTAGTTTTGAAGGTGATGAATGTGTCTGCAGTTTTAGAATTTTCAGGTAGGGTGTTCCAGATTTTAGGGCCTTTGACATACATTGAATTTTTGTAAAGGTTTAGTCTGACACGGGGAATGTCATAGAGATGTTTGTGTCTGGTGTTGTGCCTGTGGGTTCTGTCGCAACTATCAAGAAAGCATTTTAGGTCAAGGTTAATATTGGAATTTAAGGTCCTGTAGATGTAGATTGCACAGTAGTAAGTGTGGATGTACTGGACAGGGAGTAAGTTTAGATCTATGAAGAGTGGGGGGGTGTGTTGCCAGGGATGGGATTTACTGATTATTCTTACTGCGGCTTTTTGTTGGGTTATTATTGGCTTTAGGTGTGTTGCTGCAGTTGAACCCCAAGCACAGATAGCATAGGTGAGGTATGGATATATAAGTGAATGGTATAGTGTGAGAAGGGCAGTTTGCGGCACGTAGTATCGTATCTTGGAAAGGATCCCAACCGTTTTGGATACTTTTTTGGTTATGTGTTGGATATGGATGCTCAAGTTCAGGTTGTTGTCGAGGTATAGGCCTAGGAATTTGCCCTCATTATGCCTGGCAATTAGAGTGTTGTCGATCTTAATGTTAAATTGCGCATCTCCTGCTCTGCTACCAAACATGATGTAGTAGGTTTTGTCAGTGTTAAGCGTAAGTTTATTGGCTGTCATCCAAGTCGATATTTTGATCAGCTCCTCATTAACAATGGTGTTGAGGGTGGCAAGATTAGGGTGAGAGATGACATAAGTCGTGTCGTCAGCAAAGAGAATGGGGTTCAGGTGTTGAGATACGTTTGGAAGATCATTGATGTATATGAGGAAGAGCAGGGGACCAAGGACACTTCCCTGCAGAACTCCAGTATCAAGTGGCTGTGTTGTTGATGCTGTGTCTTTAATGGTGACATACTGATACCTATTAGTAAGGTAAGATTTGAAATATGCAAGCGCATGGCCTCTTATACCATAATGGTCAAGTTTGTGGAGTAGGATGCCATGGTCTACTGTGTCAAAAGCTTTTCTTAGGTCAATAAAAATTCCTAGTGGATATTCCTTATTTTCCAATGCTGTGTAAAGCAGATCTAGCATTTTTACGATTGCATCGTTAGTGCTTTTATTTTTCCTGAATCCAAATTGGCAGGGTTTGAGTATGTTTTGTGCCGTTATAAATGAATATAGTCTCCTGTGCACGAGTTTCTCAAAGATTTTGGATAGCAATGGTAAGTTTGATATTGGCCTATAGTTGTTTAAATCTGTAGGGTCACCACCTTTATGTATTGGTGTAACCCTTGCCATCTTGAGTAGTTTCAGGAAGGTGCTAGTTTCTAGTGACTTGTTAAAAAGTAATGAGATAGCATGCAAGAGGACATGGGCCGCTCTCTTGTACAATAATGGTGGGACATGAGACAGATTCCCTGAGTTATTTTTAAGTGACTATAATCTCAGTGACTTCCATGGGCTCAGTTGGAGCAAGATAGAAGGAATTTGGGAAATTCCCATCTAGGTAGTCCCCGGCATGGGCATTGGTGCATGGGATTTTATTGGCGAGATTAGAACCTATGGTTGAGAAGAAGTCGTTTATCTTGTTAGCTGTGTCAGTGGGATGCAGTGGTGTTTCATTAGGTTTAGTTAGGGCAATATTCTTGGGTTTTTTCAGTTTGTGGGTCCCTAGAATCTGAGAGAGTGTTTTCCAGGTCTTTTTTATATCTCCTCTTGTGTCAGTGAATCTACTGGAGTAGTATAGTTGTTTGGCTGTCTTTATTACTTTGGTGAGGACTGATGAATAGTGTTTAAGAATATCTTTGTGTATTAAGCCCTGCCTATATTGCTTTTCATATTGGTGTTTCTTATCAATGGATTTCAGAATGGTGCTGGTTAGCCATGGGCAACCAAGCCGTTTGTTTGTGATCTGTTTCGTTTTTATAGGACAATGTTTGTAGTATAGTCTAAGTAATTTGTTAAGAAAAGTGTCTGTCCAGTCATCAATACCATTGGCCTTGGAGAATTCTGTAGGCCAGTCAACAGTCTCTAGGTCAGCTGTGAACTTCCTTATTGAGGCCTCATCATGGAGTCTAAATGAAACTTTGTTGTATTCAAGTAGTGGTTTACTAATGTTTGTCAAGAGGAAGGTAGGGTAGTGGTCTGTAGTGCTATCTGTGATTATCCCTGATTTAAGGGGGGCTAGTATATTGGTCCATATGTGGTCTATTATGGTTGCACTTGTTTCAGTGAGCCTGGTGGTTTAGTTATTGTTGGTATGAGAAGTGTGTTGTTCATATTGTTGATGAAATCAGTTACAGGCTGATCATCTAGTAGGCCAAGGTTGATGTTGAAGTCTCCAGCTAAGAGAAGGTGGTGCTTATTCATTTGTCTGTTTGTTATTAGTGCCTTTAGTTTCTCACTGAAATTTGGGATGTTTGTGTGGGGTATCCGGTAAATGGCACCGATTGTTATAGGCGTCTTAAGGTTTTTTACAGTAAAATTAGCAAAAATGTATTCTCCATATTCATCACTAATGCAAGTGGTGCTAATACAAGATAACTGGTTAGAGTAATAGATTGCAATACCACCCCCAACTTGGTTTGGTCTGCAGTTGTGGATTGCTGTGTATCCTGGTAGAAGGTAGATATCTATTATGTCCTGCAGGAGAAGGGTGTCTTTAGTGATTCAAGGAGTGCCAGGAGGTCATCATAGTGTTTGCTTAAGGACCTGATGTTGTAGTTAAGTACTGATAGACTTATAGCATTGTTTAGGATAGTGGTGGCTTGTGATGCTGTGTAGTAAAGGCAGTTACTCTCCAATAGGTTTTGGTTGTGTGTCAGATTATGGAGGTTTAGATCAGGGTCAATGTGATCAATTATCTTCTAGGTTTAAATTATGGTTATTTATACCCTGAGTTGTGGGTTGAGTTTTAGTACTGATATCTGTAGTGGTGGGAAGTTTGGACAAGTGTATAGCTATAGCATTTTGGTCATGTAGAGTATAGTCACTAATACACATAATGGAGTTGGTGTTGTCTATGTGTTGTGCTGGAATGAGCTAAAGTACAACTAGGTATAAACTAATAATATAAAAATACAAATTTAAAATAGCACAAGACTCTCACTTGTAATTGCACTAAGGTCTAATGTAATGACTTTGGTATAGTCTATGTATTGAGCTAGAATGAGCTATAGTACAACAAGGTTTAATCTAATAATATAAAAATACAAATTAAAAATAGCACCAGACTCTCACTAGTAATTACACTAAGGTCTAATATAATGAATTTGGTATTGACTATGTACTGAGCTAGAATGAGCTATAGTACAACTGAGTTTAATCTAATGATATAAAAAAGGCACAAGACTCTCAATTGTAATTGCACTAAGGTGTTATATAAGTTGTTTACAAGAATTAGGTTTGACAAAGCTCATGGAGCAGGGAGACCTAGTAGCAATCAGTGAAGAGGCAGGGTCAGGAGCTATGACTCAACCCCTGCAACCACAAATAAGTGAGTACATACACACACGAGTACACGCACGCACGCATGCATGAGTACAGAAATACACAAACGCGCGCGCGCACACACACACATACAGGCGGGGCCAGGAGCTGAGTCCCACAGAGGCGGGGCCAGGAGCTGAGTCACACAGAGGCGGGGCCAGGAGCTGAGTTACACAGAGGCGGGGCCAGGAGCTGAGTCACAGAGGCGGGGCCAGGAGCTGAGTCACACAGAGGCGGGGCCAGGAGCTGAGTCACACAGAGGCGGGGCCAGGAGCTGAGTCACACAGAGGCGGGGCCAGGAGCTGAGTCACACAGAGGCGAGGCCAGGAGCTGAGTCACACAGAGGCGGGGCCAGGAGCTGAGTTACACAGAGGCGGGGCCAGGAGCTGAGTCACAGAGGCGGGGCCAGGAGCTGAGTCACACAGAGGCGGGGCCAGGAGCTGAGTCACACAGAGGCGGGGCCAGGAGCTGAGTCACACAGAGGCGGGGCCAGGAGCTGAGTCACACAGAGGCGGGGCCAGGAGCTGAGTCACACAGAGGCGGGGCCAGGAGCTGAGTTACACAGAGGCGGGGCCAGGAGCTGAGTCACAGAGGCGGGGCCAGGAGCTGAGTCACACAGAGGCGGGGCCAGGAGCTGAGTTACACAGAGGCGGGGCCAGGAGCTGAGTCACACAGAGGCGGGGCCAGGAGCTGAGTCACACAGAGGCGGGGCCAGGAGCTGAGTCACACAGAGGCGGGGCCAGGAGCTGAGTTACACAGAGGCGGGGCTAGGAGCTGAGTCACAGAGGCGGGACCAGGAGCTGAGTCACACAGAGGCGGGGCCAGGAGCTGAGTCACACAGAGGCGGGGCCAGGAGCTGAGTCTCGACCCCTGCAACCACAATTAGGCGAGTACGTACCTAAAGGCGGTGCCGGATCAGCCGGGCTGTGGTTCGTACGTTGGATCGCGTGCGGCCAGCAGTAACAGCCTCGTTGATCAGGCCCTGATCCACCGGGAGGCCTGGTCGTGGACATGGCCGCGGGGGCGTTGATCCCCGGAATGCCCTCCAGGTAGGGAGTAAAGTCAAGGTATTTTTTCCAGAATGGTCTGTAATATACCACTGTAGATCAAATATTTTGACATATCTTGAACATTTCTGAGTGAGTTGTCTCTGCATTCATTAATTTCATCGAACTGGAGTACATAATGACGCAAGGTGTGACAATAGTCCATCTGGCCAAGTTTACATTTAGTTTAGTCTACATCTGGTGGTGGTGATTTAACCTGCCAAAGATACTTGTAACCCAGCCGGAGCCGGACAGTAGTGACATCCAAGAGTCTGTTTATTTTGTTGGATGCACCATAGACATGTGGCTCCTCCTGAATGATAGTGATGATAGATGTGTAAATCTCCCTAAGTCTTAAGTCAATAAAATTTAATTGAAGTTCTTTTCGTATTATTGTTCTCAAACTGCTGACAGTCCAAGGTTGTAATCTTCTTTTTTTTTTTTTTTTAAAAGCAACATACACATAAACCATACTAAGAAAAACACAAGCCGACAATTAGCAAATCAACAACCGTAGCAGACAATGTCAGTACACACACAAAAAAACAAAATACATTTTAACACATTGATATAACAAAATTCTACTGATATAAACCCAACCTATTTACGAAAAAAACATACCGATTACTAATACAAAACGTCGGAGTCATTATAAAACATGTAGGAATAAGTCCTACAATCATATATATATATATATATATATATATATATATATATATATATATATATATATATATATATATATATATATATATATATATATATATATATATATATATATATATATATATATATATATATGTATATATATACGCATGCACATACACACCTACGCGTATGCGCACATGTGTTCGTACAGAACAAACTGGATTATACATAGATATAAAACTCTAAATGACTAGTCACCAAATAAACTAAAAAAATATTACATCCACTGATAGAACTATACCTAAGACATTGGTTCCCACTAACACACCTACACACACACAAAGTTAATGTTACCGATTAACACTCAATATATAACATAACCTTCCATACAAAATGAAGGGTATATATAAACCCCATAAAATACCTATATATTCTCGTGCATAGTCCATAATGTACCTCTTCAATACGATAAAAAAAAAAGACGTATGACAAGGATAAAGCTATCATCAGATTCGAATATATAAACATATCCTCACATATACATATGAATAGAAACCCCTATATAAAATGTTTCTTATAACAATAAAATAAAAAAAAATCACATACAACTTTAAACTCTGGTTTTACAAAAATCATAAGGTCTACATACCCCGGAGCCCCCGACGGCTCCCTGCAAATAAACTTTACACACTTCAAAACACCTTGCAAACCAGTCAACCATTCCTCATCAGGCATCCAAGCACTCCAAGAGGGCACACCACTGAAGAGACCAACCCCTTGTCTCTCACCCCGTCACCAAGCGGAGTAAACGTTCAACAGTAAATCCACGATATCCCTCCGGAAAACTAGTTACCCACCATCCCCCATATAATTGTTTGTTCCTACATGCTGTCCTATAAAAACACGCCGCTAACGCTTTTATCCTAATGTTTCCCTCCACCTCCCTCATCCCCCAAGAAACATACAAGTAATCAACTATTACGTATCTGATAGCCCTCCCCACCTCGTTGGGCACCCCTCCCATATCTAACATTAAAGCCCTTAGGGGTGATATCTGACCCCCCCCCCAATAAAAGGAAAACCCTCTTCAACCACAATCTTACCACCTCCAAATCTGAACAAAAATATACTACATGGAAAGCAGTTTCAACTTCCCCACAAAAACCGCATGACGCCTCTCTCACAAAACCCATTCATCTTAGCACCTCTTTCGATGCTAACGTCCCCATAAGAAATCTATATACTAATTCCCTCACTCTTGCCTGTATTTTTAGTTTACTAAATTCCACCCATATCACTCTCCAATCATATGTGGGATACACTGCCATCCCCTGCATTGATTCCTGACGACGACCCACACCCACCAACCGTTTTACCTTGAGTTTTTTAACATTGCGAACCTTTAACATAAACCTCAACATATCTTCACACTCCACTAAGTCCCTGCCTCCCCACCATTTGCGGATATCCCCCATCACCTCCCCCACCCGAAGACCCCTTTCCCCCGCTGCCCGAATATACCTCTGCTTCACATATAGCGCCTTCACCCTAGATCCTAATGCCATCAATCCCAATCCTCCCTGTCTTACCGCAGTCATTACCACATCTTTGCCCAACTATGCCCTCCCAAAACCCCACACATACCTTAAGACTCTTCTTTGTAATTCCATAATATCCTGACTTCGTAAGGGATAAATTTCCGCCACTCCCCACACCTTACTATAAATCAGCGTATTTACCACCACAACCCTTTGATGCAAGGTTACATCCCCGGCCCTTAGACTCCTGAGCCTACTCAAAGCTCTGTCCATTACCATTTCTGAATTAACCCTCCTGCTCTCCTGTGCATCTGCCAAATACAAAATCCCACAAATCTTTAGCCTTTCTACAGTTATCAAGCCAAACTCCTCCCCCAAGGTCCCGCCTACCCAAGCGCCTACCTCCAGCAATCGTGATTTCTGCTTATTAACTCTCATCCCAGTAGCATTCCCAAAAATCTCAATTACCCTTCCCACTTTACTTAAATCTTCTATCTCATTAAGTAAATCAGTTGTATCATCTACATAACCAACAATATTCCCACAAAAGCCTCCACTCTCCCCCCTCCTTCCCATCCCACCATCAACCAGAACATAGAAAGGATTCTGCATACATGCAAAGAGTATTTGGGAGAGTGGACACCCCTGCCTTAAACCCCTCCCCATGCTTACAGGACTACCCAACCTACCATTTACCTGTACTCTCATCGATGCATCCACATACAATGTCCTCACCCATCCCACCACCCTCCCTCCAAAACCCATTCTCACCATACTCTCAATCAAAAATTCCCTATCCACTTAATCATAAGCTTTCTCCCAATCCAGACCTAGAATACCTCCCTTACTACTACCCTCAAGGAAATCCCGAATACATCCATGACCTGCCCGCATACTCCTCCCCGGGATACCAAACTGTCCCCCATGTATCACCGACCCCATGACCTTCTTCAGTCTATTACCCAAAATTTTCGCAAAAACCTTGTAATCTGCGCACATCAGAGATATTGCTCGGTAAGCACTCAACTCTCTTCCCCCCCTCTGCTTTGGCACCAAAACTATGACACCCGTACTTTGCGATGTGCCCAACTTCCTACTAGTTAACATATGATCCAATACCCTAACAAAGCACTGCCTAATACACCCCCAATGTGCTCTATAAAATTCATTTGGTATACCGTCTATCCCTGGTGTTTTCCCGGTACTCATCCCGAAAACTGCCTCTTCCACCTCAACCTCACTTATACCAACCTCCAACCTCACTCTATCCTGCTCACTTAAAACACTATGGAACCCCTCTTCAAAAATACCCTCCCAGGAACCCCCCTCCCTCCAACTCCATTTCTCCCTAAACCAACTATCAGCATAGAGACTCATACTTTCCGTATTGGATAGGACCCAACCCTCTGGATACCCTCCCACCCCAGGGCTTGTCTCCAATTGTAGAATGGTGGTTACACTCTGTCGGTCCCGAAATTTATGTAAAACAAACCCGGACGGCTTATCACCCCACAATACGTCCTCTAACCCCGCTCTAACCCTAATTGCATCAAACCTATCATTGTGTAATTCAGCTATTCTACTCCGCAGATTGTCCATATCATCCCTCCTACCACCTCCCCCAACATAACAGTCTTGCAACTGTCCCTCCAGATAATTTTGCAACCCAAAACGCCACCTCGCCTCTTCTCATCCCCTAACCTTAAAAAAATTCGCTATTTCAGGTCTGGCCTGCATTTCCCACCAATCTAACAGATCTATCTCCTTGTCCCTAGCCTCCCAAAAATGCAACCACCAATCACTGAAAAAAGGCCCCTCCCCCTCCTCCTTAAGAAGCCTTACATTTAATTTCCAGTACCCAGAATAAATACGCACCACTCCATCCCACATCAAATCTGCTATTACTGCCCTGTGATCAGAAAACCCCACATCGAAGGTTTGCACCCTCACAACATCTTTACCCTGCTTAATATAGATTCTGTCCAATCGCGCTTCATATCCCCTACGGACGAACGTGTGCTCCACTAGGCATCCCCCCTCCCCACCACATCAACAACCCCAATATCTCGCAATACATCCCTCAGAACACTCAACACACAACCCGCCCCTCTCGGTTCGACATCACCACTCCGAATCACACAATTCCAATCACCTCCTATTACTGTTATAGCAGGCAAACCTCTCAAGTGATACAGCAAAATCTACTTTTACCCTGGTATTACTAGTTGCTGGCATGTAAACTCCTACGAAACTAGCTCGACTCTCACCCCAGACACCATCCACCCTCACGACCCTCCCCCACCCTCTTCCCAACCTATGACACGCAAGGGGCTGGTCTCCTTTACCGCCACTGCTACCCCACCTTTCAATTGCAAACCACTGGTAACATACATCTGATATCCTTTCACCCGCAACACACATCCAGCCCTGTGATTATGCTCTTGCAAAAAGCATATGTCGACATCAAACCGCCTTAAAAACCACTCCAACCAAACTTTCTTGACCTCAGTCTTAAGTCCATTAACATTAAGTGTGACACATCTGAAAATTATAGAAGGGGCGGCTTTCCCCTATGCCGCTGGGATTTACTCACTGCACTTTTCACATTACGTGTTCCCTTGCCACTCAAGTTTTCCTGTGCAGTCACCTCCCCCCTCCCTTTCCCACTGTGCAACTCAGGCGCACCTCTACCACTATGTAGCATCGGCTCCACCACCGCTGCCCATGACTTCTTCCCTGGCCTCTGCCCCGGGGTAATGACCTCGTCTATCTCTGATGCCGCAGTTCTTTTCCTAGAACTTCCACTTACACACACATCACCATCAGGCGAATCCTCCTGGTGTACCTCCACGGCCACCACATGCTCCAGCCCTTTCTTACTCAAGTCTTCCTCCACGATTTGTTGTCCCTCCAGCGCTCCGGCTTCACATAAACTGAGGACACCTTCTGCACAGGGCTCCTCCCCATCCAAAAAATCCTTGATCACATCTGCCAATAAACCATCCTGGGTCGAAGCTTCCTGGACTAAAGACTCCTCAGATGTCACCTTCGACTCCCCCGACGCCCCTGGGAGAGTGACACATGTCTCTGCCGCCGCCACCTCCCGTTCGACCTCCTCGCTCCAGAGGTCAGTCCTCCGGCCTCCCGAGGCACCAGAGCCAGGCACCAAATCACACGGCTGTTGAATCACAATTGGAGTTTCCAGAACTCGAGGAGCCTGCCTCCTAGGACACTGGGCTGCCATGTGCTCATAAGAGCTACACAGACGACATGTTTTCCTCTGACCAGCATAGTACACATAAACCTGTGTTCTATAACCGGTCATCGTAACATAGGATGGTATAGGCCTTGTTAAAGACATTTTAAGGGTGTAAGAACCTTCCGGCATCCCTTCATATGGACCATCCCTCCACACCCCCATGGTTGCAGAATGCACTGTCCCATAACTGCTAAAAAACTCCTGTAGGCCATATGCCGTGGCCTCGAAGGGTACATTTCGTACATTCACCCATGTGAAATACTTAGAGACGTCATGTAACACGACATCCATCGCTGAACTCACACTCATGCATTGTTCCTGGTAATGCTCGACAATTCTTGTGTAGAAGCCGGCTCGTAGAAATTTCACAAAGATTCTTGTCAAACCATTAAGAGCGACGCCATACAATTCCTCATTGGGAATACCATATGTATCCCTGATGATATTAGGGAGAAGGACGTTCATCGTATCTCCACTTAACGTACCACGAACCAGCTCAATGTAGATAGTATTTACTCTCCGTCCTGTACGTTCCGCCATTTTGATATCCCAAAATGAGCAGTGCACGTCCTCACTACTCAATGGTTGTTGATGAACTGAGGTAGCTCACCTGAAAACAGCAGAGGGGCGCAGAGCACAACCGCACTCCACCGTGGTCAGGCAGCGAATGGTTGTAATCTACTCCCTCTTTGAAAGTATACAACTTAGCCAGTTCATCAGTTCTATCATACATCTGAAGACCAATGTGAGATGGAGTCCACAACATGTGCACTCTGACTCCACTGTCCACAATCTTACCATACCTGTGTCTGGCGGCTGACACAAGCATGCTACAATTTATACTTAATGAGTTGAGAGTATTTATGGATGGCAGAGAATCAGTTACAATTAAAGTGTCAACCTTAGATTCATGGACGCATTTGAGTGCAAGGAGTATGGCAAACAGTTGTCTGAAGGGTAGAGGCCCTGTTATTGATACTCCAATTTCTTTATGAGAGGCATCACTGTACAACAACAGCAGCACTACCAGCTGCACCAGTGGATTGATGAACACAACCATCAACGTAAATAATTTGTGTGAGAGTGTACTGTGTGACTAAGTTATCAATACAACTTAAGTCATCATGTTTGCCTTCAAGGCGAAACCTTCCCACATAGTAATATCAATAGAGAAATAAAAAAAATTAAATTTTTGAAGCCAAAACTTTCTATTTTAAGTTGGAATATTGCATCACTTAGAAAAAGATTTCTTGACCTTCCCCATAAAGTAACCACCCAACACATTGATGTTGTGTCTACAGGAGTACAGTCCCTGAAAAATCACAGCCCCTTCAATTGCCATCATTTGTTGCATATAACCTCAAATCTACTATGTTTAATGTCAACGAAAATAACTAATTTTACCTCTCCCCTAATATATCTTCTTTTATTATAACTATATAAAAATAGTTACCATACTTACCTGCCTTTAACTTTTAAATATAAATAATACTTATCACAAGTATTCAATGGAAGTAATTTCACTGACTTCTTTTTGGGTTATCTTAGGTTCTCTACATATATATGCTGCTATGTATAATAATGTAACTGTGTATACCTGAATAAACTCGAAAATCTCCTCCAGCTCCTCAGAGCTGGGGCGTGTGCCCAAAATACAGCAGGTATTACCCCTCTGAACAGCCGCACTGAGCCGCTGGAACAGAAAACTAGCTGCCCTGGGATCCCTAGTTACCCTGATGAGTCTTTTTCCCAGCTCATTAAGGAATTTAGATGCACTCTTTCCCCATGAGCCGAGGGTCTCTGAGCCTATGGGAACAAACATATAATGATGGGCAAGTTCTCCATATTTTCTAGACTTTTGGGACTCCCTGAAGCTGGCAGCTGCCCCTCCTTCTTCCCTGGTGTACTGGAGATAGGTATCAGCCAAGGTAGTTGCACATGTATAGTCCCACACCACCTGCTTCCCATCTGTCCAGGCTTGTAGGATGATACCATCTGGATGCTTCTGGCTGCCATCAGATCTGCATAGTTGGGGTGGCTTCCTTACTTCTGGGCATCCAGCTGTTGTGAGGCTCCTCTTGATAATGTTATTAACCTCCTCATGTCTTGCAATCTTTCCCTCGGATTTACGGCACACAAGACCATGGTACCCGAATCGATCTGCTGCTCCACTGCCACAAATACACCTGTGTTCGGCGAGAATGGGGTTCATTCATTCATTCATTAGAGATTCGCCGGTACGTCCGGCCCGGGTCTTCTCCATATGGTGACCCGGCTGTGGCCCCCGGTTGGGGGTGTCGTTCATCTTCTTCTTTCTTCTGTCTTCTTTCTTGGGCCCTCCGGCTGGGGAGTAACATCTTCTTCTCTCTTGCGGTGACTCCCCGGAGGGGAGCGAGAATAGGGGCTGCAAGTCGAAGGGCAACACCGATGCGGATGGTCTGTGGGTCGAGGCGTGTGCCAAGGCTGGAGTTGGGAACATCCAACAGAAAGTCCCCAGCATGAGGGGCTCTCACTGCCGGGAGGCAGACTCTATCCTTCCCTGATACACTCTGGGAGTGGGAATTTATCATCATTCTCACTGCTGCCTTTTGCTGGGTTATTAGGGGTTTTAGGTGATTGGGTGTTGTTGATCCCCATGCACAAATTCCATATGTAAGATAAGGGTATGTAAAGTAAAAGGGCACAAGTACAACTAATGTGACATTTTATTGTGGCAACGTTTCGCTCTCCAGGAGCTTTATCAAGCCATTACAAACAATACATGGAAACAGAGGGTATATATAGGCTCAGAGTGAGGTGCAATACTAGTGGTAGTAGTAATAGTAGTAGTAATACAATATGGTAGAGCAATTAATTCGTACATGAGTAAAAGGATATACTACTACTACTATTACCACTAGTATTGCACCTCACTCTGAGCCTATACATACCCTCTGTGTCCAAGTATTGTTTGTAATGGCTTGATAAAGCTCCTGGAGAGCGAAACGTTGCCACAATAAAATGTCACATTAGTTGAATTTGTGTCCTTTTACTTTACATATTGTCGGTAATTCTACCAACTTTATTACAAGATAAGGGTATATGAGTGAATGGTACAGTGCCAGGAGAGCTGATTGTGGAATGTAGTACCTTATCTTTGATAGTATGCCTACAGTCTTGGAGATTTTTTTGGTGATTTGTTGTATGTGTCCGGAACTTAAGGCTACTGTCAAGGTGGATACCTAGGAATTTTCCCTCTGTGAGTCTTGTGACTGATGATCCATTTAGTGTTATGCTAACTGGATCATTTGCAGCTTTGTTTCCAAACTGAATGAAATAGGTTTTATCAGTGTTCAGGGTAAGTTTGTTGGTCATCATCCAGGCAGATATTTTCTGTAATTCAGCATTGACTGTGTTTGCTAGTATGACTGTGTTTGGGTGGGAATCGACATATGAAGTGTCATTGGCCTCTTCGCTTCCTGGCCGAGTGGACGTGCTGCGCAGACGCTCCTGTTTGAGTTTGTTCTTGCGCAGTTTACCAGGCTGCGCAGTAGCTCCTGACTCTGTTGATTTCTGCGCAGTTTTCCTCAGTGCACTCACAATGGCGGAAGGTGCACGTAGGCGAGTCAACACCATCTGCCTTCAATTAGTGACAGGCTCATTCAACAATCAGAATACACATCTACTGCTTACTGCGATACTCTGAGATACATATGGTATCAATAATGAAGATCTTTATGGTGTCTCTTTGAATGGCAATTCGAGGCTTTTTGTCAAATTCAGACAAAATAGTACTTACGAAAATATGGTTGCCACATATCAGGATGTGATCAAAACCGTTAATCCTGGTGTCACTGTTCGCCTTCACGACGTCTCCCATTTTTACACCTGGATCAAGGTACGAAACGTTCCTTTTGAGGCGGACGAGAGTGATTTGAGGAATGTTTTTGCACGCTATGGCACGGTTCATATGGCAACTATGGGACGGTGGCATGATGGTCCTCTAGTTGGTATGCTGGAGGGGTCTTTCTCCCTGAAAATGTCCCTCAAGCACCCTATTCCGTCGTATGTGGTTATGGAGGACTTTCGTACGCAAGTGTACGTTACGTACTCAGGACAAAGGCGTACGTGCAGGCTTTGTGGGATGTATGACCATATGGCAGCGTAATGCTCTACAAGACGTGATAAAACGATGGAAGTAAGGCGGTTTGATGTTTCAACGGAGCAGTGATCATATGCTGCTGCTACACAACAACATATATTGCCTCGTAAATTGTGGAGTGAGGAGGTAGAGGGTGAGGTTGAAGAATCGCCGATATGTCTAACCCTCCCTGGTGCAGTGGAGGAGGTGGGCGTGGTATCGGCGACGACAGAGGAAGACCTCGTTCATACTCAGGTTGACGTGGAGCAATCTATTCAAGAAGTTCTGAATGTTTTATCGGATGCTTCCACATCTGAGGGGCTTCACGGTGGTTTAGAGGGTGTAAGCGTGAAGGAGAAGGACGGGGCATCCGCCGGGCATATTGCTGAACATCAGGTTGTGGTCGTGGAAGTTCATAGAAACAACAGTTGGTGAGGGTTTACAATTTATTTCTTTCTGCAGGCTAGGATCTCAATACAATGATTGCTGTTTATGATGTGGACGGATCTTGTTAATGTAATTTGATGACAGGAATTTCTTTATAACCAATGTTAGAAATCAAACTGTTCCATATTTACATAATGTACTTATTGCACTTGCAGCTTGTTTTGTAAGCCGTGAGGCAGTTATAACCTTTACCATTTTAAGTTTTGGGAACAGATGTATCATTGTAGTTTATGCTTCATATTCTTACGTGTTGGAAGATTTATACTTTTGGATAGCATTATAGATGTGTTAGGGTTAACTTAATTTATTGTGCACTCTTGTGGTTCTAATTTTATGTTGTACTTTTCAGATAGGGGGAGGTTCTGTCTGGGGAAGGGAGGTTTCTGTCTGGGGAAGGGGGGGGGGTTCTGTCTGGGGAAGGGGAGGGGTTCTGTCTGGGGAAGGGGGGGTTCTGTCTGGGGAAGGGGGGGTTCTGTCTGGGGAAGGGGGGTTCTGTCTGGGGAAGGGGGGGTTCTGTCTGGGGAAGGGGGGTTCTGTCTGGGGAAGGGGGGGTTCTGTCTGGGGAAGGGGGGGTTCTGTCTGGGGAAGGGGGGTTATGTCTGGGGAAGGGGGAGGTTCTGTCTGGGGAAGGGGGGGTTCTGTCTGGGGAAGGGGGGGTTTTAGTTTGCAGGGTTACGGTATGTAACATACTGTGCTCTTTTGAGTTATTACCTTATGACGTTAAGTCATAGTACAGAATATCTGGTTTTACTTTTGATGTAGTTAGTACGGAAGTTTGTATCAATTCTCTCCTTAATTTAGTTACCGTTTGTGTTTTCATTAGATAATATTTGTTACATGTATAATTATTTATATTTGTATGTGGTATTATATGGCCATGGAAAGTTTTACATTTGTTGACGGATAAGGCCTGTTTTTTTTTTATGTGCTGTGATGTACTTTTTAAATAAAATAAAAAAAAAATTCAGCATTGACTGTGTTTGCTAGTATGACTGTGTTTGGGTGGGAATAGACATATGAAGTGTCATCTGCAAATAATATGGGTTTGAGTAGCTGTGATGCATTCGGTAGATCATTGATGTAGATGAAAAGAGGAGTGGTCAAAGGACACTTCCTTGTGGGACTCCCACTGTGATTGGTTGGGTGGAAGAGTTTGCATCATTTGCATACACATATTGAGTTCTGCTACTAAGGTATGACTTTAGGTAGTTGAGGGAGTGGCCTCTGATACCATAGTGCATTAATTTGGAGTACAGCAATTCATGGTCGACTATATCGAAAGCTTTACGTAAATCAATGAAAATGCCCAGTATGTGTCTAGTTCTTAAGTAACATTTAAGTCTATGATTAACTGGCTCGAAATGCACTGCATAATTAGTGACTTTGTCTTGTGCCTACCATTGTTTTATTACATGGGAACTCCATAAACCTTATAACCTCCCCTTCCTTGGATCACACCTGAATACCTTCCATTCTCTAGGCATTGTGGTGGTCCCTACTGGTTTAGTGCTTATTCCTCAATAAAATCGTAATTAAATCATTCGCTGCCTGACCACGGTAGAGTGCGGTTGTGCTCTGCACCCCTCTGCTGTTTTCAGGCGAGCTACCTTGTATCAACATGGCACTGAGTGTGAGGAGGCGCGTAAATACCATTGGTATTGAGCTGCTTCATGGGGCGATTTCACCCTCTTCAGTGCAAGTCTTACTCCCAACAATCATTAGGGAGACCTATGGAATCCAGGACGATGAGGTGTATGGTGTAGCCCTGAATGGGGCTTATAGAATCTTCGTCAAACTGAATTCCATGTCCGTGTATGAGTCTTTGGTGACGAGATTCCAAGACGTGAGTCTTGACGCTACTCCAGCTGTGAAGGTGCGTTTGATCGATGTATCTCGCCACTTTATGTGGGTTAAGATACGTAATGTCCCATTTGAGGCAGATGAGGCTGACATCAGGAGTGTTTCTGAGACATATGGAACCATACATCTGGCACAAAAGGGCAAGTGGACGGCAGGTGCTTACATGGGACGTCCGGAGGGTACCTTTTCCCTGAAGATGACTCTGAGACATCCCATACCGTCTTACGTCGTGTTGGAGGACTTCAGGACACAAGTTATGGTATCGTATGCCAGACAGAGACGTACGTGCAGAATATGTGGGGCGTACGACCATATGGCGGCAGAGTGCGTGAAGCTGAGGAGGGCACCAGCGCAAACTGGTGAAGCACCAGTTACCAGCGTGATAGCTGTTGAGAGCCCCACGCGAAAGCAAGGGCTTGGGCGCTTGTGGAGTGAAGAGGTGGAGGATTCCAAAGAGGAGACTGGCATGTGTGAGGTAAGCTGTGATGTAAAAGGATCTGTTACTACACAAGGGAAAAGTACAGAAGTGCAAGTGCAGGAGGAGGTGCAGGCTCTAGAGGAAGAGCTTCAGGAAGTGTTAAGGACATTGACGCCACCTGCAGAGGATGTTGTTCCTGAGCTGGTGAGAGGCACGGCGTTGCCTGTAGAGGAATGTAAGGATAAAAAACATAGCAGGGTTGACGGGCCAACTAGTAAGAGTGAATTGTCGCCGTGTGCTGTGGAACGAGGCGTGGTGGAGGTTGAGGTTCATCGTGAGGGAACCTCAGAAGATAACATGGATGTAGAGGGCATCACGAGGAAGAGAGCGGCGGCATCAGACTCAGATGATGTCCTGACGCCGGCGCAGAGGTCTGGGAGGAAGGAAGAGCAATGTCGAAATAGTCACGATAAGAGGCATCGCAAAAAAGGGGGGGGGGTTGATGGTGTGAAGCCTTGTGCTGGCTCTGGGGCAGGAGGCCCTGGGATGAATGAAGTGAGGAGGAAGGGTTGGAAACTATAAAGAGGCCTTAGGTGTATGACTGTGAACGTAAATGGACTGTGTAATAGTGTGAAGAAGGAATGGTTTCGAATGTTTCTGTATAAATATAGGGTGGATGTAGTGTTCCTGCAAGAACACAATTTCAAGGAGGGAAGAGTGCTCGAGGTGGAGGGGTTTCAGGTCATGACTCTGCCATCTGCACGTCTGAAAGGTGGTGTGGGTATATTGATCAGGGAGGCAAGCCCGTTTGTGTTGCTAAGAAGTGAGGGGGGAGGGGGGGGAAGAGTATTGCGCGTGGATGGGTGGTGGATGGGGCAGAGGGTATCTTTTGTAAGTGTGTATGCACCAGCGGAAAATGATGTGAGGGTAAAAAGGGATTTTGTATGTGAAGAACTAGTTTTCTTCTTACGTGGTTTACCTGCAGTGGCCGTTGTTGGTGGGGACTGGAACTGCGTTATTAGGAGGGCTGACGTGGAACCAAAAGGGGCGGGGCACGTGTCGGCGGCCTTGCGAGATCTTTTGAGGGATATTCAGTTGCGGGATGCGGTTGGAGGAGGGGCGTGGGAGGTAGAGCACACTTTTGTAAGACGGGGTTACGCTGCTAGGTTGGATAGGCTGTATATATCTCAAGGGGTTGGGTTGACATTTTTCCGTACAATAGAAGTAGCTTATTCAGATCATCGGGCGGTAGTAGCAGAGGTGGCGTGGGAGTCACTAGCAGGTATATCTAGGGGATATTGGAAATTAAATACAAGTGTGTTAGGTGATGAGGAGGGGATAGAGGGATTTGCAACGCTGTGGGAGGGGTTACGTGCAGAGATAAATGGGGTAGAGGATGTGGTGATGTGGTGGGATGGTGTGGCTAAAGAACAGATTAAGCAATATTACGTAAAGGAAGGGAAACGTATCAATTCTTTAAAATATGGGCTTGCTAACTATTTGGAGAATAGATTACGGGGTTGTTATGCGAGGGGGGCGGTGGCGGGCACTTATCCAATGGATGATATTATGGCAATTAAAGGGAGGCTGTGTGAGGTACAGGATGAGAGGTTCCAAGCGGTGCGGGTACAGGCGGGGGTGGAAGAGGTGTTATGGGGCGATAGACCTTCATCGTGCGTATTGCGTAGGCAGAAACAAAGACAGCAGGCAATGACTATTCCATGGTTGGAGGTTCATGAGTCGATAGGAGGGTACAGGGAAGGGCAGGTCATACAAGCTACGGAAGGAATGGGGGCATTTGCTGACAAGTGGTATGAGAAGTACTGGCAACGAGAAGGGGTAGAGGATGGGGTTTTAGAACAGGTGTGTGGGAGTGTGGTATGTCAGTTGCGTAACAGTGATAGGGAAGCACTGGGTGGGGAAATAACTGAGGGGGAAATATGGAGGGCTTTAAGTGGAATGCGAAAGGGGAAAGCACCGGGAATTGATGGACTCCTGGCAGAGTTTTATCAGCAGCATTGGGAATTATTGAGGCATTTTCTGGTTAGGTTATTAAATTGCATGAAGGAGAGAGGTGAGCTGGGTGAGAAGCAGGCAATGGCTGTCGTTGTATTGGTACCGAAGGGTAAAGGGCAGCATATGCTTCGGGATTACCGGGCGATCTCGTTGTTATGCGCAGATTATAAATTGTTTGCGAAGATTTTGGGAAATCGGGTCAAGTGTGTGGTGGGGCGGGTAGTATCAAAAACTCAGTTTGGTTTGCCAGGGAGGTCTATGGTGGAGGGGCATGGGTTACTTAGGGATTTCGTGGAGGCAAAAGGGGGGGGAGAGGGAGGGAGGTTTGGTGGCGCTCGATTGGCAAGGGGCATACGATAGTGGATCGGAAAGCATTGAAAGCCATCCTCAGGGGTCAGGGGTTTGGGGAAGAAATAGTGGGTTGGGTTGAGGCATTGTATGGAGGTGCAATGGCGAGGGTACAGATTAATGGTCGATTGGGTGGGAAGATTGTAATGGGTAGGGGACTTAGGCAGGGGTGTCCTATGTCACAATTATTGTTTGCATGCGTACAGGACCCCTTTTATAGATTGATGGAGCAGCGTATGTGTCACGTAGAGGGACCAGGGTGTGAGGTTGCGAGGGTTTGGCCAGTTTTAATTGGGTATGTGGATGATACAACTGTTCTGATCAGGGAGGGGATGTCAATGGACACATTAGACGGGGTAGTACAAATGTTCGCAGGGGCAACTGGTATGAGGGTAAATTCAGATAAATCCATGGTCATGGGGTTAGGAGCTTGGGCGGGTAGGGTTGATTGGGGTAGTGCAGTTGTGAGGAGGCAGGTGAATTCGTTAAAAATTTGCGGTCTTATTTATGCAGACAATCTAACTGTGGCACGCATGGAAAACTCGCTTAGGATGGTAGAAAGGATTCAGGGACGCTTGGGTACATTGTGACCTTATCATTTGACCCTTGTGCAGCGTGCCATTGTTATTAATATCTTACTGTATAGCAAAGTATGGCACGTGGCAGCCGTGTTCCCATTAACTGGGCCAGCAATAACGAACATACTTAGGAAGGTTTTTAAATTCTTGTGGGGTTCGAGCTGTGATTGGATTAAAAGGGATGTGGTAATGTTACCTGTAAGTAAGGGGGGGCTGGGATTGCTGGACTTAAAGCGGAGGGTCAAATGTGTCTTCATTAAAAGGGAGGTGATGAGGGAAAGTGTGGGTGGGGGGGGGGGGGGGTTGGCCAGGATCCATAACAGATTGCAACGGATGTATACAGGAGTTGAGTTGCATGAGTGTGAAACTGTTTTGAGGGCTATGGCGTGGGATCGAGAGCCAGCAAAGGTTAAAATAGGTAGGTTGTGTAGATTGTTAGCCGAGAGGGTTGTAGCGCCTGTAGAGGGAATTTTCCCCATGTATGCATAGGGAAGTATATGGAATAGGTTGAGTAGGATGAGGTTGCAACCTCGTGTTCGGGATGTAATGTATCGTTTTCTGCACGGCATTTTACTGTCGGGTGTGGTTCTACGGGATAGACGAGTTGTTGACGGGGGGGGGGAGTGTGGGTTATGTGGTGGGGAGGAGTCGGCTTTTCATGTAGTATATTTTTGTGATGGAATGAGGAGTGTCAAGGGGTGGTTAAATAGGGTGATAAATAGGATAGGAGGTAAAGGAATTTCTGTATTGAGAGCATTAAGTCTCGACGTGGGGGGTTGGGAGGAAAGTGTAATCAGAGCTGTGGGATACATTATGACACATTATATCTATATAGTGTGGGGATTGCGGGGGAAACAGGTTACTGAGGTGAAGAGGAGGGTGTTAGCGGTAACTTTCTATAAAACGGTATGCAGAAATAAGGAAATTTATGGGAGGAGGTGGGTGAAGGATTTTTCAGAGGGATATAGGCAACTTACGTTACAGGTTTTATTAGACTTGTAATATACGAGGGAGGGGAGGGTATGATTGGAAAGTGTTGCTGGGGTAGGGAAGTCATGGGTGAAAACAGGGTTGCCTCCCTGGTAATGGATGACAACAAATGTTTGCGTGAGTGTTGGATGAGTGATGCGTGAGTGAATAATATGTGGACCACGGGTGCTAGCACCTGTGGAGCTGGCCAGTTTTTTGTGTGACTGGACTATATACTTATTATACATATTGTGTGTGGTAATATTAATTTACGGTAATGACATTGTAATTTGGAGATTTGCTATAATAATTGCATGTATTTGCTCCAACTTGTTTTCTAGGTGCCTTGCACTGCATAGTGTTGACGCTGTGATCATGCACGGTGTCCAGAGATATGCTGTGATATGTTTGTATTAATGTCTGTGCATTATTGTTCGTCACTGGTGATCTGCAATTTTCAGTTTTGTTTTGAGAGTAAAGAGTTTAATGTACGTCAGATAGTGTAAATAAAGTTGGGCAACAGTGGTGTTATAGGTTTTTGTGGTTAGGTGCGTGCTAGGCACAGTATTTATGTGTTACTTATGTTGTGGAAATTTATTTGGTCCAAATAGTTCCACAGCTCAGATCCAGCATGGCCGTCGGGTCATCCGAGCCGGACGGCCCTTAAACCCTCCCAAACAAGCAAGGCATTCTCTGGTTGGCGGTTGTTGGTAAGCTTATTTAATTTATAGATTTACTCTTCAGGGAAGGAGTAGGTAGTTTTACTGGTAGTACACTAATATTAGGTTTACTAAGGCATCTGTAGATAATGATAGAGTAGACCTAAGACCTTAACATAGGTAGTAATAGGCCGATAATGTAGGCAAACACTAGGATAAGTTAGCTAGGGAGAACTGGCAGCCCTAGCTTGAATGGCGGGGCGCAGGTCACAAAGACAGAATAGCATCCTTCTTACGATAGACACCGACTGGACAAGACGTGCCGTGAACAGCAGGCGACGCCCCCACGTGTCTTCACATCTGAGACCTGGGGAAATCTGGTAGAGGCACCTCGATGTACCGTAGATGATCTCCTCCATCAGCCCATACAGTAAGACGAGATATTCACCTTTTCCCGTAGGTTCTGGCCAGAGTCTTAGGAGATTGTGGGTCGAGTTAACTGAGGGCTCGGCGTGCTACAGAGAGAGCATGCCCAGTAAGTACCAGTGTCTCAGAGCCGTCTGAAGCTAGTGTCTGAGTCTGCATAGTTATACTAGGGGATACATACCCTCTTGGATATAGGAATTTCTGAGGTGCAGGCAGGACACTAATAACGATTGAATATTGCAGGAATTAATGCTCCCGGTTGCACGTGGTTTCCAAGGGGAAGTCCAAAGGGGCTAAAGCTAGGCTTAGGAAGTTGAAGATCAGGATATATGCTGCAACACCAAGTAAGTTAGTCCTTTATACGTGCATGCAGGCGAGGTTTCTTGCAATACCAATCATTTGTGAAAATCTGTTCTATAAGCCACTTGTGAGGCTGAGGTATCCACCTCAGAGCTCGGTGTCAACAGAGTTTGCCAGGGTAGGCGACTCACTTGGAGGCAGTCCAAACAAATTTTCACATATGTCATGGTTATGTTTTATGTTGTATTGTACTGTTGTCAATAGCACTATGTTATGTCCATATAAGCTGTATAGAGCTTGAATGTCATAGTTGAAGCTGTGTTATTGTTTTTAACACTGGAATTGCATGTTTAAATGTGTAGAAGCTTACATGTGTTGGATTTTGAGACTAAGTTTATACCTATGGCTTTGTAGTAATTTTGTATGTCTTTGTGACTTTTCTATATCACCATTGTTGTGTAATACATATTGTTATGTAACTGAACCATTAGGACAATTACATACATTAATGTTTTGATCATTGCTGTGTGACATTAGATTAGGCAACATTCATTGTTTGTAGTATGTTAGGTTGTAAATAGTGGGGTGGTTGGATAACCACGGCCGGGGGGGGGTAATATGTAGTCTGGAGTAGTCTGGAGAGAGTTTCGGGGGTCAACGCCCCCGCGGCCCGGTCTGTGACCAGGCCTCCTGGTGGATCAGCGCCTGATCAACCAGGCTGTTGCTGCTGGCTGCACGCAAACCAACGTACGAGCCACAGCCCGGCTGATCAGGAACTGACTTTAGGTGCTTGTCCAGTGCCAGCTTGAAGACTGCCAGGGGTCTGTTGGTAATCCCCCTTATGTGTGCTGGGAGGCAGTTGAACAGTCTCGGGCCCCTGACACTTATTGTATGGTCTCTTAACGTGCTAGTGACACCCCTGCTTTTCATTGGGGGGATGATGCATCGTCTGCCAAGTCTTTTGCTTTCGTAGTGAGTGATTTTCGTGTGCAAGTTCGGTACTAGTCCCTAGTACTAGTCTGTATAATATGTTCAGTGCAATGAATTGCATGGTCTGTAGTCGATTATTAAGTACCATTTCGAGGGATGTGTATATAAAAGTGTTGTTCATATCATGTAATTCTGTTGAGTAGCTCCAACAGGTTTGGGTTAAGTGATAGGAAGAGGGAGCAGGGAGGGGGGGAGGGTGTACCCACACGGAGTTGTAAGTGTGGTGTGTAATGTTAGCTGTAGGGAGGATTGTGTTAATTTATAGCCTTAAATGAGTTTTATATATTATATTTTTGTAATGTCATGTTTTAAATAAAATATAAAAAAATAAAAAGAATAAAATAATTAAGTTTAATAAAACGATATTTTATAACATTTAATTCTTAATTAAAAATAATTCTAAAACTGTTATAAGAAAATAATTATAATAAAAACGGATCGTGTTCATTTTTTTTTAATTTAACTTTTACGGAGGGAATTTATTATATATTTGAGAGCTTCAAATTTTTATATAACGAATACAAAAATTACTTGTAGCATTTAATTCTTAATTAATAATAATTGTGAGTAATTTTTGTAAACTTTAAATATATAATAAATTTCCTTGCACAAATTAAATTTAAAAAAAAATCACGATCTGTTTTTAATAATTATAAGTATTAAAGGAAATATTAGGTTGAGAAAACATACATAAATAAAATAACAGAGTATATATACATAATAATGAAGGAAGGTGAGGTGTGGTTGTGAAGGCGTCACCTCCGTCCACTCTGACGTCCACCATCAACCTGCGAACATCATCTACACTCTTACCTCTCAATACCACCATAATGATACTATTTTGGTGGAATTCCCTCGGTATGGGTGGAGAGAAGACTCCTCGTGAGTTCCCAGTAAGTGGATTATTGTTAAAAGTTTCTTTTAACTACAAGTTCTGGTGTTTTCTTAGTATTATAATTGTCCGGTGATGGTTCCTCCGGGAGACGCCAACTTCATGATTTGAAATTTTAATATCTACTGAAGTATTTTGTCACAGGAACTTGTTTTTTTTTATTTAATAACACTTAATAGAGCAATATGTAATTTATTTGTTGTGTAATTTTTTAACTGAGGGACGGTTGGTCACGTGATTTCAGTTACTAAGACACCATGCCGTAGTAACAAGGTAATTAGTACAGTATGACACTAACGACGAGCAACACATTTGCCATTTTTCACTTATCTAGTACTGTACCAGTTTTCATTTATCAGTCGTCACGAGTGTACTGAAGTAATGGAGAGCATGATGAACCAACACATTGTTAGTGTCTGCACCACTACCACTGCTATGTATCAGAAAGATGACGCTAGTTTATCCTACACATTGAGAGTGCAAGTGAGCAGGGAATGAAGACACTTGGCAGAAGTATGAATTAATTACTATAAAGGGTACTGAGGGGAGGAGCAGTTAAGAAAAGAGTATTCAATTAGAGAAATAAAGGGAATAAGAAAAGCAAAAAGATTGAGGCTAAAGTTTCAAGGAATTCGAAGACTAACCCAAAAGGTTCCTTTCAGGTATATAAAAGCAAGATTAAGATTAGGGACAAGACAAGACAGGCCCACTCATCAGATCACCAACAATAAAGAAACTTGTAAAATTTTTAACACTTGCTCTGTGTTTACACGGGAAGGTGCTAGCAAAGGTCCAGAAATAATAAATTACATAGGACAGGACGATAATGAAATATGCATGGTTAGGTTAACTAGTGGCATGGTCCTCGGACAAAGAAATTAAAACTTAACAAATCCTCAGGCCCTGATGAAATGTTTGCAAGGGTTTCAAGGGAATGTAAAGAGGAACTTGGCAAACCTTTGGCTTATCTTTTCAACTTGCCACTACAAATTGACATAATGCCAGACAAATGGGAAATGTAATACCCATTTACATAAAGAAGGAACACTGCAGCAGGTCTACTGGTCCATGCAAAGCAGGTCCAAGTCTCCTACTAGCTTAAGCCAATGACCCAACCTAGTCTGGTGAGGTCATTCACTTAGGAAGGAGCACAGCTTCAGACCTACTAGCACAAACTAGCAAAGTCCAACTCGCCCACTCGTGTATTTATCTAACCTATTCTTAAAGCTACTGTCTTAGCTTCTATGACAGTACTCCAGAGCTTGCTCCACTCATCTGCAACTCTATTACCAAGATAGTGCTTTCCTATATCCTATCTGAATTTTTCCAACTGAAAACCATTGCTGCGAGTCCTGTCTTGGCTAGATATTTTTAGCATGCTATTTACAATCCCTTTATTCCTGTTTTCCCTTCATACACCTCAGTTATATCCTCCCTAATTCTACACCTTTCTAGAGTGCAGATTCAGGGCCCTCACTATCGTCATGGGGAAGATTTCTGATACATAGGATCAGCTTTGTCATCCTCCTTTGTACATTTTCCAGTGCATTTATATCCATTCTGTAATATGGTGATCAAAGCTGTGCAGCATAATCTAAATGAGGCTTAACCAAAGATTTGTAGTTGAACAGCCTGAGGACTTTATACTTGATATGAAGCCATGGATTGTTTGCTTTACTGTGAACATTTATGCACTGTTGTCTTGGTTTTAGATTGTTGCTAACCAGAACTCCCAAATCCTTTTTTTTTTTTATTTATTTATTTTTTTTTGCAATTAGTAATAAGATCTACATTTAGTTTATATGTGGCGTAGTTATTTTCATGTCCAGTGTTTAGCACTTTGCATTTGTCTATACAGTGGAACCTCAGCTTATGAATTTAATTCATTCCGTGACCTTGTTCGTATCCTGATTTGTTCGTATGCAGAGTCAGCTTTCCTCGTTTAAATTAATTGAAATGCAATTAATTCGTTCCAGCCTTTCAGGAGGCGTGACAAAATAATGCTATCAACTCTATGGCTTGGTTATCTATCGCAATTCATCTAATGTGACGTAAACAATATTGATACCATAGGAACATGATATATATACTCTAGAATGAATAAAATAGGCCATAATATGGCAAGTGATGGTGACACCGGCAAAGGCAGAAAGCATCCACTGTTTACTCTCCCACTCTAGTATCTTCCCAGTCCATAACTCCACACCTAGCTTGTTTATCTATGATTAGTGGTGAGGTTGTCACGTGTAACCACAGGTGTGGTCCAGACACGGATGGATGGATGTATGTATGTATGTATGTATAGGCGAAGACATGATCACAGTGGCGACGGTGGTGGCCAGCTGCACCACTATGCTGCTGCCTTCTTCGTTTCTCTAGCTTTTTTCATAGTTTCTAATTGCTTCCTGAGCTTCTTGCTGATTGTATGCAAATACTGTCTCTTTGGGCGAGGCATTGTGTAAGAAATTTGTACAAAAGACAAAATTACATATCCCAAGGGTCTGCTGTGGTCACTCAGAGCGGCACGCCTCTTCTTCCTTTTGACCCTAGGTTGGCACTTGAGATAGCCGTGGTTGTAGCGGCTGTACCTACAGCCACCCAGAGGGTTGCCAATTTCTATTTTGAAGCATTTGGCACAAATATTTTTTTTTTCTCAAAGTTGGGGCACTACGGTAGAGAACGTATGTTTGGACCGTTTATGGGTTAATACATGCGTATTATAATTTATTAATTTATAGGAACTGGAGCACAGATCCAATTCCTTAGATCAAGAGCCCATCACCACATACATGCTAATAATAGTAATTGTAATAATACACTGTAGTAGTAGTCATAATATGTAATATAATAACAAATAGGAGAAACTTGAAAAGGCTGCCAGTAGTTGGCACCACCATCAGCAAAACATTGGTAACCACTACTAGTAAACTTCTTGTCTAGACTTAAGTAGTGGCTCTTTACTCCAGTCATATATGTAAATGCACATTGTAACCTTTGCAAAGAAACAAATATTTTTATTTAAGGAACCTCCCTTGAGGGGGAGGTTTGTATCCAGAAGCAAAAGAAATCGACCAAAAGACGGTTCGTATTCTAAAAAATTTGCATGATGGGGGAGTTTGTAAACTGAGGTTCCACTGTATTAAATTGCATCTGCCACTTCTCCGACCACTGCATCAGTCTATTCAAATCTTCCTGGAGTGCTCCCATGTCCTCATCAGAATGAATTTGAAGGCCAATTTTGGTGTTGTCGGCAAAGTTGCTTATGTCACTATTTATTCCCTTGTCTGTCGTGTAGATGGTGAAGGGACCCAAGACTGACCCCTGTCGAATAGTTTGACACTTCCCCACTGATTTCTGAAACCCATTTATGCAAAAAACTGCTGCCTGTCAACCGTGCCTCTTATTAAGGAAAAAAATTTCGCCAATTCTGTGCCTTAATTTTCCTCGATAGCCTCTGATGTGGAACTATCAAAGGCCTTACTGAAGTCCATATATGTATCACATTCATTATCATGATCTACCTCGAATACCTTAGTGAAATAAGGTAATAAATTCATAAGGCAGGAACACCCTTTTGTAAAACTGCTGAGATTCCTTGATCAATTTATTCTTTTCAAGATGGCTATGGATTGCCTCTGCAATTGATTCCATAAATTTTCCCACTATGGAGGTTAGGCTTACTGGTCTACAGTTCAAAGCAAAGGACATGTCACCCGATTTAAAAATATGTATCACATTTGCCATTTTCCACTTATCAGCACTATGCCAGTTTGTAGTGATATTTTGAAAACATTAGCCAAAGGTTTGCTAAGCTCCTCTTTGCATTCTTTTAGAACCCTTGCATACAGTTCATCAGGGCTCTGTGATTTGTTAGGTTTTAATTTATCTATTTGTCTAAGGACCATGTCACTTGTGACCCTAACCAATAGACCAATACCTCCATAGTAGGGGAAATTTATGGAATCAATTGCCAAGGCAATTCGTAGCCCTCTTGTGTGGCAGTGATTTATGAATCTCTGCAGTTTTACAAAGGGGAGTTCCTGCCTTACGAATTTACCTTTTTGTCACTAAGGTATTTGAGGAGGTAGATCATGGTAATGAATATATTGTGTATATGGACTTCAGTAAGGCTTTGATAGTTCCACATTAGAGGAGAGGCATGGCTGACATAGCAGTTTGCGTAAATGGGAAATAATCAGTGGAGGCACATCACAAGTGGTGTTCCACAGGGGTCGGTGTTGGGACCCTTTGTTCAGTTTACATAAACAACATGGATGAGGGAATACATACCAACATTAGCAAGTTTCCTGATGACGCCAAAATAGGCTGCTTAATTCATTCTCCTGGAGACATTAGAGCACTCCAGGAAAACTTGAATAGGATGATAGTGGTCAGAGAAGTGGTAGATGCAGTTTAATATAGACAAATGCAAAGTTCTAAACATTGGACAGGAAAATAACCATGCCACAAACTAAATGTGGATCTTAATATTACTGACTGGGGGGAAAAAAGGTTTGAGAGTTCTGGTTAGCAGTAATTTAAAACGGACAACAGTGCGTAAATGATTGCAATAATACAAACAAAAATCATTGGTTCATATCAAGTCCTCAAGTTGTTCAACTAGTTTAGATTATGCTGCACCATTCTAATTACCGTATTACAGAATGGATATAAATGCACCGGAAAACGTAGAAAGTATGACGGTTGATCCCATGTACAGGTCCACATCCCTTTATCCAAAGCCCTTGGGGCTGCTATTTTGAATTTCAGGATTTTTGAAAGTTCAGAATGATTCTCAATGCTGCCATATGGCAGTGTGACCCAGCACCATACTCCACAAAGAAACTTTGGTTTTCAAAACTTTTTGAATTTCAGAATTTCTGATAGACTTGGCATAGAATTAGGGGGGTCATGATTAAGGTGTATAAGCGGGAAAACAGGAATAAAGGGAATGTAAAAAATGTGCTAAAAATATATAGCGAAGACAGGACTCGCAGCAGTGGTTCAAAGCTGGAAAAATTTAGATTCAGGAAGGATATAGGAAAGTGCTGGTTTGATGATAGATGTGGATGAGTGGAACAAGCTCTTGAGTACAGTCATTAAAGCTAAAAAGTTGTTGTTTTCAAAATAGGTTAAATACACGAGTGGGTGTGACCTTACCTGACTAGGTTCGGTCAGTGGCTCAAGCCAATAGGAGACTTGGACCTGCATTTCATGGTCCAGTAAGCCTGCTGCAGTGTTTCTCTTGTGTCAATTGGGTATCATTATTGATGAAATATTTTTTTTTATTTTATTTTATTGAAAAGACATACATAGTACATAAAAATAAACGACAAATTACATAGTGAAAACAGTGATGAAAAATTCTGCATAGTACATGTACTTTCCAATTAACATATTACATCTGAAAGACAAATCTGTACAGTAAACAATGACCACTCCAATCCTTGAAGTAATGACATTGTCTGGAACACTAAATCTAACCTAAAGACTCCTTGGCAAGTACATCTCATTCCTGATTGTACATCATGCCATGGAATGTACACCTTACATTCTGAAAACACTACCCCTCCCCCTTCTTGCATGTCAATCCACCTGACACGTAACAATCTTTATATGTAACTGTATATTGTATGAAATACTTTCATTATTCCATATTGAACAACATGATACGTTCAGTATCACTCAATGTATTGAGAATATAAAATTCAATTCTACATGATTCATGTACAACGTATATCTACTAAACACCCAAACATATCACCTTCTCGAGGAAGGTATAAATATATACATATGTTGCATACACTTTACAACACAACCAGTGAAAACACAAATACCTAATCCTATGTCATCCATCAATTACCCTATAATATATATCAATTCAATGGTAACCTAAACCTATGGGCTCTATAGAGCTCCCATGAAAAAACTATGTATTAAGAAAACAGGATAAGTCAAGCTTTCTAAAAATATTTCGCCCATATCATTAAAACCACTACTAAGATGTAAGTCTGTTAGCACAAAACATAACAGTGCATGACCTTCACACGTCGATAAATACTGAAGCCTTCCTACCACACGCTTTCTTCATGTGTATATATATATTTCGTATTCACACAGTGCACCCATTTTGTCATTTCATTACACACATACCAATAATTTCGTTGCAGATATATAATATTCCATCACATTACGACGTCTGTCGTCCTTTGTCATTAGCATAATTAATAATTAAATTGAAGAACTTGTATCGTTCACAACACACAACCCGCTCATCACACAGTCAAAGGCACTTGTGTCTCGGTACTATATTCATTCTCTTCCACACTAAACCCTTTCACACTGTCCTCATCGGGAAGCCATCCCGCCGCGACCCCTTACATTGCACGTAAATCCCATAAATCCCCCAACCTAAAACTCCGATAGCCCTCAGTAAAAGCATTCTCCCAACTCCCTCCATAAATTTCCCTATTACGACACTTAGTTCTGTAAAATGTCGCAGCTAACACCTTTATCCTCTCATCCACGCCCACCTCCCTCATGCCCCATGACGTATATATAAAATCCGTGACCAAATACACCACTGCATTCTCCACCATCTTACTCACCCCACCTATATCCAAACTTAAAGCCCGCAACACCTGCAATCCTCCCCCACCCACTAACCTGAACACCTTTCCTAACCAGACCCGCACCACTTCTATACAGTCACAAAAATATACCGCATGCAAAATTCTCCATGCTTCCACACGCTCTACATTCCCCTCCCTCCCTTATTCTCCTGTTGAATAGGACAACCCCAGATGGCAAAATCCCATGTAAAAATCTAAACATTACCTCCCGAACACCCGGTTTTACACGTAATTGTTTTAGACGCGTCCATATTTCGTTCCACGCATACATAGGGTATGCCCCTTCAACAGCAGCCACCACTGACCTACCTTCCACTCCTTCGAGGACCCGCAATTTAACACACGACGGATCCCTCACTGTCATTAATAACCTCAACATGGCCTCACCAACTATTAAATCCCTACCCCCCCACCACCGTTGCATATCCTTACGTACTCGCACAAGTCCACCTCCCCTCCCGCACCCCTCCCTTATATAACTTCGTTTTAGGTACACGCTCATCATCCTTTTTTCCAGAGGTAAAAGTCCCAGCCCTCCTTGACTGACCGGAAGTGTTAACACCGCTTTACTTAACCATTCGCAGCCCGATCCCCATATAAACCTAAAAACCCCATGTTGTAAACACTTCACCTCACGTCTCATCAGCGGGTACATGACAACGACATGCCATATCTTGCTGTACAATAGCACGTTCATCACTATTACTCTTTGATGCAGCGTTAGTTGCGCCGCCCTCAAACCACCAAGTCTTTTCAATACTCCATTCACTATTCTCACCAAATTCACCTCTTGAGCCACCCGTGTATTTCTCACATAAATTATCCCACATATCATTAGTTGATCCACCACCTTCCACCCACCCCCTACCACCTCATCCCCATTTGTACTATCCCTTAAGTCTAGAAACTTAGTCTTCTCAACATTAATTTTCATACCTGAAGCCTCCCCAAACACATCCACCACCTTACCCACCCTAAGCAAATCCCCATTACCTCTCACCAAAACAGTCGTGTCATCCACATAACCTACGATACCAGCCCCCCCTCCCCCCGGTCAGTACCCTCCCCACCTCCCGCAACACACCTCCGAATGGCCCTATAAAATGTATTTTAACTCCTAGCCTCCCATTAACCTGCACCCTCATCGATGCCCCCTGATACAATAATTTTGCCCAAGATATTATTTCTTCCCCAAAACCTTGCCAACGCATAAACCTCCATAACCCTTCCCTTTCTACACTATCATAAGCAGCCTTCCAATCTAACGCCAATACACCTCCATCACCCAACTCCCCCTGTTTCTCTATAAATTCTCGAATTATGCCATGCCCTTCATACATCGACCTTCCTGGCACCCCATATTGCCCCCTATCAATTACCTTGCCTATTACCCTCTTGATTCTGTTCCCTAATATTCTCGCAAACAACTTATAATCTCCACACATAAGCGAAAGTGCCCGATAATCCATTACCGTTGACTGCTCCCCTTTCGGCACCAACACCACAACGGCCGTCCGTTGCTGCTCTCCCATTACCTCAGCCGCCTTAAGTATGTTAAACAGCCTTACTAAAAAAAACCTCAGAACCCCCCCCATTCTTTACGTAGAAATCATTTGGCAGTCCGTCTATACCCGGTGCTTTTCCCAAACTCACTCCTGACAACGCCTGCCAAATCTCACACTCCGTAATCGGCCCACCTAATGTCACCCGATCTTGACCATCAAGCTCACACTGCACATACTCTCCCATTTCCCTCAATGCCACCTCACGGAAGCCCACACTTTGCGTATACGACTTAAACCAAGCGTCTACATATCCACTCATATCCTCTGTCGTTACCAATGCTTGACCCGCTCTATACCCTTCCATCCCTACATGTACGTTTAACCCCATCATCTCCATCGTCACTCTCCTCTTTCTCTGGCCTCTTAACACGCAAGCCGACGGCCGGTCACCCCATAGCACTTCTTCCAATCCTCCCATAATTCGCACACCATCAAAACGCTCGTTTTGCAATACCCTAATACTCGCCTTTAAACCCTCAATGTCCTGCACTGGATAGCTTGCTCCTCCTCTTGCATAAGTCCCGCAGCTGCCCTTCAAGATATCTTTGAAACCCATACTTTAACCGATTATCTTCCCTCCCACGACAAATATAATATTCTCTGATACGATTTTTAGCCACCGAATCCCACCAATTTACCAGTTCATCATCCCCCGGCGCCTCATCCACCAACCGTTCCCACAATTGCGCAAAAGACTGACGACATTCCTCACCCTGCAAAAGCTTCACATTTAACTTCCAATAACCTTGACCCCTTCTAGGCAATCCCTCCCATTCTAGGTCCACCATTACTCCTCTGTGATCCGAAAAAACCGCGTCCACCACACGCACTCTGCTCACTATTACTGTTCGGGGCACATACAATCGATCCAGTCTTGCCACATATCCACGTCTAACAAAAGTATGTTCTACAACCCCACCCCGTCCAACGTCCATTAACCCCACTCCATTTAATAATTCCCCCAAAATCCCCAAACGATACCCTGCCCCTCTAGGTTCCACATCCTTACGCCTTATCACAATTCCAATCACCACCAGTTACCGCTACACCCGGCAAAGCACGCAAATAATATACTAGGACATCCTTCACAAATTTATTCTTAATACGCACATCTCCCTCTGCTGGACCATACACACACACACCAAACTCATCTGTACCCTACCCCACCACCCATCTACACGAATCACCCTCCCCTCCCCACCCTCACAATGCCTCACTACGAACGGGCTAGTTTCCCTTACCAGGATGGCAACTCCTCCTTTCAACCTTATCGCATGCTCTACATACACATTATACCCATTTACCTTCAACTCATAACCTGGTCTGTAGTTGTGTTCCTGCACGAACACCACGTCAACACTATTACGCACCAAATATTCACTAAACCATACACACTTTCTCTCTGATCTCAATCCATTAATGTTCAATGTCATGCACTTGAAGCTTACAGAGTGGTTTTCCTTCTTGACCCTGGTACTGTCTTGCCACCAGATCATTTCGTGACACCTCGGTCCCTCTCCCCCCCTTTAGAAACGCTCTTAACCAACTCCTGCCCCTTAGGGCCGCTGTGTCCTCTCTGCGTAACTTCCGCCCAGGACTTTTTGCCAGTGCGCTGAGCAGGCGTGATCACGTCCTCGGAGTCAGATAGCGCAGCAGCGCGCTTCCGTGATGCTCCCTCTGCTTGCATCATGTCGTCTGATACATTGTCCCGGTGGACCTCCACCTCCACAGCTTGCATCAAAATATTCTTATCACACTGCGCAGACCTCGGATCCTGTTCCACGCCCGGATCCACAACAGACCCAAGAACTAGATCTGGACTCCCAACCTTCCCAATACAGTGGACCCCCGGTTAACGATTTTAATCCGTGCAAGAGGGCTCATCGTTATGCGAAATAATCGTTATGCGAATTAATTTTCCCCATAAGAAATAATGGAAATAAAATTAATCCGTGCAAGACGCCCAAAAGTATGAAAAAAAATTTTTTTTACCACATGAAATGTTAATTTTAATACACACAAACTGAAAAAGGCATGCACAATTACATGACACTTACTTTTATTGAAGATCTGGTGATGATTGATGGGATGGGAGGAGGGGAGAGCATTATCTTCTTACTGTTTAGAAGGGGAATCCCCTTCCATTAGGACTTGAGGTAGCAAGTCCTTTTCTGGGGTTACTTCCCTTCTTCTTTTAATGCCACTAGGACCAGCTTCAGAGTCACTGGACCTCTGTCGCACAACAAATCTGTCCATAGAGCTCTGTACCTCCCGTTTCTTCAAGACTTTCCTAAAATGGGCCATAACATTGTCATTGAAATAGTCACAAGCACGGCTTGCAACAGCTGTGTCAGGGTGATTTTCATCTATAAAGGTTTGCAGTTCAAACCACTCTGCACACATTTCCTTAATCTTTGAAGTAGGCACAATGGATTCCACAACTGGCATAGGCTTCTCAGGGTTAGCCCCAAACCCTTCAAAATCTTTCTTAATTTCCATACTAATTCTCACCCTTTTTACCACAGGGTTGGCACTAGAAGCTTTCTTGGGGCCCATGGTCACTTATTTTCAACAAACACCACCGAAAACACTGTAATAATACGAAATATTCCGAGTGTATGCTTGGATGTTACCGCGGAGGCTGGCTGGTAAACAATGGGACGGCCGGCACATGTGAGGGCACATTGGACGCGTCTCGGACGAAAATCGGTATGCGGGTTTTTAATCGGTATGCGGGGCAAAAATTTTGCGATAAAAGTAATCGTTATGCGGAAAAATCGCTATGCGATGCCATCGTTATGCGGGGGTCCACTGTACTCTTGTCAGCCAATAACACATTTAAAGCCATGGCTAATGAGTCTTCCACATCGCTAGCACTCGCAGTCGGGGTGTCCTCTTCCAACACCTGAGCTGCGTTCAATGAAGGGGTGTCCCCCCCCTCGTCACACCTGCTGACTCCATCTCCTCCGCTCTCTCGACCTCCTCACTCCAGGACCCACCTTGTGTAGGCAGTCACATAAGGCAAATTCTCACTCTTCTCTATTGCTGTATGTCGTTGCCTTTGTTCCATGTTGCCACGCCTCCTTTCACACAGAGCCGCTAGGTGATCATATGACCCACATAACCGACAGGTCCTGCGTTGCCCAGCGTATGGCACAAACACCTGGGTACGAAATTCTGGCAGCACTACGTACGACGGAATAGGGTAACGTAACGTCATCTTCACAGAATACGTTCCTTCGAGTTTCCCTGCGTATGGCCCAGTGGCCCACTTCCCAACAGTGGCCATATGTACTGTACCATATTTGCCCATCACAAGACTGATGTCAGAATCATCCACCTTGAATGGCACATTTCTAATCTTAACCCATGTGTAATGGCGAGAAACGTCGTGAAGTCGCATGGTCACAGCGGAGTTAACTGTCAAAGTAACCTCCTGGTACTTGTCTACCACCGCCTCATACACACTTGCCAAATTAAACTTGACAAGGATCCTCGTCGTGCCATTCAGCGCTACTCCATATATCTCCTCGTCAGCAATACCATATGTATCTCGTATGATTGCAGGTAGTATCAGGTCCATAGAAGTTCCTGTCACAGCCCCACGGATAAGCTCAACACAGACTGTGTTTATGCGTCTCCGGCTTGCCTGCGCCATGCTGTGAAAATATAACTGCCACTAATCAACACCAGGGGGTAGCAGCAGCACACGTCCTCTCTACTCAAGGGCTGAGAGACGAATGTCTATGAAATATTTTGCCTACACTAGGCTTCTGTCAAATACAGAGGGAGCAGCAGTAATGAAATACACGTAATCAGTCCATTTCATCAATAAGGATACCCAACTGTTGCTCGTCTTAATTTTCAGCTTGTCGGTATTTTATACCATTTTTAACAATAGTCGGGTAAAATTCACACCCACTCATTTGTCCAACCTATTCTTAAAACTAGATAACATTTTAGCTTGTGACATTTAGTTCCACTCTTCCACACCACTATTGCTAAACCAGTGCTTTCCTATATTTATAAATTAAAGTTTTTCCAACTTTAACCCTGCTGAGAGTCCTGTCTTGATCAAGTTTAGCATGTTATTTACATATACTTTATTCCTGTTTTCCATTTATGGACCTCTTAGCCCCCATACACTGAGGTATGGAATGCATTGGCTGAATCACTGTAAGCACTTTCATTCTACCTCTAGCAATTTGCAAAAGAATTAACTTGTGGCTTGTACAAATCTTGAAATGGATTAGAAAAACCCACAAGGAAACGCTAGTACTCGTTAGTTTTGATCCTAGGACTTTTATCACTTCTAATGTACAGAGGTTAAAAAAGCAGTTTATAGGCAGAGCGAGTAAAAGTAATGCATGGTGACCTGAAGAATGCCATATTGGGATGAGGACAAGGAGAGAATGTAATCATGTGACTCCTATATCTACCTGTCCTCATCCCAATATGGCATTCTTCAGGTCACTGTTCATCACTCGCACTTCTCTCCGCCTATATAAACTTTTTAGCCTCTGCACGTTATAAGTGATAAGAACCAGGATCAGAACATTTTCTAATGTCCTAGTACATATTTACTTGAGCATCTTTCTAAACTAGGAGTCTTTCCTATGAAGATAAGAATATGCATTCTTGGAATGATGTAGAATGAAGGGGGGGAGGGAATGGATGAAATGTATGAATAGAATAAGTGTTGAAAATGCTAAGGACAATACTTCCAACAATAGATTACTGTTGGAAGAATGTAGATAAAGGAAAGCGTAGACCTGCTTAGCTTGGGCCAGTAGGCCTCTTCGTGTACCACTGTTCAACTGCTGACATCAGTGTTATCCAGTTGGGGGGGGGGGGGGGTTACTTAAATACAAATAATTCTTCGTAATGTACTGGACAGATTTTTTTTTTTTTTTTGGAGGGGGGGGGGGGGGAAATCTCGAGGCTGCATTTTCCCCTTACAATCCATCACTGAAGTTACTCTTATTTTGGTGGTTGCTTAAATTTGGGGCAGAGAATGGACCCTTAAAAACTCACACTAAGATTATCTTTTTGTGAACCTGTCGAAGGGTGACATGGCTTAATTTTGAGGGAAGTTACTGTAAGATTTGGAAGGAAATTGTAATTAAAATAATTTCTTCAACAGGTAATGATGTTGCATCACTGGGACAAGTTAATATCCTTATCAGTGGTAAGTTTATTTTTTTTCTCTCAACAAATGGGTAATTTACTCTATATAAAATGAAAGATGTAATTCCCTGTCAGTCCCACACATCAACATCCTAGTGTTCACTATCAGGATTGGTGTCTTCTAATTTTGATATCAGTATCTGCCTAAAAATTTATTGGTATTTGGAGAGATGAATATGGCTGGGAGAGGGGGAGGTTGCAGAGATTAGTAAATGAATTTGAGAAGAGTATGCAAGAGGTATGTCAGATTAGGAGTTTGGGTATGGAGGAAGTGTTCAGATATTTGGTGCAATTTGTTAGGTGGTTAACCCTTTGACTGTCGCAGGCCCCTTTCTGAAACTCGTTCTGTCGCAAAATATTCGAAAAAAAATTTTTCTTGCCAAAATGTTATTTTACCGAGTGTTTTAAGCCTAAAAAATTTTTTTTGCCATCAGTACTTGCCGACAGAGGCTCAAAGTTGGCAGAAAATGAGCGGCGTATGGCAGCAGCGGCGAATGCCACCCACCCGGTATTTTATTTACTCCAATTCGAAGGTTTCTTGTATTTTCCAATATTTTTCTTTTCTAAGTAACTTGTGTGGCCTGAGACCCAAGGTGCATTGTTCAAATATACACTCATTGTTTACAACACAATAACTGAACAAACATTATCTTAGGGTATTTTACAGAACAATGTTTGTCAGTATATACAGTTTGTAATTTTTCCTAGGTGCAGTAGTGGAATGAGAAGTGCAAGACAGAGGACTTGCTGATCAGGTAACTAAACATTAGTTTGTTATAAATTAGAGTGCAGCTCTAACCTTAGCATTTGAAACTACAGTGGTACCTTGACTTGGTTTAATCTGTTCCATGAGCTAGCTCGTAACTCGGTTTGCTCATAAATCAGATAAATTTTCCTTATTGAAATGCCATTAATCCATTGCTGCATAATTCCTGCTTTTGGGAGGAAGGAAAGAGAGTACTTCAGTATAACACTTGTGAAAGTTAAGACACATGTGCAACATCTGGATATCTTTATTGCAGGCGTTTTGCCATCCAGTGGCTTTATCAATACAGATTCTAGGACATAATAGGAAATCAGTAGAACTATATACAAAAGATGAGGTAATCAGTCCCTCAGCCTTGTGAGTTAGTGTTCACAGCATCGATGCTGTGAACACTAACTCACAAGGCTGAGGGACTGATTACCTCATCTTTTATATATAGTTCTACTGACTTCCTATTATGTCCTAGAATCTGTATTGATAAAGCCACTGGATGGCAAAACGCCTGCAATAAAGATATCCAGATGTTGCACATGTCTTAACTTTAATATTGTCGGTATTTTATACCTTTCTTGCATAACGCTTGTCTACTCTACAGTTTATTTATCTGTACGTATTTAACTTGGAGAACAGATTCTGGCGGAGGAGAGTGGGAAAAGATAGGCTTCCTGCTACACTTTATCGTTGGACTTGCATTATTGTAACATCCTTGGCTGGCGCTATAGCCTTTATCAACTCTTTCTGCTTTAGTATTGTACATATCGTAGAAGTACGTACTATACTGGTACTGCCTGGCAAAGTCCACACACCTCGCACATGTTTACGATTTCATTCTTTAATTTATTGGATATCTTTCTTCTCGGCACTGTCCTTTGCACTTCCTTTCTTAGGACCCATTGTTAGAAAAGAGAAATTTGGCAAAATAGCTTCACGAAACTAAAGCACAACACAAAAATGCTTCCACAGTAAGGTTAACACGTGCACTGCTGAGCTGTGGCATTCGTGGTGCAAACTAGTGGCGGCCAAACAGCTTCTAACTCTAAAAACATGTTAGGGGTACTCGTAAGTCAAGGTTCCACTGTATTTTGTAATGGGGAAAGGTTTTGTTGCTGTTGTCTGGTGTGGTAATTCAGGTCACTTAAATGTATAAAAATTTTTAAGATAATTGAATTTTGGCATTGGTTAATGATAAATTGTCAGTGTACATAAATTTTTGCTTTTATCGTAACCAAGTTGACGACTTGATTAGTAATACTGATTGTATGAATTATGGCACTATTTAAAAGCAAATATTAAATTTAGTGTTTCTTTGCAAGTTTTATCATTGGGCTGAATATCAAACAAGGTAAATTCTTTGAACAATTTCTTTTTTCCTCACGTTGGCAGATTCAGGAACTGTTTGCCATGTAAGGGAGGGTGGAATTTAAATGCAGTACAGGATTTCTTTTTCATTACTTTGAGGTGTGCAAATGTAGAATTTTCTTAACTCTCATTCCTTAGACTACATGCTCTTAACCTTGGGTGCTCTCATGCTAGTGGTTGTTAGAACCTTATTGCCTTCAATTCCCCAAGCACTCTTAAGGGTAGAATCTGGGCAATTTTCCGCGCGCTCGACCAAAAATCGAAAAATTATGGAAATTGAGTTATATGTACCGAAAAATAGCTTAACTCTTTGGCAACACAAAGGTACAAGAATCAATGTTCTAAGACGTTTCTACAAGAAATTATAGTCATTTATATCAGGTATGGTAACGACGATGTAGGTAGCGCGTCTGTTCTCAACCCATGTATTTTTTGGAATTTTTTTCCTTGTTTTTTATTGCTTTTTCTTTGCATTATTCTTTCTAATATAATAGATTATTTGGCATCATATAAGAGTAAGTGGAGCTTATCAATAGACGTCTAGCCTATCAGGAAGCACCTGGGTACACTCGGCAATGCTCCCCCTCCAGATGGTGCCAGGTGAAATCACTTCATTATTACGTTTATATCAGCTTGTATATCAACTATATGGCTTATTTATCTATCAGAATTGATCTAATATGATATAATAAACACTATAAATAACAAAACAAACATGTTATATACTCTAGACTGAATAAAATAGGCCATAATATAGTGAGAGTCCACCAGCAATATTTCGATATAAATGTGTTACTACTCGTCTCCTAGTTGTATTGTTTGGTATGTGAGTGATAGAAAACGGTGTTTTGAAGAGGATAACTGCACTAGAACATCAGTTTACTAAGAAATACACCGAAAAAAACGCGATTTCCGCGCAAAAAAAATTTTTGAGACAGTAGGCCTGCCGACGTTTTCTAGGCCTATATCTCGGAAGTAACTTTTTCACATATTTCGCTAAAGTACACCATTATTAATGATTGTATTGAAATGATTTTCACTGACAATATAAAACAGTGTGTTTGAAAATGTGATTCTTTTTTTTTTTGGAATATATCAAATATTTTTGATTATGTGGGAGGTAAAAGGCAGATATATTTTGGTGAATGCATAAAGTCTATCAAATGTATTTTTTTTTTCCATGATAATAAGATATATTAGATGAAACATGTGCATCCCGAAATAGTGTCAGATGTATTCTAACGGTTGGGATTGTCGGAAGTGCCACTCGAAGTGCCATTTTGTCATACTTTGCTGCCATATATGAAGTCGCTAAAATATTTTTTTTCAGTTTGTTGGCCAATCATACTGAAACTGTCACATTCTTTTACATATGAACCTCTAAATGTACACCAAAAACAAAAAAAAATTGGTTGAAAAATAAGAGTTGGCCGAAATTAGGAAGTGTGGCCTTAATGGTCTAGCAGTTCCCATGATTATATGATTAACTTGTGAATGGAGTGAAAACCAATTGTTAACCAAGAGGTGCACTATCAGAATTTCATACTGCCGTAGCCTGTCCCAACATTAGCATATGCTTAAAACGTACAGCTCTCCGCTTGGTAAAACATTGTATTAATAAAAGGTTTTGTCAAGTGCTGCATTTTCAGTTGCTAGTAGAGTAAACTTAAGGCCATACTTTCTTTACAGATCTCAAGAGGGGCATTGCAGAAAATGGATTGTGAAATGCAGAGCAGCCACCACATGATCAGGTAAACATTTAAATTTTATTTTCGAAGTATTGTGAAGCATTGAATTACCTTCCATTAGTTCTGTTAGGCCAGTATTGAACTGGCTGTTAGTAGCCATTGGTTTTGTTCAGTATTGTTGAATCTAAATTCTTATTAAAATTAATTTTTAGAAACCAGGATACTTTAGGGATGTGCCTTGGTTCATGACATTTTAATTTTCCTTCCCTTGCCTTTGTACTGAACCAAATTGCCTTACTGTTTGCTCTATGCAAAACTGAAAAAATGAATTTTGTGGTGACACTTACCGCCCCAGTTGTAATGTTATTGACGATTCGACTTCTGATTAGCCTGTTTACAGTACAGTAAATTAAATTCTCTAAATGTAGATGTCTGATATGCCAATTTTCTTTGCAGTGCTCTTGGGCTGTCAACTAAGAAGTATTTGGAGGTAAATATTGATAAGGCTATTTTAAAAGTGCAAAATTCTAAATTAATTTATGCTAATAAAGTGGGGTGAAGGTAATTTTAGTATCCTGCAGGTGTGTTTTAGGGGAGTGACAGAAGGGAGGGGGATACAGGGATGAAGAGGGGGAGAAACCTGGAGGAAGACGTCCTGGCATTGAGGGAGAAACTTGCACATTTGAATATAGGTACATAAGATTTTTTGGCAGTGGATGGTCCAATATCTTTAGTCTGGACAAAATGACTAGCAGGAACTTTAAATTCCTGCACCTGTCAGACCAATTTACTGGGCTTCCCACATGGCTTTGTGTAGCTGTGTTTATGTAGGTTGTTTGTACACTGTACTTGCTGGTGGTACCTCACTTTTGTGAGCTTATTTTGCTTAAATTTAATCCTAGTTATGGCTTCTAAGATATGAAAGTGTCATTGGTAGTGTTAAGCCTAAATATGAAAGTGTCATTGGTAGTGTTAAGCCTAAACCAGTCAATATAGATTAAAGAAACAGTTGAACTGTTGGGAAAAACTGGAAGGTGGTGTTTCAGTACGTTACTCTCGACTTCCAGATTGATTAATAAATTTTCTTAAATGTATATTAATTAAACAAAAAAATTTCAGTTTCTTCACTTTAAGATTTAAGTCCATGGAGTTTTAGACATACGGGAAGTGTGTACTTGTGGGTTAGTGTTGATCACTGTTGGTTCAACAAAACTTTGGAACCTGGGATGCCGGAAAATTGGTGGTGTACCTGTACAGTCGTGCACTCAGGAGGGGATTAGCAGATAGGGAAAGGTATGGAGAGAAGTGGTGTTTGGTATAGAATGTGCTGTTTGTATTTGTACAAGGTAGCATTCAGAAACTGCCTAGACTGAGTTCAGGAGATTGGGCATAGTGTTTGTATTTTGAGGGATGGGTATGCAGTGTTGCAACTTAATGGGTAATTTGAATTGTGGTTATTGCAGTTTCGTTAAATAGTGAATATTCCTTCTGGTTAATTGCCGTAATCACTACAGGAATACCTAAATAGTCTTCGTTCCTAAGTATGGCAGAACCTGTTTTCATATGCCCTAGTCTGTATGTAAAACTAGATATTCTATAAAATGTATTTTTTGTTTAATATTTTTGGGTGTCTGAAATGGATTAATTGGGTTTACATAACTTATGGAAATATTAACAAAAAATAAATTTTATAGAGAAGAAATGTAGTTTCACATGCAGACTAGGGAATACAGAGAGGTTCCACTGTATTGTCTAATAATGAATAATCATGATGCTTTATACCTACATTATTTGATATACATGAAATATGTCAAAACTGAATTATTTAGATTTAAAAATAAATATTTTGTGATTGAATGTTCTAATTAATTTTTTCTTTAGCAGGTCTGACTGCAAGCTTTCCTCTTGTCTGGCCCAGTTAAATGGAAGGTTAGATTATGATTTTAATTTTGTTCCTGCACCTAGTTGGGATAATAGATTTTCATTTTTTACTTTCTGGTTGCAAGGGAAGGGGGAGTAAACTCTTGGGGGGGGTCCCCCCCCCCTCAGCTTCCAGTTTTTCTCCCTCCTAGCCTTGAGCCCTATGGTTTCTTAAAACCATGCATGGAATGTCCCTCCACTAGCAAAGCAATGGCACTGTTTGTGATTTAGTGCTTTCCATGATAGGCTTGGTTATTGAAGTGCATGCATAAAAGCATGTGAAGGAATATTAAGCAGTTTTCATTGTTTTCTTGTTTTGACTTGTTTTTATAGGTTAGTCACATCACATTTTAGCAGGTTTGCATACCTATTTATAATTTGATCTGTGCAATATTAACATGAACAAGGAAGTTTCAATGATGAAAAGAATGCCCCCGTCGTAATGGTTTTGACGATTCATTTTCTGATTAGATTGTTTATGGGGCATTTAAATTTTCCAATTGTAGATGTTTAATGTTCTGATTTTCTTTGCAGTGCCCCTGGGTTGTCAACCAAGCAGACTTGAGGTAAAAGTTTGAGGCTTAGATAAAAATTTATGAAAACATACTATACAGCCGCTCCTCGCTTGGCAACGTACTATTTACCGACGACTTACACAGGCTCTGACCAGTAATGCATACCCAAGTGTATAGTAAGATATGATTCCTTCTATTCTGTTTTACAGCATACAGTACACTACTGTATAACATTTAAAAACATATTGAATATTATAAATGGTTCAAGGGTGACATTAAAGCAATATCGAAGATGGTTGCCATAAACCCACTACCGTTATACTACGCTCCTCGTTTAGCGACACTGTATTAGGAACGGAACTCCATTAAGTGATAAGAGGCTGTATTTTAAGTATCACTATTAGTACATCCATAAGATATGAAATAGCAGTTGTCTACATATTAGTCATTGCAGTAGAAATATCAAGAATTGGATAGTGACTCCTGACTCTGGTTAAGAGGGTACTAGATATTGCTGATTTCTGACAAATTGGCATGAAATGCGTACAACATGGGGGGAACAATGAAAAGCCATGTCCCTGACATGGCTGCTCTGGCAAGTCATTGAACCATTATGCTTCAGACAACCAGTCTGTTGCTTCCAGTGTTTTGTCTAGTTTTTAAATGGCTGAAAGTTATGAGAGGTTTTGCTTTTTGTTCATGCTGTAATGCTGTACTTACCAGTACAGTATAAACTTATCCTTATCCTACAGAGGCAGGGTGACCATTATTCACACTATTGCCGTCTTTGCAGAGGTGCCCAGATGTTATGGCTTAGATGTCGCTCCAAACAGCTAATATCCCAAACCCCTCCTTCAACATGCAGGCTTTGTACTTCCAACCTCCAGGACTCGAGTCTGGCTAGACCCTTGTAGGTTTGTAATTTCTTGATTACAGTATTAATTATCTGTTCACAAAATATTACCCTGTTCAACAGCTTGTCCAGTCTCAAAAGCCATTAAGTCTCCATTCACAACAATCTTAACATGCTCACATGCCTGCTGCATATCTAGGCCCCTTGCACCCCCCCCCCCCTCCTATCTGTGCTCTGACCTTGTGGTTTTTGTGCTCTTGATAATTACCTCCCCCCCTCCCCTCCTACAGATTTATACTACTCCACCTCTCTAAATGATTAATTCATCTCAATAACTCCTCTTCAGCCCTCTGAATAATACTTGTAGGAACTCCACACCTAAATTTCCACAAAAATCCTTTGCATAATATTTACACCGCATGTTGGCCTTTCACATCTCCGTTGTCTGCAGCCCCTTTTGCATTGCAGCATTCACAACCCATGCTTCATATCCACAAGTGTTGGTACCACTATAATCTTGTACATTTAGTAGTTTTTTTTTTTTTTCTTCACTCTTTCCCCCCCCCCCCCTGGATCCAGGGTTTGGCAAGGTTAGGTTAAGGATCCCTAGCTTTGACAAGCTAAGAGCTGTTACCTACATCAGCTCATTTGAAAGCATTTTTATTATTATGACATAAAAGTAGGGAACAGGATGAAATTGAAGCAATCTGTGGACCAGCATTTTCATCTGATCAACTGACTCTCGTTGACATAATGCTGTATGAATGTGTTCCATACTGGTCATCCTGGGGATTAATGATCTCTTCCTCTTCCCCTCTTTTTCTTTCTCTCGCCAGATACCTCTGGGCACTATTTTTTTTTTTTCCCTTCATAAATTCTATGGTTAACATTCTTCACACCAACACATTTGCTTACAAATCTACTCCAAATATCTGAACACTCGCTTCATCCCCACATCCAGTTTTTCTTTACCTGGTAAACTAGTTTGATGCTTTCATCACTGTTCACTTTCAACTTGTTCTTTACACGCCCTCCTAAACTTGTCCACTAACCTTGACAACTTCTCCTTAGAATCTCCCCAAAGGGCAGTATCATCAGCAAAAAGTAACTTTCATTTTGTATTTAATTTAATCCCTCCTCTCCCCAACACCCTAGGATTTGCTACTTTTACAGCTCCATCTATAAATGTTAATCATCCATGGTGACACTACACATCCCTGCCTAAAGCCTTCTTTTACTAGAAAGTAATCACCCTCCTACACACCCTAACCTCAGCCTCACTATCTTTATAAATACTTTACAGCATTTAGTAACTATTCCATGCACTTCCAACATGTCACATTGCTCTCATATTCATCCTATTATATGGCTTTTCTAAATACATAAATGCAATGAAAACCTCTACTTTTTATCTAAATATTGTTCATTTAGATGCTTCAGTGTAAAAAAGTGATCTTCTACTTCTAAAGCTGCCTCGTTCATCTGCAATCCTGCTCTCCCTTGCCTCTAATTCTTTCAATAACCTTATCATACACTACCTGGTATACTCTAAACTTTCAACAAACCAGTCATATTGCACCAAAGCAGGGTGGTCCAAAAGAAGTTTAACTTCAATAATGTACACAGAAGGGGTTACTAGCCCCTTGCTCCCATCATGCTCGTCTCCTCTTTCGGAGGAAGAATTCTGTTCCACTTCCCCATGGAGATGAGAGGAAATAAAGAACTAGTAAGAAAATAGAAAACCCTGTGTGCACATGCACATATGTACGTACATACATACATACATACATACATACATACATACATACATACATACATACATGCTTGTGTAGTGACCTAAGTAGTAGAAAGACATGCCTGAAAAATTGCGCGTTTGAGACGCAACACCATCAATACTATAATGTAAAACAATTACAGGCATCAGTTTTACTACTCGCTTGGCAGGTAAGTAGTACCTACCTGGGTTGGTTGCTCTCTACCAACCATACTGTTATATGCAATTTAGATTTTTTTTACATTACCTTAAAAATTTATTGAATGCACTTGTAGGTACAATGGTGCTTTGAATTATGATGATTCTGGATGAGTCTCCTGAAAATTTTCGTCACTTTACAGTTATGTAGAGTAATTCCTATGCCTGAGTTTACAAAAAAAAAAAAAAAAAATCTTAATTGTTTTGTTGTACTTGTTGTATTAAATCTAATCTTTCTTTACAGGATTGGAGGGTGTCCTGACATTCACCTTCTCCAGACTAGGTAATTTTTTCATTGTGTGTAATGACTTGCTGTGGAAAATTAGAAATATGCTTTTGAAATAGTAGTAACTCCTCATCTGTGGTTTGCCTTTGCTGGATAACGTTAATTTTGCTCTTAGCTCTTAAAAGCCTAAGAAGCCATGAAATGCTTCCTATCACTGAAAAAGTTCTATTTCTCCACTTATTGTACGGAATTTATCAATTAACGTTATCATAGGCATGTAAAAAAAAAGTTTGCAACTATCTACGGTTTTGGTATCCACAGCAGGTCCTTGGACTGTATCCTCTGCTGATACTGGGGTTCTATTGTACCTGTATTTATTTGAATGAATTTACATTTCTTTTAATAACCCATTGCATGCTCATAACAGAAGTATAACAGGGCCCTGCTTTTAAAGTGGGTTATTTTTCATCCATCACTGTCTTATAGAGGCATGCAGATACAACAGTATTGTAACACTGGTGTGAGTGCTCCATAAATGTTTTGGATGGGCAGTCAGATTTATGCGTATTTCGCGTGTCCATTGGCTATTGATACGCATTACTGGCATACTGTATATACATTTGTGAAGCTTTCCCCGCAAAGCACACATTATATCGTATGCAAGTTGTCTTCATGTTGGTGCAGTAGAATACATAACGGCAACATGCTCTTTTTTTGAGTGAATGATATAAGTGAAGACGTGCAAAAGGAATGGTTTTTCTAGTCTCCCATCCCCCCTCAGTAATACTAGACAGTTTGTTGTACTTGAAAAAAATACAATTCTTGCTGTTAACCTACAAGCCATCTGGTTACTACACTTTGCAATGTTAATTTGTTTTTGTATGTATTTTGTTTGTGATATATAGCATGATTCTTACATAATTTTTAAGTCTAGTATGGATTAATGAATGCTGTAGTAACATAGTACATTTAAAGTACTCCAGAACTATTGCATTTTCAACACTGACTCTTGATTACTTCCTTGCCTGGCATAGCTACTCATATTTTGTAGTGGTCAATTTTTACTGTACCTGCATGCTAGCACAATGTCTTGTGTACAGTTATCAGTAGTACCTTGGTACTATCATGGCCAAAGACATGCCTTGCTCACTGAGTTTAATGATTTTTATCTTTGCACTTAGAGCCTTGACTCCCCTTTCCATCACAACTATCCTTAGGTGTTGTGTAACACAGTATATACATGTATAGAAAATACACTAACTTCAAAATGCTTGAAACTATGGGATGTTTACACATAATCAGGAGACAGATCATGAATGATATAAACTGAGAGTGGACAGGTGTTTGACTGCAGTAATAGTGAACTAGGAGCTGTAAGTCTGTATTAACAAAGCACCATAAAGCAGGGCCCATTTGGCTAATATAAAATTAGTATAAATTTGCTAGTCAGGGTTTTAGGTTGGTCATTCTAGTTGGAATGTTAAATTTTATTTTCTATATTATAGCATTTCTAATAGACCTATTTACAGTGGAATGTTCGCGAAATAGTGAAATAGCTAAGAATTTGGTTGACTGGAATAATGTAATTGGCCTAAAATGGGAGTCAGTCGGCAAAATCGCCGATTCGTAAATATCGCTGACATATCAAAATTCGCAAGAGCATAATTTCGTCAATTTTCCATCAAATTTCATACTTTGTTTTATTACATTCGTAAAAAGATTCTCTACCATTTCATAAGAAAAAAAAACTTTTTTTAAATTCTTGGACACTGGGGCACCACTTCAGATTTGGGCCTTGGACCCTGAAGGAGTTAATGCCCATCATTTCCTCTGGGGGGGGGGGGGTCCTCTGTGATTCCTGTGGCATTCAGTTGGAGGCTTTTCTTGCTACCCACCCCCTCCATGTTTTAAATACAGGTACTCGCACCCATTTTGATCCTCAGACTCCTACTCTCTTGCATCGATCTCTGCTCTTCCTCCGCCGCATTAGACTTCACCTGGTCTGTTCTCCCAGATTTGCATGACAGCGATCATTTCCCAATCATTCTTGCTTCCCCTTCATATTCACCACCTCTTCATAACCCACGCTGGCAATTTGATCAGGCAAATTGGAACCTTTACTCGCAACTAATTGTTTTTAGTGAGGTTCCTTCTTCGTCCTCCATTGACTAGCTTTTACACCTCTTCTCGTCCTACGTTTTAACCACAGCTTCTCATTCTATACCCAAAACATCAGGCAGGCATTCTCAGAAATGCGTGCCTTGGTGGTTTCCTGCTTGTGCTCGTGCAGTGCGTTTGAAATGTGCTGCGTGGGACAGGTACCAGTACAATAGAACCACGGAGAGACTTCTTGATTTTAAGCAGAAGCGTGCGATTGCTCGCCGTGATGCTAAATGCACTTGGTGGCGAGATTGTCTCCACCATCACCTCTGCTTCCTCTGAGTGCAGTCTGGGGAAAAAAGTACGAAAACTGAGTGGTAAGTATTCTCCTGACCCGGCTCCTGTTCTGCGGGTTGCCGATGTTGATATAGCAAACCCACTAGATGTTGCCAATGAAATTGGCAATCATCTGGTCCATATTTCTCAGGGGCTCCATCTATGCCCCTCGTTTCTTTCCTCAAAGTCTGCCCGAGAGTTAGCACCCTTGGAATTTTCTTCTCTCAGGAAAGAACAGTATAATGTGCCTTTTACACTTCAGAAACTGGAGGCAACACTCTCAGCTTGCCGATCATCGGCAGCTGGGCCTGACGACATTCATATTCGTATGCTACAACATTTACATCAGTCAGCCCTTGCAGTCCTATTATGCCTTTTCAATCTTGTTTGGTCACAAGTTCTTCCACAGCTGTGGAAATCTGCCATTGTTCTCCATTTCTGCAAACCGGGTACTGCGAGACATGAAGCCTCCCACTATTGTCCCATTGCTCTGCAAAGTGCAGTTTGAAATGTGATGGAAGGCCTGGTAAATAGACATTTAGTGTGGTATTTAGAGACACCAGTCTCCACTCGTCAATATGGCTTTCGTAAGGGCCGTTCTACCGTAAACCCCTTACTACGCTTGGGTATGTATGTTCGTAATTCCTTTGCGAATAGCCACTCGTTTATTGCCATATTTTTTGACCTTGAGAAGGCATATGATACAACTTGGAGGTATAATATTTTGGCCCCAAGCCCACTCCTTAGGCCTTCGAGTCAATCTACCATCCTTCCTTAAGAACTTTTTAACTGAAAGACATTTCCGTGTTCGGGTTAATGTGCTCTCCCTGGACTTTATCCAAGCTGAAGGTGTCCCCCATGGATGTGTTTTGAGCACATTTTTATCCTTGCTATAAATGATTTGGCCTCTAGTCTTCCATCCAATATTTGGTCATCACTCTGTTGATGACTTCGCTATTGCCTGTGCAGGCGCTGACTGTCACCTTGTTACAGTTTCTATCCAGCATGCGGCCGACTGTGTTTCCAATTGGGCCACCACACACAGGTTTAAATTTTCCAGTACCAAAAGTGGCCAAATTACTTTCACTAGACACTGTCATCTCCGATCATCCTTTATACCTCTATGGCACCCATATCCCAGAACGTGATAGTCAGGTTTCTAAGCCTCCTCTTTGACCGTAGGTTATCCTGGAAACCTCACATTCCCTCTCTGAAGACGAACTTGTCACAGCCGGCTGAACCTTCTTAAAACCCTTGCTCATCTTTCATGGGGAGCCGAGCGTCGAACTCTCCTTCGCCTACATTCCACCCTCATTTTATCGAAACTTGACTGTGGTGACCAGATCTATTCAGCTGCCTCTCCTGCTACTCTATCTAGCCTCAACCCTATTCATCACCAAGGATTACATTTATGCCTTGGTGCTTTTCGCTCTTCCCCTGTTGAGAGCCTCTATGCAGAAGCGAACATTCCATCCTTATCCGATCGCTGTGATGCCCATTGCCTTCGCTGCTATGTACGCTCTAATGATCTCCACAATCCTTCCATTTATAGAATGGTCACCGATATTAGTAGACATTATTTGTTCGCTGCCTCTGTTTGCTCCATCCCTTCTCTTTTCACCTACATTCGCTCTTGTCTTCTCTTCAATTTCCACCTTTCTATGTTCATGTAGCATCTCACTTCCCTACCCTCTTGGGAAGTTCCAGTTGTTTGAGTCTGTTCTTTCTCACTCCCTTGCTTGAAAGCCCAACTGTCTATGGTAGCTTCCAGCTCTTTTTCTTGACCACTTCCACTCTCATTCTCATTCCATTGCAGTGTACACAGATGGCTCTAAGACTTCTGACGGTGTAGAATTCGCAGCAGTGTTTCCGGACAGCGTCATACTAGGGCATTTACTATCTTCGGCTAGTATCTTTACTGCTGAATTGTATGCCATTCTTGCAGCACCTATCCGTATTGCATCTATGCCTGTGTCATCATTTGTGGTTGTCTGACTCCCTTAGTCCTTTACAGGCTATACGGAAATTTGATACACCTCGCCCCTTAGTCCTGTTTCCAACTTTGGCTATGCCACATCTCTACCAAGCGTATAGTATTTTGTTGGGTCCCTGGTCATGTTGACGTACAGGGCAATGAACAGGCACATTGCTGCACGGTCAGCAGTACATGACCTACCAGTTTCATATAGAAGTGTTCCATTTACGGACTATTTTGCTGCAATAGCTACCCACCTTCACACCCGTTGGCAACAACATTGGTTACTGACCGTCTTCTTGTCACCAGTGCCGAGGTTGGGAGACTACTCTCTCCTGTCTCCGCATTGGCCATATTAGTCTTAATCATGGGTATCTCGTGGAGAGGCGCCCGGCTCCTCTCCGAGAATTCAGGTTCCATTATCGGTCAGCCACATAATGTTAGACCGCCCACTTTATCAACGAGCATTCAGAATTTACCTCCAACGTCGTCTTCGCTCCGCTGCTCTCTCTACTTTCCCTTCTCGCTTATGGACCCACCTTTCATCCGGATTCTGACTTTTTGACAACTGACTGACTTCACAAACTCTTGATACCTTCATCCCTTTCTACCTCGATCTCTTGCTACCCTCTACCCTGCACTATCCCCTGCCCTGCTGTTTTCTATAACCTACTGATCACCCCTCCCCCCCTTCTGCTGCCCAATACCCTCTCCTCCTTTCCTACCCTGCAGCGCTGTATAGCCCTTGTGGCTTAGCACTTCTTTTTTATAATAATCCTCAATTCTAATACCTTTCTTTCCCTTGGCTAATTTAGGCTTTTTTTTATTATTATTATTATGGCCTATTTTCATCACTTGACCCATGTGCATCTGGTGGCAAGTATTCATCACTGTCAAGCAATTCCAGGTCAGCTGGCTCTGGTTCCAAGTCACTTTACTCAAAAACAGACATATTTGGATTTCTGTTTGTAAGCAGCACCATAAAACAATTTCTCACTGATCTGGAAGGACAATTAAAACATTCTGTACACAACCAAACCACTACTGAATTCATATGTGCATTATAAAAATTAATTAAATTTTTTTTACTCTCAACAAGTCTGCTGTCTCCCACCGAGGCAGGGTGACCCAAAAAAAGAAAATCCCCAAAAAGAAAATACTTTCATCATTCAACACTTTCACCACACTTGCACATTACCACTGTTTTTGCAGAGGTGCTCAGAATACAACAGTTTAGAAGCATATATGTATAAAGATACACAACATATCCCTCCAAACTGCCAATATCCCAAACCCCTCCTTTAAAGTGCAGGCATTGTACTTCCCATTTCCAGGACTCAAGTCCGACTAAATGAAAATAACCGGTTTCCCTGAATCCCTTCACTAAATATTACCCTGCTCACACTCCAACAAATCGTCGGGTCCCAAGTACCATTTGTCTCCATTGACTCCTATCTAACACGCTCACGCACGCTTGCTGGAAGTCCAAGCCCCTCGCCCACAAAACCTTTACCCCCCTCTCTCCAACCCTTTCGAGAACGACCCCTACTCCGCCTTCCTTCCCCTATAGATTTATATGCTTTCCATGTCATTCTACTTTGATCCATTCTCTCTAAATGACCAAACCACCTCAACAACCCTTCTGCTCTCTGACTAATACTTTTATTAACTTGCAGTAGGCATGACAAAATAATGATCAACTCTATGGCTTAGTTATCTATTGCAGTTCATCTAATGCGACATAAACAATATTAATACCATAAACATGATGTATATACTGTAGAATGAATAAAATAGGCCATAATATGGCAAGTGATGGTGACACCGGCAAAGGCAGAAAGCATCCTCTGTTTGCTCTCCCACTCTAGTATCTTCCCAATCCATAACTCCACACCTAGCTTGTTTATCTGTGATTAGTGGTGAGGTTGTCACGTGTAACCACAGGTGTGGTCAAGACAGACAGAGACACAGACAGAGACAGACAGACAGAGACAGACAGACAGAGACAGACAGACAGAGACAGACAGACAGAGACAGACAGACAGAGACAGACAGACAGAGACAGACAGAGACAGAGACAGACAGAGACAGAGACAGACAGACAGAGACAGACAGACAGAGACAGACAGGCAGACAGGCAGACAGGCAGGTAGGCAGGTAGGCAGGTAGGTAGGTAGGTAGGTAGGTAGGTAGGTAGGTAGGTATGTATGACAGACAGACACAGACAGACAGACACAGACAGACAGACACAGACAGACAGACACAGACAGACAGACACAGACAGACAGACACAGACAGACAGACACAGACAGACACAGACACAGACAGACACAGACACAGACAGACACAGACACAGACAGACACAGACACAGACAGACAGACACAGACAGACAGACACAGACAGACAGACACAGACAGACAGACACAGACAGACAGACACAGACAGACAGACACAGACAGACAGACACAGACAGACAGACACAGACAGACAGACACAGACAGACAGACACAGACACAGACAGACACAGACAGACAGACACAGACACACAGACAGACACAGACACACAGACAGACACAGACACACAGACAGACACAGACACACAGACAGACACAGACACACAGACACACAGACAGACAGACACACAGACAGACACAGACACACAGACAGACACAGACACACAGACAGACACACACAGAGACAGACACAGACACAGAGACAGACAGAGACAGACAGACAGACAGAGAGACAGACAGACGTACGTACGTATAGGCGAAGACATGATCACAGTGGCGACACTGGCAGCCAGCTGCCCCCCACTATGCTGCTGCCTTCTTCGTTTCTCTAGCTTTTTTTCATAGTTTTTAATTGCTTCCTGAGCTTCTTGCTGATTGTATGCAAATACTGTCTTTGGGCGAGGCATTGTGTAAGAAATTTGTACAAAAGACAAAATTACGTATCCCGAGGGTCTGCTGCGGTCACTCAGTGGCACGCCTCGTCTTCCTTTTGACCCGTGGTTGGCACTTGAGATAGCCGTGGTCGTCGCAGCTGTACCTACAGCCACCCAGAGGGTTACCAACTTCTATTTTGAAGCATTTGGCACAAATTTGAAATTTGTTTTTTTTGTTGGGGCACTACGGTAGAGAACGTATATATACGTTTGGACCGTTTATGGGTTGATATATGCGTATTATTAATTTAGGGAACTGGAGCACGGATCCAATTCCTTAGATCAAGAGCCCATCACCACGTACATACTAATAATAATTGTAATTAATACACTGTAGTAGTAATCATAACACGTAATATAATAACAGATAGGAGAAACTTGAAAAGGCTGCCAGTAGTTGGCGCCACCATCAGCAAAACATTGGTAACCACTACTAGTAAACTTCTTGTCTAGACTTAAGTAGTGGCTCTTTACTCCAGTCATATATGTAAATGCACATTGTAACCTTTGCAAAGAAACAAATATTTTTATTTAAGGAACCTCCCTTGAGGGGGAGGTTTGTATCCAGAAGCAAAAGAAATTGACCAAAAGACGGTTCGTATCCTGAAAAGTTTGCATGATGGGGAGTTTGTGAACTAAGGTACCACTGTATTAAACTGCATCTGCCACTTCTCCAACCACTGCATTAGTCTATTCAAATCTTCCTGGAGTGCTCCCATGTCCTCGTCAGAATGAATTTGAAGGCCAATTTTGGTGTCGGCAAAGTTGCTTATGTCACTATTTACTCCCTTGTCTGTCGTGTAGATAGTGAAGAAGGGACCCAAGACTGACCCCTGTCGAATAGTTTGACACTTCCCCACTGATTTCTGAACCCCATTTATGCAAAAAACTGCTGCCTATCTGTCAACCGTGCCTCTATTAAGGAAATTTTTTTTACCAATTCTGTGCCTTAATTTTCCTCGATAGCCTCTGATCTGGAACTATCAAATGCCTTACTGAAGTCCATATATGTATCACATTCATTATCATGATCTACCTCGAATTCCTTAGTGAAATAAGGTAATAAATTCATAAGGCAGGAACACCCTTTTGTGAATCTGAGAATCCTTGATAAATTTATGCTTTTCAAGATGGCTATGAATTGCCTCTGCAATTGATTCCATAAATTTTCCCACTGGAGGTTAGGCTTACTGGTCTACAGTTCAAAGCAAAGGACATGTCACCCGATTTAAAAATATGTATCACATTTGCCATTTTCCACTTACCAGCACTATGCCAGTTTGTAGTGATATTTTGAAAACATTAGCCAAAGGTTTGCTAAGCTCCTCTACATTCTTTTAGAACCCTTGCATACAGTTCATCAGGGCTCTGTGATTTGTTAGGTTTTAATTTATCTATTTGTCTAAAGGACCATGTCACTTGTGACCCTAACCAATAGACCAATACCTCCATAGTAGGGGAAATTTATGGAATCAATTGCCAAGGCAATTCGTAGCCCTCTTGTGCGGCGTAGTGATTTATAAATCTCGGCAGTTTTACTAAGGAGTTCCTGCCTTACGAATTTACCTTTTTGTCACTAAGGTATTTGAGGAGGTAGATAATGGTAATGAATATAGTGTATATGGACTTCAGTAAGGCTTTGATAGTTCCATATTAGAGGAGAGGCATGGCTGACAAATGGATAGCAGTTTGCATAAATGGGAAGTAATCAGTGGAGGTACATAACAAGTGGTGTTCCACAGGGGTCGGTGTTGGGGCCCTCTGTTAAATTTACATAAACTACATGGATGAGGGAATACATACCAACACAAGCAAGTTTCCTGATGACACCAAAATAGGCTGCTTAATTCATTCTCATGGAGACATTAGAGCACTCCAGGAAAACTTGAATAGGATGATAGTGGTTGGAGAAGTGGTAGATGCAGTTTAATATAGACAAATGCCAAGTTCTAAACATTGGACAGGAAAATAACCATGCCACATAAACTAAATGTGGATCTTAATATTACTGACTGAAATAAGGTTTGAGACTTCTGGTTAGCAGTAATTTAAAACAGACAACAGTGCATAAATGATTGCAATAATACACAGAATCATTGGTTCATATCAAGAAGCATAAATAAGAAGTCCTCAAGTTCTTCAACTCGTTTAGATTATGCTGCACCATTCTAGTTACCGTATTACAGAAGATACAAATGCACCAGAAAACGTAGAAAGGATGACAGTTGATCCCATGTACAGGTCCACGTCCCTTTATCCAAAACCCTTGGGGCTGGTATTGTTTTGAATTTCAGGATTTTTGAAAGTTCAGAATGATTCTCAATGCTGCCATATGGCAGTGTGACCCAGCACCATACTCCACGAAGAAACTTCGGTTTTCAAAACTTTTTGAATTTCAGAATTTCTGATAGACGTGGCATAGAATTAGGGGGGGTCTTGATTAAAGTGTATAAGCGGGAAGACAGGAATAAAGGGAATGTAAATGTTCTAAAAACATCTAGGTAAGACAGGACTCGCAGCAGTGGTTCAAAGCTGGAAATATTTAGATTCAGGAAGGATATAGGAAAGTGCTGGTTTGATGATAGATGTGGACGAGTGGAACAAACTCCTGAGTACGGTCAATAAAGCTAAAATGTTTTAGTTTTAAAAATAGGTTAAATACACCAGTGGATATGACCTTGCCTGTCTAGGTTCGGTCAGTGGCTCAAGCCAATAGGTGACTTGGACCTGCATTTCATGGTCCAGTAACCCTTCTGCAATGTTTCTCGTGTGTCAATTGGGTATCTTTATTGACGTAATATTTTGCCTACACTAGGCTTCTGTCAAATACAGAGGGAGCAGCAGTAATGAAATACACGTAATCAGTCCATCATTTCATCCATAAGGATACCCAACTGTTGCAAGTCTTAATTTTCAGCTTGTCGGCATTTTATACCATTTTTAACAATAGTCTGGTAAAATTCACACCCACTCATTTGTCCAATCTATTCTTAAAACTCTAAAATTTTTAGCTTCAGTGACATTTAGTTCCACTCTTCCACACCTCTATTGCCAAACCAGTGCTTTCCTATATTCTTTATAAATCTGTTTTTCCAACTTTAACCTTGCTGAGAGTCCTGTCTTGATTAGATAATTTTAGCACGTTATTTACATATACTTTATTCCTGTTTTCCATTTATGGACCTCTTGGTCCCCATACACTGAGGTGTATGGAAGGGATTGGCTGCATCACTGTAAGCACTTTCATTCTACCTCTAGCAATTTGCAAAAAAAAAAAACTTGTGGCTTGTACAAATCTTGAAATGGATTAGAAAAGCACCTAAGGAAACACTAGAACTTGTTAGTTTTGATCCTGGGACTTTTTATCACTTCTAACGTACAGTTTAAAAAAGCAGTTTATAGGCAGAGAGCGAGTACAAGTAATGCATGGTGACCTGAAGAATGCCATATTGGGATGAGGACAAGGAGAGAATGTGATCATGTGACTCCTATATCTACCTGTCCTCATCCCAATATGGCATTCTTCAGGTCACTGTTCATCACTCGCACCTCTCTCCGCCTATATAAACTTTTTAGCCTCTGCACGTTAGAAGTGATAAGTCCCAGGATCAGAACATTTTCTAATGTCCTAGTACATATTTACTTGAGCATCTTTCTAAACCAGAAGTCTTTCCTATGAAGATAAGAATACGCATTTTTGGAATGATGTAGAATGAAGGGGGGGAGGGAATGGATGAAATGTATAAATGGAATAGGTGTTGAAAATGCTAAGGACAATACATTGAACAATAGATTACAGTTGGAAGAATGTAGATAAAGGAAAGCAGTAGACCTGCTTAGCTTGGGCCAGTAGGCCTCTTCGTGTACCACTGTTCAACTGCTGACATCAGTGTTATCCAGTTGGGGGGGGGGGGTTACTTAAATACAAATAATTCTTCATACTGTACTGGACAGATTTTTTTTTGAAGTGGGGGGGGCGGGGTCTCAAGGCTGCATTTTCCCCTTACAATCCATCACTGAAGTTACTCTTATTTTGGTGGTTGCTTAAATTTGGGGCAGAGAATGGACCCTTAAAAACTCACACTAAGATTATCTTTTTGTGAACCTGTCGAAGGGTGACATGGCTTAATTTTGAGGGAAGTTACTGTAAGATTTGGAAGGAAATTGTAATTAAAATAATTTCTTCAACAGGTAATGATGTTGCATCACTGGGACAAGTTAATATCCTTATCAGTGGTAAGTTTTTTTTTTTTTTTTTTCTCCACAAATGGGTAATTTACTCTATATAAAATGAAAGATGTAATTCCCTGTCAGTCCCACACCTCAACATCCTAGTGTTCACTATCAGGATTGGTGTCTTCTAATTTTGATATCAGTATCTGCCTAAAAATTTGTTTGTATTTGGAGAGATGGATATGGCTGGGAGAGGGGGAGGTTGCAGAGATTAGTAAAAGAATTTGAGAGAGTATGCAAGAGGGATGTCAGATTAGGAGAGTTTGGGTATCGAGGTGGTGTTCAGATAATTAGTGCAATTTGTTAGCAGGTGGTTAACCCTTTGACTGTTGCAGGCCCCTTTCTGAAACTCATTTTAGTGTTTTAAGCCTAAAAAATTTTTTTTGCCATCAGTACTTATCGAGATAGGCGCAAAGTTGGCAGAAAATGAGTGGCGTATGGCAGCAGCGGTGAATGCCACCCACCCAGTATTCCTTTATTTACTCCAATTCGAAGGTTTCTTGTGTTTTCCAATATTTTTCTTTTCTAAGTAACTTGTGTGGCCTGTGAGACCAAAGGTGCATTGTTCAAATATACACTCATTGGTTACAACACAATAACTGAAACATTATCTTAGGGTATTTTACAGAACAATGTTTCAGTATATACTGTTTGTAATATTGGTTTCCTAGGTGCAGTAGTGGAATGAGAAGTGCAAGACAGAGGACTTGCTGCTGATCAGGTAGCTAAACATTAGTTCGTTATAAATTTGAGTGCAGCTCTAAGCTTAGCATTTGAAACTACAGTGGTACCTTGACTTGGTTTTATCTGTTCCGTGAGCTAGCTCGTATATCAGATCAATTTTCCTCATTGAAATTAATTTAAATGCCATTAATCCATTGCTGCATAATTCCTGCTTTTGGGAGGCAGAAAATCAGTAGAACACTGTCAACTCTACAGTTTATCAAAATTGCTCTTAATATGACAAAAAATATAACATGATATATACTCTGAATAAAATGTCATTATGTGAAGTGGTGGTGGCCACTCCCACTCTGCCCATATCTTCCCATTCTTCCCCCTCTGAAAACTGAGTACTTGTGAGGCTAACTGCACTAGATCCCTAGTTTCATAAGCACAACACTAAAACTGTATTTATGAATAAGAAATATTGTATGAAAACAAACATAATAGAGAATGTAAAGAAATGCTGGTTTTATGAAGTGTACGTATTTAACTTGGAGAACAGATTCTGCCGGAGGTGGAGAGTGGAAAAGATAGGCTTCCTGCTACTCTTAATGCTACACTTTATCGTTGGACTTGCATTATTGTAACTTCCTTGGCTGGCGCTATAGCCTTTATCAACTCTTTCTGCTTTAGTATTGTACATATCGTAGAAGTATGTACTATGCTGGTACTGCCCGGCGAAGTCCACAACCCCCACACCTCGCAAATGTTTAGGATTTCATTCTTTAATTCATTGGATATCATCTTTCTTCTTGGCACTGTCCTTTGCACTTCCTTTCTTAGGACCCATTGTTAGAAAAGAGAAATTTGGCAAAATAGCTCCACGAAACTACAGCACAACACCAGAAAAATGCTTCCACAGTAAGGTTAACACGTGCCATACCCCCGGCTGGGATTGAACCCGCGATCATAGTCTCAAAACTCCAGCCCGTCGCGTTAGCCACTAGACCAGCTAGCCACAATAAGATTCATCCAACTAGGTATTTCTACACCATAGGAAGGTTAGTATTTGTGGTCAGTGGTGCCTGTGCTAACCTTCCTATGGTGTAGAAATATACCTAGTTGGATGAATCTTATTGTGGCTAGCTGGTCTAGTGGCTAACGCGACGGGCTGGAGTTTTGAGACTATGATCGCGGGTTCAATCCCGGCCGGGGGTATGGTTTGTTTGCAATCGTGTCATTACGATTTCTTGAGTCAGGTTAACACGTGCACTGTTGAGCTGTGGCATTCGTGGTGCCAACTAGTGGCGGTGTTCTAAAGCTCTCATAACTGGAAAAAAATTGACCAAACAGCTTCTAACTCGAAAAACTGATGTTGGGGCACTTGTAACTCAAGGTTCCACTGTATTTTGTAATAGGGAAAGGTTTTGTTGCTGTTGTCTGGTGTGGTAATTCAGGTCATTTAAATGTATAAAAATTTTAAGAAAATTGAATTTTGGCATTGGTTAATGATAAATTGTCAGTGTACATGATGACAAATTTTTGCTTTTATCGTAACTATGTTGACGACTTTGATTAGTCTTGCTGATTGTATGAATTATGGCACTTTTATATACTATTTAAAAGCATATATTAATTTAGTGCTTCTTTGCAGGTTTTATCATTGGACTGAATATCAAACAAGGTAAATTCTTTTTCCCCCATGTTGGCAGATTCTGGAACTGTTTATCATATAAGGGAGGGTGGAATTTAAATGCAGTACAGTATTTCTTTCATTACTTAGGTGTGTAAATGTAGAATTTTCTTACTCTCATTCCTTAGTCTACATGCTCTTAACCTTAGGTGCTCTCATGCTAGTGGTTGTTAGAACCTTATTGCCTTCCATTCCCCAAGCACTCTTAATGGTCTAGCAGTTCCCATGATTATATGATTAACTTGTGAATGGAGTGAAAACCATTCGTTAACAAAGAGGTGCACTATCAGAATTTCTTATTGCTGTAGCCTGTCCCAACATTAGCATATGCTTAAAACGTACAGCTCTCCGCTTGGTAAAACATTGTATTAATAAAAGGTTTTGTCAAGTGCTGCATTTTCAGTTGCTAGTAGAGTAAACTTAAGGCCATACTTTCTTGACAGATCTCAAGAGGGGCATTGCAGAAAATAGATTGTGAAATGCAGAGCAACCACCACATGATCAGGTAAACATTTAAAATTTTATTTTCAAAATGTTGTTAAGCATTGAATTAGCTTCCTTTAGTTCTGTTAGGCCAGTATTGAACTGGCTGTTAGTAGCAATTGCTAACTGGTTTAGTTCAGTAATGTATAACATGTAGATTGTATACTGTTTCCTTAAATAATAAAAAAAAAAAACTTTTAGTCTAGACAAAATGACAAGCAGGAACTTTAAATTCCTGCACCTGTCAGACCAATTTACTGGGCTTCCCAGAAATGGCTTTGTGTAGCTGTGCTTATGTAGGTTGTTTGTACACTGCACTTGCTGGTGGTACCTCACTTTTGTGAGCTTATTTTGCTTAAATTTAATCCTAGCTATGGCTTCTAAGAGATGAGTGTCATTGGTAGTGTTAAGCCTAAACCAGTCAATATAGAAACAGTTCAACTGTTAGGAAAAACTGCAATGTGGCATTTCAGTACAGGAAAAACTGGAATGTGGCGTTTCAGTACGTTACTCTCGACTTCCAGATTGATTGATTAATATATCTCCTGAAATGTATATTAATTAAATAAAAAAATTTCAATTTCTTCAATTTAAGGTTTTAAGTCCATGGTGCTTTAGACATATGGGAAGTGTGTACTTAGTGAGTTAGTGTTGATCACTGTTGGTTCAACAAAACTTGGGAACCTGGGATGCCGGAAAATTGGTGGTGTACCTGTACATTCGTGCACTCAGGAGGGGATTAGCAGATAGGGAAAGGTATGGAGATGTTACAAAAAATGCGATTCTAAAAAACTTTGATCTCCAGTGAATACTGCCCTTCTAGCATCCAGCCTGTTACTGGGTTTTCGTAAGAATTAGTCAGTATCCTTGTCCAATTATCCATTAGAATTCAGTACGATTCAATAGTGCTTCAGGATTACAACTGGTAGGCTACTAACTAGAGAAAATAAAATTTAATACATTTATTAATTTGTCTAGGTGTATATCAAATTAAATTAATCACAGTAATCAAAATATTAATCACTTCTCTCGTGTACAATATTATTGTGCTGAAAGCACATCACATTTATAATTCTTAAGTACCGTCTGGTACATTAACATTTAATAAGATATTACAAACATGTAAAAGTAATTGTGTAAGTGCTCTAAGTATTTCTTTGTCTCACGACTTGACTAGACTTAAACAAGTGACTAACGAAGTCCTCGCATAAACTAACTTCTTGACCGACTGGCAACCAGAACAGTCTGCTTGAACAATAAAAAGAATGCTAAGCCCAATAGCAATATAACAAGCGACTGCAACACAATCAAGGAGATAATATAAGTACACTAAGTAGGGACCATCTGCAGATCCTCCACAAAAGTTGCCAAACTCCCATACTACTGAATCTAAGTTCAGCATAAGAAAATCCCCGACTATGACAATACACAGAAACCAGTACAAATTAGGTCAGAAGCTACAGCTCAGGACCTGAGTTGCTCAGTGTCTCTTTGCGACACAACCTCGGTACAACGTTGAAAATCAGTAAGTCTCTACAGTGTTCTGTGAACAGTCTCTCCAAAACTAACAACAATGAGACAATAGACTATCTTCCAACAAGGGCCAATGAGGGAGATTTAGGCACTTGTCAGAAATACGCCCAACCACCAAGAGTCTAGACCAGACTGAATACTTCAGGCGAGGTGAGAACACCCTCCCCCCTCGATCTCGTGATAGCTCTGTGGACAGCTGCTGCCCAGCAACAGAAGCCGGCAGAGTAACGAGCAATGAGCGATAATTGCAGTAGTTAAACAATCAAGACTTGAACTTTGAGCACATATGTTACATCCTACCTAAATAAAAGTAACCAAGTCAAATAATAATATAAAGCAATATACTTACGATTTGATTTGTTTGTGGTTATAGGAGGGTGGGGGCAGGAGGAAAGAGGAGTGATTGGTGGAATGATGAAGTAAAGGGTGTGATAAAAGAGAAAAAGGTAGCTTGAGAGGTTTTTACAAAGCAGAAGTGTTATAAGAAGAGCAGAGTATATGGAGAGTAAAAGAAAGGTAAAGAGTGGTGAGAGAGTGCAAAAGGAGAGCAGATGATAGTGGGAGAGGCACTGTCAAGAAATTTTTATGAAAAAAAAAATTTGGAGTTAGTTAAAGCCTAGGGAAAGTATGGATTTGTCAGTTAAAAACAGAGTAGGGGAGTTAGTAGATGGGGAGATGGAGGTATTAGGTAGATGGCAAGAATATTTTGAGGAACTTTTAAATGTTAAGGAAGAAAGAGAAGCGGTAATTTCATGCACTGGTCAGGGAGGTATACCATCTTTTAGGAGTGAAGAAGAGCAGAATGCAAGTGTGGGGGAGGTACGTGAGGCATTACGTAGAATGAAAGGGGGTAAAGCAGCTGGAACTGATGGGATCATGACAGAAATGTTAAAAGCAGGGGGGTATATAGTGTTGGAGTGGTTGGTACTTTTGTTTAATAAATGTATGAAAGAGGGGAAGGTACCTAGTGATTGGCGGAGAGCATGTATAGTCCCTTTATACAAAGGGAAAGGGGACGAAAGAGACAGTAAACTTATTCCTCTATAATTTTTACAGAGTATACCAGGAAAAGTGTACGGTAGGGTTATAATTGAAAGAATTAGAGGCAAGACAGAATGTAGGATTGCAGATGAGCAAGGAGGTTTCAGAGTGGGTAGGGGATGTGTTTACATTGAAGCATACATGTGAACAGTATTTAGATAAAGGTAGGGAAGTTTTTATTGCATTTATGGATTTAGAAAAGGCATATGATAGTGGATAGAGGAGCAATGTGGCAGATGTTGCAAGTATATGGAGTAGGTGGTATGTTATTAAATGCTGTAAAGAGTTTTTATGAGGATAGCGAGGCTCAGGTTAGGGTGTAGAAGAGAGGGAGACTACCCGGTAAAAGTAGGTCTTAGACAGGGATGTGTAATGTCACCATGGTTGTTTAATATATTTATAGATGGGGTTGTAAAGGAAGTAAATGCTAGGGTGTTCGGGAGAGGGGTGGGATTAAATTTTGGGGAATCAAATTCAAAATGGGAATTGACACTTTTTGCTGATGATACTGTGCTTATGGGAGATTCTAAAGAAAAATTGCGGAGGTTAGTGGACGAGTTTGGGAATGTGTGTAAAGGTAGAAAGTTGAAAGTGAACATAGAAAAGAGTAAGGTGATGAGGGTATCAAATGATTTAGATAAAGAAAAATTGGATATCAAATTGGGGAGGAGGAGTATTGAAGAAGTGAATGTTTTCAGATACTTGGGAGTTGACGTGTCGGCGGATGGATTTATGAAGGATGAGGTTAATCATAGAATTGATGAGGGGAAAAAAGGCGAGTGGTGCATTGAGGTATATGTGGAGTCAAAAAAACTCTATCTATGGAGGCAAAGAAGGGAATGTATGGAAGTATAGTAGTACCAGTACCAACACTCTTATATGGGTGTGAAGCTTGGGTGGTAAATGCAGCAGCGAGGAGACGGTTGGAGGCAGTGGAGATGTCCTGTTTAAGGGCAATGTGTGGTGTAAATATGCAGAAAATTCGGAGTGTGGAAATTAGGAAAAGGTGTGGAGTTAATAAAAGTATTAGTCAGAAAGCAGAAGGGTTGAGGTGGTTTGGTCATTTAGAGAAAATGGATCAAAGTAGAATGACATGGAAAGCATATAAATCTATAGGGGAAGGAAGGTGGGGTAGGGGTCGTCCTCGAAAGGGTTGGAGAGAGGGGGTAAAGGAGGTTTTGTGGGCAAGGGGCTTGGACTTCCAGCAAGCGTGCGTGAGTGTTAGGAGTGAATGGAGACGAATGGTACTTGGAACCTGACGATCTGTTGGAGTGTGAGCAGGGTAATATTTAGTGAAGGGATTCAGGGAAACAGGTTATTTTCGTATAGTCGGACTTGAGTCTTGGAAATGGGAAGTACAATGCCTGCACTTTAAAGGAGGGGTTTGGGATATTGGCAGTTTGGAGGGATATGTTGTGTATCTTTGTGTATGCTTCTAAACTGTTGTATTCTGAGCACCTCTGCAAAAACAGTGATAATGTGAGTGTGGCGAGTGTTGAATGATGATAAAAGTATTTTCTTTTTGGGGATTTTTTTCTTTTTTGGCTCAACCTGCCTCGGTGGGAGACGGCCGACTTGTTGGAAAAAAAAAAAAATCAAAAGGTAATTCATGGAGCAAATATGAGGGATGAATTATTCTCTCTCATTCCTTAGTCTACATGCTCTTAACCTTAGGTGCTCTCATGCTAGTGGTTGTTAGAACCTTATTGCCTTCCATTCCCCAAGCACTCTTAATGGTCTAGCAGTTCCCATGATTATATGATTAACTTGTGAATGTAGTGAAAACCAGTTGTTAACCAAGAGGTGCACTATCAGAATTTCTTATTGCCGTAGCCTGTCCCAACATTAGCATATGCTTAAAATGTACAGCTCTCCGCTTGGTAAAACATTGTATTAATAAAAGGTTTTGTTAAGTGCTGCATTTTCAGTTGCTAGTAGACTTAAGGCCATACTTTCTTAACAGATCTCAAGAGGGGCATTGCAGAAAATGGATTGTGAAATGCAGAGCAGCCACCACATGATCAGGTAAACATTTGAAATTTTATTTTCAAAGTATTGTGTAGCATTGAATTAGCTTCCTTTAGTTCTGCTAGGCCAGTATTGAACTGGCTGTTAGTAGCCATTGTTAATTGGTTTTGTTCAGTATTGTTGAATCTAAATTCTTATTAAAATTAATTTTTAGAAACCAGGATACTTTAGGGATGTGCCTTGGTTCATGACACTTTAATTTTCCTTCCCTTGCCTTTGTACTGAACCAAATTGCCTTACTGTTTGCTCTATGCAAAACTGAAAAAATGAATTTTGTGATGACACTTACCGCCCCAGTCGTAATGTTATTGACGATTCGACTTCTGATTAACCCTTTGACTGTTTCCGACGTATAAATACGTCTTACGAGCCAATGTTTCTGACGTATTTATACGCATAAATTCTAGCAGCTTCAAATCAAGCAGGAGAAAGCTGCTAGGCCCACATGTGAGAGAATGGGTCTCCATGGTCAGTGTGCACCATATAAAAAAAATCGGGGAGCCAGTGGTGCATTGTGGGAATGCCATTTCAGTTGTCATTTTTCAGCATGTCTAGTGGTAAGAAATATGTGATTCCCCAGCAAATCTGGGACTCTTCTCTTCCCAAGTGATGCTCTAACACAGATGGAAGTGTCAGTGAAGATCAATTTCATGATTTGGAGGAGTTTGAGACCAAAAGCAATGGAGGAGGAGGAGGGGGAGGAGGGGAGGAAGAGGAGGAGGAGGAGGAGGAGGGAAGGAAGAGGAGGAGGAGGAGGAGGAGGAGGAGGAGGAAGAAGAAGATGTAATAATATTGTTCCCTTGAAGCAAGAAAAAAAAAAGTCCACCCCATGACAGTGACAAGATAAGGGGAGATAACATCTGATAAGAGCTGACTTTGATGAGCGTAAAGGAGGGTAATATTACATGACCATCGCCTCCCTTTGTTTTTGCTGGTACACAAACATTTCTGTCTGTCTATTTGTCTGTCTGTCAAGCTCCCTGTCTGTCCATCTAGCTCTCTGTCTCAGAGAGAGCCACAAGACTGTGTCATCACGTTTACTCACATCTTCAAGCAGAGTATAGCACTTTGTCTGGATTTCTTGGGTTATCCTAGGTAATTTACACTATGTATACTTGTATTTATGTGTACCTGTGAGACAGAGATAGGCAGACAGAAAGAGAGACAGATTGAAAGATATAGAATGAGGGAGAAAGATAATTAGATAGAATGGAGGAGGGGAAGCAGCATCCGACCCCATTGTTTTGACAGGGGTAGGGGTAGTGACTAATGAGATAATATGTCACTTTGACAGCTGCCGACTTCTGACTCAAAACAATTATAAGCCACACACTGGCACACAAGGAGGAGGAGAAGGAGGAGAAGGAGGAGGAGAAGGAGGAGAAGGAGGAGGAGGAGGAGAAGGAGGAGAAGGAGGAGGAGAAGGAGGAGAAGAAGGAGGAGAAGGAGGACAAGAAGGAGGACAAGAAGGAGGAGAAGAAGGAGAAGAAGGAGGAGAAGAAGGAGGAGAAGAAGGAGGAGAAGAAGGAGGAGAAGGAGGAGGAGAAGAAGGAGAAGAAGGAGGAGGAGAAGAAGGAGAAGAAGGAGGAGAAGAAGAAGGAGAAGAAGAAGGAGAAGAAGAAGGAGAAGAAGAAGGAGAAGAAGAAGGAGAAGAAGGAGAAGAAGAAGGAGAAGAAGAAGGAGAAGAAGAAGGAGAAGAAGAAGGAGAAGAAGGAGAAGAAGAAGAAGAAGAAGAAGAAGGAGAAGGAGAAGAAGAAGGAGAAGGAGAAGAAGAAGAAGAAGAAGAAGGAGAAGAAGAAGAAGGAGAAGAAGAAGAAGAAGAAGAAGGAGAAGAAGAAGGAGAAGAAGAAGAAGGAGAAGAAGGAGAAGAAGAAGAAGGAGAAGAAGAAGAAGGAGAAGAAGAAGAAGGAGAAGAAGAAGAAGAAGAAGAAGAAGAAGAAGAATTGTTTGTTTGTTTGTTTGTTTGTTTGTTTGTTTGTTTGTTTGTGTAAACAAGTTTTGTAAACAATATATTGATAATTATGTTTGTGTGCTTATTGTGTTGTATACAACGAGTGTATATATATACATTGCACCTTACTTTGGTCTCATAGGCCACATAAGTTATGTGAAAAAATAAAATAGTGAAAAAAACAACAAACCTTCAAATACAAGTAAACTAAAGTTTACCGGGTGAGCGGCAGTCGCCGCTGTTGCCATACGCGGCTCATTTTCTGCAAACTTCACGGCTCTATATCTCCGTAAGTACCAATGGCAAAAAATTTTTTTTTGGACTAAAACACTCAAAAAAATAATCTTAACATTTTCATAAGAAAAAATAATTTTTTTTTTTTTGAATATTTGGCGACATAGAATGACAGTTTCAGAGAGGGGCCTGAAACAGTCAAAGGGTTAACCTGTTTACAGTACAGTAGATTAAATTCTCTAAATGTAGATGTCTGATATGCCAATTTTTCTTTGCAGTGCTCTTGGGCTGTCAACTAAGAAGTATTTGGAGGTAAATATTTATAAGGCTATTTTAAAGTGCAAAATTCTTAAAATTAATTTATGCTAATAAAGTGGGGTGAAGGTAATTTTAGTTTCCTGCAGGTGTGTTTTAGGGGAGTGATGGAAGGGAGGGGGATACAGGGATGAAGAGGGGGAGAAACCTGGAGGAAGACATCCTGGCATTGAGGGAGAAACTTGCACATTCAAATATATGTACATAAGATTTTCTGGCAGTGGATGGTCCAATACCTTTAGTCTGGAGAAAATGACAAGCAGGAACTTTAAATTCCTGCACCTGTCAGACCAATTTACTGGGCTTCCCACATGGCTTTGTGTAGCTGTGTTTATGTAGGTTGTTTGTACACTGCACTTGCTGGTGTTATCTCACTTTTGTGACCTTATTTTGCTTAAATTTAATCTAGTTATGGCTTCAGAGATGAAAGTGTCATTGGTAGTGTTAAGCCTAAACCAGTCAATATAGATTAAAGAAACAGTTGAACTGTTAGGAAAAACTGCAATGTGGTGTTTCAGTATGTTACTCTCGACTTCCAGATTGATTAATAAATTTTCTTAAATGTATATTAATTAAAAAAAAATCCAATTTCTTCAATTTAAGGTTTTAAGTCCATGGAGTTTTAGACATACGGGAAGTGTGTACTTAGTGTGTTAGTGTTGATCACTGTTGGTTCAACATAACTTTGGAACCTGGGATGCCGGAAAATTGGTGTACCTGTACATTCATGCACTCAGGAGGGGATTAGCAGATAGGGAAAGGTATGGAGAGAAGTGGTGTTTGGTATAGAATGTGCTGTTTGTATTTGTACAAGGTAGCATTCAGAAACTGCCTAGACTGAGTTCAGGAGATTGGGCTTAGTGTTTGTATTTTTAGGGATGGGTATGCAATGTTGCAACTTAATGGGTAATTTGAATTGTGGTTATTGGAGTTTCGTTAAATAGTGAATGTTCCTTCTGGTTAATTGCCGTAATCTCTACAGAAAGTGCTCTACTTATGGTCAGGAATACCTAACTAGTCTTCGTTCCTAAGTATGACAGAACCTGTTTTCATATGCCCTAGTCTGTATGTAAAACTAGATATTCTCTATAAAATGTATTTTTTGTTTAATATTTTTGGGTGTCTGAAATGGATTAATTGGGTTTACATACGGAAATATTAACAAAAAATAAATTTTATAGAGAACTGTAGTTTCACATGCAGACTAGGGAATACAGAGAGGTTCCACTGTATTGTCTAATAATGAATAATCATGATGCTTTATACCTACATTATTTGATATACATGAAATATGCCAAAACTGAATTATTTAGATTTAAAAATAAATATTTTGTGATTGAATGTTCTAATTAATTTTTTACTTTAGCAGGTCTGACTGCAAGCTTTCCTCTTATCTGGCCCAGTTAAATGGAAGGTTAGATTATGATTTTAATTTTGTTCCTGCACCTAGTTGGGATAATAGATTTTCATTTTTTACTTTGTGGTTGCAAGGGAGGGGGGAGTAAACTCTTGGGGGAGTCCCCCCCCTCAGCTTCCAGTTTTTCTCCCTCCTAGCCTTGTGAGCCCTATGGTTTCTTAAAACCATGCATGGAATGTCCCTCCACTAGCAAAGCAATGGCACTATTTGTGATTTAGTGCTTTCCATGATAGGCTTGGTTATTAAAGTACATGCATAAAAGCATGTGAAGGAATATTAAGCAGTTTTCATTGTTTTCTTGTTTTGACTTGTGTTTATAGGTTAGTCACATCACATTTTAGCAGGTTTGCATACCTATTTATAATTTGATCTGTGCAATAATTAACATGAACAAGGAAGTTTCAATGATGAAAAGAATGCCCCCGTCGTAATGGTTTTGACGATTCATTTTCTGATAAGATTGTTTATGGGGCATTTAAATTTTCCAATTGTAGATGTTTAATGTTCTGATTTTCTTTGCAGTGCCCCTGGGTTGTCAACCAAGCAGACTTGAGGTAAAAGTTTGAGGCTTAGATAAAAAATTTATGAAAACATACTATACAGCCGCTCCTCGCAATGTACTATTTACAAACGACTTAGACTTGACAGGCTGACCAGTAATGCATACCCAAGTGTATAGCAAGATATGATTCTTTCTATTCTGTTTTACAGCATATGGTACACTACTGTATAAAAATTTAAAAACATACTGAATATTATAAATGGTGCAAGGGCGACATTAAAGCACTATGAAAGATGGTTGCCATAAACCCACTACCACTATACTATGCTCCTCGTTTAGCGACACGGTATTATGAACGGAACTCCATTAAGTGAGGAGAGGCTGTCTTTTAAGCATCACTGTTAGTACATCCGTAAGATATGAAATAGCAGTTGTCTACATATTAGTCATTGCAGTAGAAATATCAAGAATTGGATAGTGACTCCTGACTCTGGTTAAGAGGGTACTAGATACTGCTGATTCCTGACAAATTGGCATGAAATGCCTACAACATGGGGGGAACAATGAAAATGCATGTCCCTGACATGGCTGCTCTGGCAAGTCATTGAAGTATTATGCTTCAGACAACCAGTCTGTTGCTTCCAGTGTTTTGTCTAGTTTTTGAATGGCTGAATGTTATGAGAGGTTTTGCTTTTTGTTCATGCTGTAATGCTGTACTTACCAGTACAGTATAAACTTATCCTTATCCTACTGAGGCAGGGTGACCATTATTCACACTATTGCCGTCTTTGCAGAGGTGCCCAGATATTATGGCGTAGATGTCGCTCTGAACAGCTGATATCCCAAACCCCTCCTTCAACATGCAGGCATTGTACTTCCAACCTCCAGGACTCGAGTCTGGCTAGACCCTTGTAGGTTTGTAATTTCTTGATTACAGTATTAATAATCTGGCTAACTGGTTTCCCTGAATCTCTTCACAAAATATTACCCTGTTCACACTTCAACAGCTTGTCCAGTCTCAAAAGCCATTAAGTCTCCATTCACAACAATCTTATGCTCATATGCCTGCTGCATATCCAGGCCCCTTGCCCATACCCCCTCCCCCCTGCCCCCTTATTTTTTCTGTATCTGTGCTCTATGACCTTGTGGTTTTTGTGCTTTTGATAATTACCTCCCCCCTCCCCTCCTACAGATTTATACTACTCCACCTCTCTAAATGATCAATTCATCTCGATAACTCCTCTTCAGCCCTCTGAATAATACTTGTAGGAACTCCACACCTCTAAATTTCCACAAATTCTTTGCATAATATTTACACCACATGTTGGCCTTACACATCTCCGTTGTCTGCAGCCCCTTTTGCACTGCAGCATTCACAACCCATGCTTCACATCCACAAGTGTTGGTAGCACTATAATCTTGTACATTTAGTCTTTTTCTTTCTTTGTTTTTCTGTTTCTCTATACCCCCCTCCCTGAGGGTTTGACAAGGTTAGGTTAAGGATCCCTAGCTTTGACAAGCTAAGAACTGTTACCTACATCAGCTCATTTGAAAGCATTTGTATTATGACAAAAGTAGGGAACAGGATGAAGTTGGAGCCATCTGTGGGGCCAGCATTTTCATCTGATCAACCGACTCTCGTTGACATAATGCTGTACGAATGTGTTCCATACTAGTAATCCTGGGGATAAATGATCTCTTCCTATTCCCCTCCTTTTTCTTTCTCACCAGATACCTCAGGGCACTTTTTTTTTTTTTTTTTATTTTTTTTTTTATCATCACACTGGCCGATTCCCACCAAGGCAGGGTGGCCCGAAAAAGAAAAACTTTCACCATCATTCGCTTCATCACTGTCTTGCCAGAAGGGTGCTTTACACTACAGTTTTTAAACTGCAACATTAACACCCCTCCTTTTTTTCCCCCTTCATAAATTCTATGGTTAACATCATCCTTCATAAACCAACACATTTGCTTACAAATCTACTCCAAATATCTGACGACTTGCTTCATCCTCACATCCAGTTTTTCTTTACCTAACTAGTTTGATGCCTTCATAACTGTGTTCACTTTCAACTTTTTCTTTACGCGCCCTCCTAAACTCGTCCACTAACCTTTACAACTTCTCTTTAGAATCTCCCCAAAGTGCAGTATCATCAGCAAGAAGTAACTCCTTTCATTTTGTATTTAATTCCCCAAAATTTAATCCCTCTCCCCAACACCCTAGGGTTTGCTACTTTTACAGCTCCATCTATAAATGTTAATCATCCATGGTGACACTACACATCCCTGCCTAAAGCCTTCTTTTACTGGAAAGTAATCGCCCTCCTACACACCCTAACCTCAGCCTCACTATCTTCATAAATACTTTACATACAGCATTTAGTAACTTAATACCTATTCCATGCACTTTCAACATGTCACATTGCTCTCGTATCCATCCTATTATATGGCTTTTCTAAATACATAAATGCAATGAAAACCTCTACTTTTTATCTAAATATTGTTCATGTAGATGCTTCAGTGTAAACAAATGATCTACTCCTTCTAAAGCTGCCTCGTTCATCTGCAATCCTGCTCTCCCTTATATCTATAATTTTCAATAACCTTATCATACACTATATAGTATACTCTGTAAACTTTCAACAAACCAGTCATATTGCACCAAAGCAGGGTGGTCCAATTATAGTTGGAATGTTAAATTTTATTTTCTATATTAAAACATTTCTAATAGACTAATACTTTTACACAATTTATAAGACTTAATCTTCAGGATGTGACTTAACCCAAAATTACTTTTTACTTTTCTGACCCATTTTGGGGTCTTAAATTTTTTCACTTCATTCTCTCTTAACTTTCTTGACAAATATTTCTAAAGTGTGGTTTGTGAATTTTGGATTGCAATAGTGCTTATTCCAAGCATTGAAGTCTAAAGGCATCCCAGTGAAGACTGGAGTAAAAGGTGAATAGAATTCAGTAGGTTAGGGCTTTAGCATCTAGCAGGCATGTTTGATAGATTGGAGGGAAAGTTAGTTATTGGTATTGTATGGGCTGTGGACATGGGAACATTCAGCAGAACTAGATAGTTTGGAGATAGTGCTTTTATTTTGAAGGATGATGGATATTACAAAAAAAGTAATTTTTAAAAGACGATGGTATTAAGATTTACTCCTTTTGTAATAAAGAGTTCGGGATACATAAATACACACATTAATATAAATTAATCTTTAATATATATATAGGGTGTGTAGAAGAGAGGGAGACTACTTCCCGGTAAAAGTAGGTCTTAGACAGGGATGTGTAATGTCACCATGGTTGTTTAATATATTTATAGATGGGGTTGTAAAGGAAGTAAATGCTAGGGTGTTTGGGAGAGGGGTGGGATTAAATTATGGGGAATCAAATTCAAAATGGGAATTGACACAGTTACTTTTTGCTGATGATACTGTGCTTATGGGAGATTCTAAAGAAAAATTGCAAAGGTTAGTGGATGAGTTTGGGAATGTGTGTAAAGGTAGAAAGTTGAAAGTGAACATAGAAAAGAGTAAGGTGATGAGGGTGTCAAATGATTTAGATAAAGAAAAATTGGATATCAAATTGGGGAGGAGGAGTATGGAAGAAGTGAATGTTTTCAGATACTTGGGAGTTGACGTGTCGGCGGATGGATTTATGAAGGATGAGGTTAATCATAGAATTGATGAGGGAAAAAAGGTGAGTGGTGCGTTGAGGTGTATGTGGAGTCAAAAAACGTTATCTATGGAGGCAAAGAAGGGAATGTATGAAAGTATAGTAGTACCAACACTCTTATATGGGTGTGAAGCTTGGGTGGTAAATGCAGCAGCGAGGAGACGGTTGGAGGCAGCGGAGATGTCCTGTTTAAGGGCAATGTGTGGTGTAAATATTATGCAGAAAATTCGGAGTGTGGAAATTAGGAGAAGGTGTGGAGTTAATAAAAGTATTAGTCAGAGGGCAGAAGAGGGGTTGTTGAGGTGGTTTGGTCATTTAGAGAGAATGGATCACAGTAGAATGACATGGAAAGCATATAAATCTATAGGGGAAGGAAGGCGGGGTAGGGGTCGTCCTCGAAAGGGTTGGAGAGAGGGGGTAAAGGAGGTTTTGTGGGTAAGGGGCTTGGACTTCCAGCAAGCGTGCGTGAGCGTGTTAGATAGGAGTGAATGGAGACGAATGGTACTTGGGACCTGACGATCTGTTGGAGTGTGAGCAGGGTAATATTTAGTGAAGGGATTCAGGGAAACCGGTTATTTTCATATAGTCGGACTTGAGTCCTGGAAATGGGAAGTACAATGCCTGCACTTTAAAGGAGGGGTTTGGGATATTGGCAGTTTGGAGGGATATGTTGTGTATCTTTATATGTTTATGCTTCTAGACTGTTGTATTCTGAGCACCTCTGCAAAAACAGTGATAATGTGCGAGTGTGGTGAAAGTGTTGAATGATGATGAAAGTATTTTCTTTTTGGGGATTTTCTTTCTTTTTTGGGTCACCCTGCCTCGGTGGGAGACGGCCGACTTGTTGAAAAAAAAAAAAAAAAAAAAATATAAAAATCAACTATCTTTGGTCTAGAGGTATTTGAACTATGATATAATAATAATATGTACATGTTACTATAATAAATTATAATCAGCATTTTACTAAAATATAATTAATAACCCTACACAGGGTACAACTCTTGACACTACTGTCACTATATATATATATCTCTATGCTAAAACAATAAATTATAAATAACATTTTTATAATAATAAATTACAATCAACTGCCTCTCACGACACGAAGTCAGTCACACGACACTGTTCAGTGTACACTACAACCAGGCCATCTTCAGTGTCCCACGACACCCTTTTCATCTCGGTGTTCCACTACGGTCCTATGCATATCTCGGTGTTCCACTCCATCGTACGTCCCTCAGTGTCACACTACGGTCCTGGCCCAGTTCAGTGTAACACTCCAACCTTTTCTTCATGTAATGTCCCACTAAACAGCATCTGACGACTCCGGCCCACAGTTGATCAACGTAGACGGTGAGTCCACAGACATCACCGGTAGTCCAGTAAATCCTCTCCAAAGGCGGTTGACACACCGCTAGCCGAACACCATGCTGCAAGCTCACTGAATGCGGCCGTCAAGTAACTGAGGCCAACAGACTCAGTGAGCTGCGGTGAGCGGTTCTTCTAACGCCAGTAGATAGGTACGATTCGGTGGTCAGGTACCTACTGCATAGACGTGTACCCTGAGGAGTTCAGGTACTTAATGTTGAAGCCAGTAGACGTGTACCCTTCGGTGGTCAGGTACCTACTGCTTAGGTGTGTACAGCGAGGCGCTCAGGTACATAATATTTCTAAAGCCAGTAGACGTGTACCCTTCGGTGGTCAGGTACCTACTGCTTAGGTGTGTACAGCGAGGCGCTCTGGTACATACTGTTACTAAAGCCAGTAGACGTGTACCCTTCGGTGGTCAGGTACCTACTGCTTAGGTGTGTACAGCGAGGCGCTCTGGTACATACTGTTACTAAAGCCAGTAGACGTGTACCCTTCGGTGGTCAGGTACCTACTGCTTAGGTGTGTACCGTGAGGCACTCAGGCTCTTACTGCTCTAAGGCCGGCTCAGCAGTCCCCACATTGGGTTTGATGACGTACCCAGTGGTACTGCCGGCCGGCAGGTTAACTATTTAACCGCTAGTTTGGCAGGGGGCCGCAACAATGGATATTGTATTTTGAAGGGTACTCTGAAGTTTGCTTTATTGCTACTTCATGTACATGAGTGAATGTTCACTTGCCTCTCTAGGAAATAGCCAAATACAAATACAAAAACAAAAATTATGTAATTTAACCCTTTACTGGGCACTCCTAGGAAAATGTAAAATTTGAAATGTCTTTAGAGTATCTTAATGTAAGCAAAATTAGCCTATATAAATTTCTTCAATTGCAGAAACTTTATGCCAATAAATTTATGGGGCCCACCCAGTAAGGGATGCCAAATTTCAAATGTTGCAAAGTTGCAGTTGATGAAACCTTAAGTGGTTTTTTCTAATTTATTGAGCAAATGGGGAACCTCCAAAGCATAGATGGAACTTGTTTCCAAACATTTTTAAGATTTACAAAAATTCTGAAGATGAATCAGAGCACCATGGACACATTGCAAAGGGATAAAACTTGCAGTTCCCATTTTCATGAATTTCCTGAGAAAGACAATCTTTCTAGATGACTTGTTTCCTAGAATGAAAGGCTACGAAGCAATTTTTTGCCTTGATGCAGTTTCCAGTGTGTGGGCTTGAGCAAGGTAATCTTCAGGGTATTCCTCGATTCTAATCCTGTTCAAGGGGGGGGGGGGCTCGGCGTGGTGAAGAGGCTCTTGGTCTGAGGAATTAGACCTGTCGGTCTCCTTCCTCAGACCGAACCTAATTACCCCCCATTCCCCATCCCATCCTCCCCTTTTTCCTTTCCTCCTCCCCACCCCTCCCTTTTGCCCTTCCTTTATTTGGCCTTTGGGATTTTTCCCACAGGCACACTAGTTCATAGGTAGAGGGAAGGGTACCGGGGTCCATCCCATTCCGTTGAGGTTCTTGGCGGTGGCGTAGTTGGCCGTGGGATCTGGATTGCCTGTGGATGTCCCGATCCCTCTCCAGTATCCCGGAGGGTGTCTTTCAGGTGACGAGTGTATCTCTGGAAGCCACCTTTCGGATTCCGGGGGTGGTGGCCGAATGAGGTACGCTTTGTGGTGGATATCCGACCGCCCTCTTTTGTCCACCGAGGTAGCTCGGCAGATGTGAGGTTGCTATCCCGGATTGTTGGTTTACTTGCAGGAAGGGTAGGGTATGGCAAGGGTTCCATGCTGCATCTGTGGTGCTGAGGTCCTCTTGGATGCGGAGGGAGATTTCTGGCCCTTTCATTCCTCCTAGGAACCATCCCTCCCCGGTCCCCCCCCCCCCCCTTTTTTTTTGTTCGTTTTTATTTTTATTTTTTTTCTTAAACAAAAAGAAAAGTAACCTAACCATGGAGTCCCAAATACGTGACCCCGCTACCCCCGGGCCCCTTATTGTTACCGCACCCTGTTCTGACCTCGCCTCGTCTTTTGGACACTCATAAGGCTCCTGTACCTCTTGCTGGTACCGATTCCTCACATCGAAGGAGTCAGTGGAAGCCCCGGTACCTGAAGCGGTACCGGGGCTTCCACTGACTCCTTCGATTTGTCTGACCTCTGCTCTCCTTTGACTATGCTTCCGGCCTCTCCCTCTATGGTGCGACTATTTTAGAATCGCCAGCCCGTCTCGCATTGGACCAACTCTGGTCCCACTTCTAAACGCCAACGACAATCTCCTGACGATGTTACTTCATTACCTTCCCATTCTACTCGGAAAAGACTGACACGTCATGCACTCCCTCTCCACGCTGTTTCGGACCACACAATGGACTAAATTCTTTACTTTACGACCGACTTCTTCTACTGCCTATCTTTCTGGCCATAGTATTGGCAAAGCACTCCTATGCCATGTTGGTAGAGATTTCCTTTCATGCTCTTAAGAGTGGTATGCACATCATCACAGTCCAGAATTCTACCCAAGCTCATGTCTTCTTTCACATAACTATATTATTCCTATCACTATCAAAATCATTCCCTCAATTCTTGCAGTGGTACTGTTTTTCTGCCCCATACCATAGTCCAACAATTTCCAGACATGTGGCAATGACATTTTCGAACAGCTGGAACTCCAAGATCTCCCAATTCTCAAGGTAGACACTTGTGTTCTTCCCGCCCTCGTGCGAAGGCGATAACCTTGCATTGTGGCTCGTTTAACTTTTGACAGCCGTGAACTCCCATCTGTTTATGTAGCAGGACATCTGTTACAAGTTCAGAAGGTGATTCCTACACTGCAACAGTGTAGGAATTGCTGGTGATTTGGCCACCCAGCAAAATATTGCAGATCTATAGCCAAATGCCCAGTCAGTGGTGCCGATGACCATTCTAATACATCCTATAGTGGACCTCCCTCTTGCCTTAATTATCATGAGGCTCGCCCTTCATACTCTCGCCGTTGCCAGGTCTACTTAAATGAGCGGGAAATTCGTTGCCTCAGAGGCAGAAG
>NC_091304.1:16812056-16825198 GCF_038502225.1 Cherax quadricarinatus | reverse complement strand
TATATATATATATATATATATATATATATATATATATATATATATATATATATATATATATATATATATATATATATATATATATATATATATATATATATATATATATATATATATATATATTCGCAAACACACACACACACACACACTCGACACAGTTCCTCACAAGAGGTTACTGCAAAAGCTAGAGGATCAGGCACACATAACAGGAAAGGCACTGCAATGGATCAGAGAATACCTGACAGGGAGGCAACAACGAGTCATGGTACGTGACGAGGTGTCAGAGTGAGCGCCTGTGACAAGCGGGGTTCCACAGGGGTCAGTCCTAGAACCTGTGCTGTTCTTGGTATATGTGAACGACATAACGGAAGGGATAGACTCAGAAGCGTCCTTGTTTGCAGATAATGTGAAGTTAATGAGAAGAATCAAATCAGATGAGGATCAGGCAGGACTACAAAGAGACCTGGACAGGCTACAAGCCTGGCCCAGCAACTGGCTCCTTGAGTTTAACCCTGCCAAATGCAAAGTCATGAAGATTGGGGAAGGGCAAAGAAGACCGCAGACACAATATAGTTTAGATGGCCAAAGACTGCAAACCTCACTCACGGAAAAAGATCTGGGGGTGAGTATAACACCGAGCATATCTCCTGAGGCGCATATCAATCAGATAACTGCTGCAGCATACGGGCGCCTGGCAAACCTACGGACAGCGTTCCGATACCTCAGCAAGGATTCGTTCAAGACTCTGTATACCATTTACGTCAGGCCCATACTGGAGTATGCAGCACCAGTTTAGAATCCACACCTAGTCAAGCACGCCAGGAAATTAGAGAAGGTGCAAAGGTTTGCAACAAGACTAGTCCCAGAGCTACGGGGATTGTCCTACGAAGAAAGGTTGAGGGAAATCGGCCTGACGACACTAGAGGACAGGAGGGTCAGGGGAGACATGATAACGACATATAAAATACTGCGCGGAATAGACAAGGTGGACAAAGACAGGATGTTCCAGAGATGGGACACAGACACAAGAGGTCACAATTGGAAGTTGAAGACTCAGATGAATCAAAGGGATGTTAGGAAGTATTTCTTCAGTCATAGAGTAGTCAGGCCGTGGAATAGCCTAGAAAGTGACGTAGTGGAGGCGGGAACCATACATCGTTTTAAGACTAGGTATGATGAAGCTCATGGAGCAGAGAGAGAGAAGACCTAGTAGCGATCAGTGAAGAGGCTGGGCCAGGAGCTATGACTCGACCATTGCAACCACAAATAGGTGAGTACAAATAGGTGACTATACACACACACACACACACACACACACACACACACACACACACACACACACACACACACACACACACACACACACACACACACACACACACACACACACACACACATACACACACACACACACACACACACACACACATACACACACACACACACACACACACACACACACACACACACACACACACACACACACACACACACACACACACACACACACACACACACACACCAAACACACACACACACACACACACACACACACACACACACACACACACACACACATACACACACACATACACACACACACACACACACACACACACACACACACACACACACACACACACACACACACACACACACACACACACACACACACACACACACACACACACACACACACACACACACACACACACACACACACACACACACACACACACACATACACACACACATACACACACACACACACACACACACACACACACACACACACACACACACACACACACACACACACACACACACACACACACACACACACACACACACACACACACACACACACACATACACACACACACACACACACACATACACACACACACACACACACACACACACACACACACACACACACACACACACACACACACACACACACACACACACATACACACACACACACACACACACATACACACACACACACATACACACACACACACACACACACACACACACCAGCTCGTCAGTGTTTACAATGATGTGTTGCATCAGACAGGGACGACACTTGAAGGTTTTAACCAGAACATCGTCGTGAGGATGGTGAGGTGTAAACCTCCCTGACCTCCACCATCCTGGTCTGCACCTCTCTTATCTGTACCTGTCTGGTCTCCACCGCTCTGGTCTCCACAACTCTGGTCTCCACAACCCTTGTCTCCACAACTCTGGTCTCTACTACTCTGGTCTCCACCGCTCTGGTCTCCAACGCTCTGGTCTTCACCGCTCTGGTCTCCTCAATTCTGGCCTCCACTGCCCCAGTCTCCACAACTCTGGTCTCCACAACCCTTGTCTCCACAACTCTGGTCTCTACTACTCTGGTCTCCACCGCTCTGGTCTCCAACGCTCTGGCCTCCCCCGCTCTGGTCTCCAATATCGGGAGAATATAATTCACACTCTCTTGGCTTCAGCAACTCATTAATAACCCCCACACTTCGGCCAACGAATTCGAACCGATGTTTCGGTGCTTAGTGGGCCGTTATCAAGTCACTTGTGTCGAGACATGGAGTCCTGGAACCTTTCCGTGGATTGGCCCTGAGTGCCTCCCATCCTCCAGGCACTGTGACGCCCCTACGGGTCTAGGACTTTCACCTGATTTATACGAAACTAATACTAAAAAAAAGCCAGCTACTCCTTTCTGGCGTGACTAGAAGTCTGAGTAGTTACATTGTCCCTGGGGTTCATCTGAACATGTCTCACTGAGATTTATCCGAGAGGTTGTTCATCTGAACAGCATGTGTTACTAGCACTCATCAAGGTGGTTCATCTGAACAATGTGTGGCCTTACGCCAACCTTCCACTTGGATTATTCACTGTCTCTGTATCACTGTGTGGCTGTGTTTACTATGATTGTCACCGGCTGTGAATTATCTCCTACTCTATTTTCGTTTAGATCCGTTGACAGTAACGTATATTAACCCAAGTTTCATCATTATTAAACGACAATTGAAGATTCAAAAATAATGTCTGGAGCACGTCTGGCAGCGAGGTAAGTGGTTCCATCTTAGAGGGTGCGTTTTCTTGAGAGGGTTGTGAAAAGAGAAGATAGGTTACCCCCTTACATCATTCATTACTAGTCTGCATATTTTATGCAAATAGTAGCAATGCAATTTGGAGCACTAGTGAAACATGAGTGGCCAGCACCATAGACTTTATCAAAGGTAGTGAAACATGGGTGGCCGCCACCGTAGATTTTACCAGTGATAGTGAAACATGGGTGACCAGCACCGTAGACTTCATTGGTGGTAGTGAAACATGGGTGGCCGCCACCGTAGATTTTACCGGAGATAGTGAAACATGGGTGACCAGCACCGTAGACTTCATTGGTGGTAGTGAAACATGGGTGGTCACCACCGTAGACTTTGTTACACATAGCTAACCATGGATGGTGAATACTGTAAACTCTCACGCATAGTGAAACATGGGTGGCATGGAATACATATGTTATCATGCATAATGAATTCGTGCATAATGAATCATTCTTCATCTCTGTCCTATTGTTAATGACGGGAATGTTATTGTATGTATTCCTCTTCACCCTGTGAGGACGCACATCTGGATTGTTGGTTAGGAAATTTGTCTAAAGTCGCTGAGACAGTGAATAGTCTGCTGTGATACCACAGTGCTGTGTGCTGCTCTCTTTGACATTTGAAAGATGCCACGTGAATCTATGATGGATCCAGGAAAACAGTACTAGAGGTTCTCACTGTTAGTGAAGGAAGAATCGAGTCTCCACTACTCCTTAAGCTGAAAGAAACACACGGTTTAGCACGCCAGAAGTATAATAATAGCTTGGTGGATCATCTGTGCCTTGGATGTGACACAGTTTCTTCAGCGTTGGCTATTTCACATAGTCATAGAGGAACCCGCGGTTCAGTGCTAGTGCATGAAAACCAAAGTAACATTGCAGTCCACTTAATGACATAAAGGGTTTTATTTATGCTAGAAAGATCTCACTTAACGCACTTATCGGAACCATATCAACAAAGGGCGAACCTCGTGAATTTCTCCTCATAGGGTCTTATGGATGAAAGAGCAACTCACGAGGCACTTCTGAAAACCCAAGGCACAGATGATCCATCAAAGGAAATCAATATGTTGGCTTTAAGTTAGCCTTTATTTTTATAGGGTGGTGGACGGGTAAGCCAGTGGAAGGGTTCGGTCAGATGACCAAAAATCTCGAGTGGCGGGTCATTATATGACTATGACTCGCATCAGGGAACACTTGCCCTGTTCGTTGACGAATCTTACCTAATCTACTTCACCATCTAGTGGTTCAAGCACCGCCTCAATGCATCATCAGCAAGCAGCCTCATGAGTGGCCTAGTTATTACACAGTAATAGTTAAAAATTTTCTCAGCTTGGAGACGCATCGCCCGGGGTGAGAAACGAGTGAGGATGGGGGGAAGAAGGGGGAAAGGATGATAGTCTAATAGTCTACGGTGGTGGCCAGCCAAGTTTCACTTACTGGTGATGAATGTTGGTAAAGAATGTGAGGAATGTAACTCTACAGACAACAAGGAACAACAAGAATCTTTAATCAAACATGATTAAACTGGAACACATAGACGACAGAGAGACAGACAGACAGGCATACACACACACACACACAAACACACACACACACACACACACACACACACACACACACAGACGCACACACACACACACACACACACACACACACACACACACACACACACACACACACAGACGCACACACACACACACACACACACACACACACACACACACACACACACACACACACACAGACGCACACACACACACACACACACACACACACACACACACACACACACACACACACACAGACAGACACACACACACACACACACACACACACACACACACACAGACACACACACACACACACACACACACACACACACACACACACACACACACACACACACACAGACACACACACACACACACACACACACACACACAGACACACACACACACACACACACACACACACACACACACACACACACACACACACACACACACACACACACACACACACACACACACACACACACACACACACACACACACACACACACACACACACACACACACACACACACACACACACACACACACACACACACACACACACACACACACACACACACACACACACACACACACACACACACACACACACACACACACACACACACACACACACACACACACACACACACACACACACACACACACACACACACAGACGCGCACACACACACACACACACACACACACACACACACACACACACACACACACACACACACACACACACACACACACACACACACACACACAGACGCACACACACACACACACACACACACACACACACACACACACACACACACACACACACACACACAGACACACACACACACACACACACACACACACACACACACACACACACACACACACACACACACACACACACACACACACACACACACACACACACACACACACAGACATGCACACACACAGCCGTTGACTTACAAAACCAAGAATACATAGCACTACATATCAACTGACTAATAAAGTTACCTGTGTTTTTCCTCACACATTGTACAGTGATGGATCCAGGAAATAATTAGAGTGAGATACAGTGTATATCATTGTAAAAAATACCAATCATATCCAACAGAAAGGTTAATTATTAAGATAATGAGCCTGGATTATGTATTTGTGTATACGTGTAGAGGCTTAATTACCTGCCTTTTAATTACGTTGTTAATAAGTGTGAATTTTTCACTATTCAGAAATGCTTACTAATCACCACTGCTAAAATGAACTCATTAGTGAATACGTAATGGAAAGAGTATACTATCATGATGGTAGAGATTAGTGAAACAAAGCAGGATAATAGCAGAGATTTGAAAATTGTGTCTAGAGGGCAGAGATTAGAAGAGTGTAAGCCATGCAGAGAGAGAAAGAGAGAGACTGAGTGAGAGAGAGAGAGAGAGAGAGAGAGAGAGAGAGAGAGAGAGAGAGAGAGAGAGAGAGAGAGAGAGAGAGAGAGAGAGAGAGAGAGAGAGAGAGAGAGAGAGAGAGAGAGAGAGAGAGAGAGAGAGAGAGAGAGAGAGAGAGAGAGAGAGAGAGAGAGAGAGAGAGAGAGAGAGTAGTCATTAAGGAGCACCAGCAGGTACACACACGCACACACACACACACAAGCAACATGGTATTTAATACTGTTCCTCACGGAAACCGGGGCAAAAACTTAAGGTGCAGGCAACCATAACATGTATCAAAGATTAACTTATAGCAAAGAAGCAAAGAGTGACTGGAAGGTAAGATACGTCAGATGGGGAAGAGTAACATGCGGGCTTCCACAAGTATCAAAATTAGGACAGAATTAGGACCGGTATTGTTTTCATATTTATATATAAAGGCTACCAGTAGATCTGGACAGATCACAGGATTAGTTAGATGAGTGGTTGCATGTAGACTTTACTCATAGAGAGAGACTAGCAATGAGTATAATGCCTGGAATATCGCCAGGGGTTCACACCATCTGAGTACCTGCAGCCAATGCTCGTCTGGCTGCAGGAATCTCAGGAAAAAGTAATGCAGGGCACTTTGTACGAGATATGTGATGCCCATCTTAAGGTACGTAGAAACTGTATGGAAGTCATGCCTGATCAAGCTTGTCAGATGAAGAAAATGCAGAGGTTTGCAAAGAGACTAGTCCTAGAGGTTAAGGTTAGGAGCTATGAGAGAAGATTGAAGGAACTGAACCTGGTGATATTAGAGATAATAAGAACACCAAGGAAGACATGATAACGTCATGCAAAATACTCAGAGGAGTTGATAAGCTGGACAGGAACAGGCTATTTGGGAGTCGTGAAAGAGATACACGTACACGAGGCCTTATTTGGAATATATAATCACAATTTACTCACAGGTATGTCAGGAATTATGTACTCAGCCTCAGAGTGGTCAAGAAGTGATATGACCTGGACAACGAAGTGGAAGAGGGAAGGGCTATACACTACTTCAATAATGAGTATAATAAGGCTCATGAAGCTAGAGGAGAGAGAGGGAATCCGGCTGAAGATACAGAGCCAGGAACTGGGACTCGGAATTGTAACTACAAATAGATAAGTACAAACAGTTGAGTATCTATCCACAGGCAACACACATCAGGTTCGACCAGAGTATAGGGATCCCACCAGGTGCAGTACTGGGTCCAATCTTGTGTTCTAATGATAATTACGTCTCCAGGCATCGAGAACCGTGTGTATCTGCTTAACGATGACTGAAAATTATTGAGAGGAAAAGCGGAACGACTTGGATGAGGAAGCATGTGAGACAAATTCTGCATGCACAGTTCCAAGAGAACGTACGGCAATGCACAAGATGCAGGAAACAGGTAAGGTAGAGTCACAGCTGCTTACCCCTCTTTGTGAGCTGAGATTCGACCCCCGCCCCTCTCCCTGTAACCCTGTCAGAACAAACATATGAGCACTCAGCCCCTATCAGGCCCCTGCCGTCCAGCAGGGGCCTGAACACAGCGCCACTCTCGGCCACCCATCGTACTATTCCTGCCTCCATATTACAAAAACCTCGCAGGATTCCCATTCCAATGCTTTCATTCCCAGAATTTATTGTACAGGTAAATCCTTAATTAAATGCAAAGCTGAACAGCGTGCGCTGCTATATATATATATATATATATATATATATATATATATATATATATATATATATATATATATATATATATATATATATATATATATATATATATATATATATATATATATATATATATATATATATATATATATATATATATACTCTCTCATCAGCGAAACAAATACCGGATGTACTCGGATATAAGGTACTCATGTACGTATGTACATACGATACACTCGGGTATTAGTTACTCATGTACGTATGTATATATGTGGAATACATGTTTTTCAACATATTTGAAGACAACCCCAACAAATACATCAACAAACAAGTGTATAAGAAAGCCTAAAACAAACTCGCCTCTCTAACAAAGAACAAACAAAAAAAACTATAACAGTGGCAGCAATTAACAAGCAATTACATAAACACAAACAATAACGTATTTCTCCCTTGCAAAAAAAAAAATGCATTTGCGAACGCGAACGTTCGTAAAGTGTCGGCCATGTTGGACGTGTGTAGTAACACAGCCTTGGATTACAATAATGGAACTTTCTGCTGAATGCGCGAGTACACGTTACTTGTCCTCTTTTCTTTGAAGATAATAATTATATTAATAATAAAAATAATAATAATATAATAATAATAATAATAATAATAATAATAATAATAATAATAATAATAATAATAATAATAATATTAATAATAATAATAATAATAATAATAATAATAATAATAATAATAATAATAATAATAATAAAGAGTTAAATGCCACATGAGTCTTACGAAGATTGAACAGGTAATGAGTACAGGAAGTATTCAGTACTTGTACTCATCACCAGGTAATGAGTACTTTCCATAGGTCAGAAGTTGCCCGTAGTTTTTGTAGTTACTGAGAGAGAGAGAGAGAGAGAGAGAGAGAGAGAGAGAGAGAGAGAGAGAGAGAGAGAGAGAGAGAGAGAGAGAGAGAGAGAGAGAGAGAGAGAGAGAGAGAGAGAGAGAGAGAGAGAGAGAGAGAGACAGAGAGAGAGAGACAGAGAGAGAGAGACAGAGAGAGAGAGAGAGAGACAGAGAGAGAGAGACAGAGAGAGACAGAGAGAGAGAGAGAGAGAGAGAGAGAGAGACAGAGAGAGAGAGAGAGAGAGAGAGAGAGAGAGAGAGAGAGAGAGAGAGAGAGAGAGAGAGAGAGAGAGAGAGAGAGAGAGAGAGAGAGAGAGAGAGAGAGAGAGAGACTAGTTATCGTGCTTACTATAACACAATGCCTAGCAAGCGTCACTCTAGTACACTCTACGTATCCTCAGACCTTAGCCTCGGGCATGGCTAGCCCTGCCTATCCTGGCCTAGCAGTGAGCTGGGAGCGTCTAGCCGCCACCATCGCGACAAGTTGCCTCTCAGCCGCGACATATGCCAGAGTTAATCTTTCACGGTCATCCGGCATCCCTGAGACGCTTGTCTCAGTTCCTCTCAGCGCACTCCGTTGGTGATGCTAGGTGCTAGGTGGTACTTACCTAGCAGTGTTAGCTGGGGAGCGTTCTGTTCTCTCTCTCTTTCTCTCCCTCAACACACACATACACACACAAGCCGTAACCAAAGCAACTTGTAATACAATAGAAACAAACATTCATCTCTCTCTACATTCCTACAAGCTTAAAGCTGTGTCCCATTTGAGCTTAAGCTTTAGAAAGCTTAACTCCGTGAGTGGGCGGTCAGAACACGACCCACCGATGAACCTGCGTCATGGGACACCATAACAGAGTGCCAGGCACTCTGTTATGGTCGTTTGGGAACTTTTATAAGGTGGGCCGGGGATTCTAACCTACGAGTGTGGATGACGCTTCTCTAGAGGATCGCCTTTTCTTCTTCCTCGACTTCTTTCTTCTTTTTCTTCTGCGTCTTATTCTTCTTTCTGTCTCTATCATTCTCGCTCTGTAAGTCTGATTGTGTGTCTTGCTCTCTGTCTGTCTGCCAGTCTGTTTGTCTGTCTGTCTGTTTAACCGTCAGTCTGTCTGTCTGTCTCTTTCTCTCCACAGCGACAATGTCTTTGAAGAAATTCTTATAACTTACATCAGTTTCTTTTCATCAAAGGGAGGCTGTGAGATGCTCTCAGCATCACCTTCAAGTTACTTAACAAGTTCACTATCTTCACTTGTGTGATCTGTGTTAAACGTGCTTTCAGCTACATGAACCTACTTCATGCAAAACTCCGTGGCAAGAGATGTAACACGAATGTGAAAGAAAGTTTTAGTTTTCTTTGAGTGTAGAAATAGTCTTCCCAGCGAATCTGTTGTTTATTTGGTAAAGATGAGACTCTGCTAGCCAAGGCTGCTAGTTATTAACTCCTAGCAGACATTCTTCTCATTTCTTGGATTTAATTCTTCATTTTTATTGCAGTCATTCTTCTAGTTTTCTTGTGGTCATTCTGTTTTTGTGATCATTCTTAAAAACTTGCGATCGCTCTTTTCGTTTATTATCATTCTTAATTACTTGCAATCATTCTTCTATTTTAATAAATTCTTCTAGTCATCTTGCCGTCACTCATGTCGCTAATTGTAATCATCCTTCTAGTGACACTTGACACTTATGTAAGAACTGAGACTTGAGTAACACTTAAGTGTGAAAACTTCCTCATTGTCGCTTTCATTCCTTTAATCAATCTCCTTCCTTCCTGATTACTCTCTCTCACTCTACCTGCCTATCTCTCTCACTCTACCTGCCTCTCTCTCTCACTCTACCTGCCTCTCTCTCACTCTACCTGTCTCTCTCTCTCACTCACCCCTCTCTCCTGCCTCTCTCACTCAACTCTCTCTCTCTCTCTCTCTCTCTCTCTCTCTGTCTCTCTCTCTCTCTCTCTCTCTCTCTCTCTCATTTGATCAACTGACTTTATCTCGTTGACATCATTATGCTGTACGAATGTGTTCCATACTCGAGTCATCCTGGGTATATATGATCTCAGATGGAGTGATGTTCTGGAGAAGGTTACAGCCAGAGTGAAGTTACTGCTTTCTGCCCGTCTTGTGGCATAAAAGCTTGTTTCACGCTGTCCTCGAAGTGGATCCAAGTGTGGTACTTTGACAATATTGGCCTTGTACATAACAGTAAGGCCACCCACATCCCTCCTGTGTTGAAGGCTCTGCTGAAATGACAGATCTATCCAGGATTGGTCCAGGCGAGAGATGAAACGTCTTGCTCTGTTCTCTACTCTGTCAAGCAGTCGCAGATGAGACGGAGGGGGGGGGGGGTGGCAGGCAAACCAAGAAAGTGGAGCATACTCAAGGTGTGAACGTACTTGTGCCTCGTACAGAATCTTGCAACCCCTACTGTCAAGCAGATGCGAGATACGGCGAAATGCTGTAAGCTTCCTGGCTGCCTTGTTTGCAAGATTTACAACATAGTTCTTCATGGTTAGTTTGGAGTCAAATTTCACCCCAAGGATATCAACTTCTTCTCCAGGTGCCAACACTCTCCCATTCATCCTTACTACTGCACCAGCATTACCATCATTGTGCCTAGAGACCATCATCATTTGCGTTTTCTCAGGTGCAAATGTTACTTGCCATCTGTTTCCCAAAGCTGATATAGCTCTCAGCTGGTGATTGATGTAGCTTAGAGCAGCTGGCATTTCTTCTCTTGGATAAGTGAATGTCAGTGTACAGTCGTCTGCATATGCATGTTATTCTGGGATGAGATGAAGAAGGTCGTTGAAGTAGACATTCCATAACAATGGACCCAGCACGCTACCTTGTGGAACACTTGCCCCAGTAGGATGTCTTGCTGTTTCCGTTCCATTGAGAACTACCCTTAGAGATCTACCATGAAGGTAATCACTGAGGAGACATAGCGTAGAGCCTGCAATTCCCAGTGCTTGAAGTTTTGCTAAGAGGCCCTGGTGCCACACCCGGTCGAAAGCACCAGCAATGCCAAGTGCTACCACACAGCTGACTTTGGATTCATCTAGTGACTGGTGCCACTTAGTGGAGAGGTTTAACAACAGATCAGCAGCAGAGTAACCTTTCCTGAAGTCATATTGACGATCACAAAGTAGTGAGTGGTAGTCAAAACACTGTCATTTGTCTTGAGATTATTGTCTCAAGGATCTTACCAGTGATTGACAGGAGTGACACTGGTCTGTAGTTGCTGATTTCTGCTCTGCTCTTCTTTTCGTGAACAGGGACTACATTTGCCTCTTTCCACAGAGAGGGCCATTTACACTGTACTAGGCAGTGCTGAAAGATGTGAGTTAGAGGTGCTGCTAGCTGGTCTGCACATCTCAGCTATCTTGGGCTCAACTTGTCTGGGCCCACAGCCTTTTCTTGGTCAAGCGATTTAAGAAGGAAATGCACTTCCTCCTGCCTTATTGTCACCACTGACAGTTTTGACACAGTTCTTGCTGGATCAGGAACTTTCATTTTGGTAGCAAAGTGTTCGGCAAAGAGGTCCGCCTTCTCTTGACTACCAGTAGAAGTGGTCCCATCCTGTTGATTTAGAGGTGGAATGAGTTCATCAGGCAGATAACCTTGTCTGTCCTTGACCAGGGACCACCAGGTTTGGAGCCTACCCTACCTGATGCTAGCTTTCTTTTTGTGTCCACCTCCCATTTAGCAATGGCCCACTTTTGAACGTCACCCATATGCCTACAGGCTTGCCTGTGCAAGTTACTGTTATAGGTGGTAGGATGTCTCTTATACCTTCGCCATGCTTTGTATTTAGCAGTAGCAGCCTCTCTACAACGAAAGCCAAACCAAGGCTGATCTGTAGGCTTCGTCACATATTGCCGGTGAGGAATGAGTTCTTGTTGTAGATTAAGGATGTGTCCAGTGAAAGCTTTCACTTGGTTGTCAACATCCCCTTGGAGAAGAGCATTCCAATCGGTGGTGGCGAGCTCAGAGCAAAAGGCTGGCCAATTGCCTCTTTCCCATAGCCAGGTTGTAGGTTAAGGATCCCTAGCTTTATTGACAAGTTATTTACAGGTTAAGGATTCCTAACTTTATTGGCAAGCTAAGAGCTGTTACCTACATCAGCTCATTTGAAAGCATTTTTATTGTTGTAAAGCATACAAGTAGGGAACAGGATGAAGTTGGAGCCATCTGTGGGCCAGTATTTTCATTTGATCAACTGACTTTATCTCGTTGACATCATTATCCTGTACGAATGTGTTCCATACTCGAGTCATCCTGGGTATGTATAATCTCAGATGAAGTGATGTTCTGGAGAAGGGTACAGCCACGATTAGCATTCTCTCTCTCTCTCTCTCTCTCTCTCTCTCTCTCCCTCTCTCTCTCTCTCTCTCTCTCTCTCTCTCTCTCTCTCTCTGTCTCTCTCTCTCTCTCTCTCTCTCTCTCTCTCTCTCTCCAGACTTTTCAAATAAA
>NC_091304.1:16779556-16807056 GCF_038502225.1 Cherax quadricarinatus | reverse complement strand
AGTGACTCAGTATTGTCAACACAGTGACTCAGTATTATCAACACAGTGACTCAGTATTATCAACACAGTGACTCAGTATTGTCAACACAGTGACTCAGTATTGTCAACACAGTGACTCAGTATTGTCAACACAGTGACTCAGTATTGTCAACACAGTGATACAGTATTGTCAACACAGTGACTCAGTATTATCAACACAGTGACTCAGTATTGTCAACACAGTGACTCAGTATTGTCAACACAGTGACTCAGTATTGTCAACACAGTGACTCAGTATTGTCAACACAGTGACTCAGTATTGTCAACACAGTGACTCAGTATTGTCAACACAGTGACTCAGTATTGTCAATCACAGTGACTCAGTTTTGTCAACACTTTGTCTCAGTATTGTCAACACAGTGACTCAGTATTGTCAACACAGTGACTCAGTATTGTTAACACAGTGACTCAGTATTATCAACACAGTGACTCCAGTATTGTCAACACAGTGACTCAGTATTGTCAACACAGTGACTCAGTATTGTCAACACAGTGACTCAGTATTGTCAACACAGTGACTCAGTATTGTCAACACAGTGACTCAGTATTGTCAACACAGTGACTCAGTATTGTCAACACAGTGACTCAGTATTGTCAACACAGTGACTCAGTATTGTCAACACAGTGACTCAGTATTATCAACACAGTGACTCAGTATTATCAACACAGTGACTCAGTATTGTCAACACAGTGACTCAGTATTATCAACACAGTGACTCAGTATTATCAACACAGTGACTCAGTATTGTCAACACAGTGACTCAGTATTATCAACACAGTGACTCAGTATTGTCAACACAGTGACTCAGTATTGTCAACACAGTGACTCAGTATTATCAACACAGTGACTCAGTATTGTCAACACAGTGACTCAGTATTGTCAACACAGTGACTCAGTATTGTCAACACAGTGACTCAGTATTGTCAACACAGTGACTCAGTATTATCAACACAGTGACTCAGTATTGTCAACACAGTGACTCAGTATTGTCAACACAGTGACTCAGCATTGTCAACACAGTGACTCAGTATTATCAACACAGTGACTCAGTATTGTCAACACAGTGACTCAGTATTGTCAACACAGTGACTCAGTATTGTCAACACAGTGACTCAGTATTGTCAACACAGTGACTCAGTATTGTCAACACAGTGACTCAGTATTGTCAACACAGTGACTCAGTATTGTCAACACAGTGACTCAGTATTGTCAACACAGTGACTCAGTATTGTCAACACAGTGACTCAGTATTGTCAACACAGTGACTCAGTATTGTCAACACAGTGACTCAGTATTGTCAACACAGTGACTCAGTATTATCAACACAGTGACTCAGTATTGTCAACACAGTGACTCAGTCATTGTCAACACAGTGACTCAGTATTGTCAACACAGTGACTCAGTATTGTCAACACAGTGACTCAGTATTGTCAACACAGTGACTCAGTATTGTCAATTACAGTGACTCAGTATTGTCAACACAGTGACTCAGTATTGTCAACACAGTGACTCAGTATTGTCAACACAGTGACTCAGTATTATCAACACAGTGACTCAGTATTATCAACACAGTCCACTCAGTATTGTCAACACAGTGACTCAGTATTGTCAACACAGTGACTCAGTATTGTCAACACAGTGACTCAGTATTGTCAACACAGTGACTCAGTATTGTCAACACAGTGACTCAGTATTGTCAACACGTGACTCAGTATTGTCAACACAGTGACTCAGTATTGTCAACACAGTGACTCAGTATTGTCAACACAGTGACTCAGTATTATCAACACAGTGACTCAGTATTATCAACACAGGGACTCAGTATTGTCAACACAGTGACTCAGTATTGTCAACACAGTGACTCAGTATTGTCAACACAGTGACTCAGTATTGTCAACACAGTGATACAGTATTGTCAACACAGTGACTCAGTATTATCAACACAGTGACTCAGTATTGTCAACACAGTGACTCAGTATTATCAACACAGTGACTCAGTATTATCAACACAGTGACTCAGTATTGTCAACACAGTGACTCAGTATTATCAACACAGTGACTCAGTATTATCAACACAGTGACTCAGTATTGTCAACACAGTGACTCAGTATTATCAACACAGTGACTCAGTATTGTCAACACAGTGACTCAGTATTGTCAACACAGTGACTCAGTATTATCAACACAGTGACTCAGTATTGTCAACACAGTGACTCAGTATTGTCAACACAGTGACTCAGTATTGTCAACACAGTGACTCAGTATTGTCAACACAGTGACTCAGTATTGTCAACACAGTGACTCAGTATTGTCAACACAGTGACTCAGTATTGTCAACACAGTGACTCAGTATTGTCAACACAGTGACTCAGTATTGTCAACACAGTGACTCAGTATTGTCAACACAGTGACTCAGTATTGTCAACACAGTGACTCAGTATTATCAATACAGTGACTCAGTATTGTCAACACAGTGACTCAGTATTGTCAACACAGTGACTCAGTATTGTCAACACAGTGACTCAGTATTGGCAACACAGTGACTCAGTATTGTCAACACAGTGACTCAGTATTGTCAACACAGTGACTCAGTATTGTCAACACAGTGACTCAGTATTGTCAACACAGTGACTCAGTGTTGTCAACACAGTGACTCCAGTATTATCAACACAGTGACTCCAGTATTATCAACACAGTGACTCAGTATTGTCAACACAGTGACTCAGTATTATCAACACAGTGACTCAGTATTATCAACACAGTGACTCAGTATTGTCAACACAGTGACTCAGTATTATCAACACAGTGACTCAGTATTATCAACACAGTGACTCAGTATTGTCAACACAGTGACTCAGTATTGTCAACACAGTGACTCAGTATTGTCAACACAGTGACTCAGTATTGTCAACACAGTGACTCAGTATTGTCAACACAGTGACTCAGTATTGTCAACACAGTGACTCAGTATTGTCAACACAGTGACTCAGTATTGTCAACACAGTGACTCAGTATTGTCAACACAGTGACTCAGTATTATCAACACAGTGACTCAGTATTGTCAACACAGTGACTCAGTATTATCAACACAGTGACTCAGTATTATCAACACAGTGACTCAGTATTGTCAACACAGTGACTCAGTATTGTCAACACAGTGACTCAGTGTTGTCAGCACAGTGACTCAGTATTGTCAACACAGTGACTCAGTGTTGTCAGCACAGTGACTCAGTGTTGTCAATATTACTCTGGGCTCCTGTGTCCATGTTGCTTGTTTTCTCTGTTCTCGCCATTAGGCAAATTAACGTTGGTGATGGAGGTGGTGGTGGGGGTGGTGATGGTGGTGGTGGTGGTGATGGTGGTGGTGGTGGTGATGTTAGTGGTGTTGGTGATGGTAGTGGTGGTGGTGATGGTAGTGGTGGTGGTGATGGTAGTGGTGGTGGTGATGGTAGTGGTGGTGGTGGTGGTGATGGTGGTGGTGGTGGTGAAGTTAGTGGTGGTGGTGATAGTAGTGGTGGTGGTGATCGTAGTGTTTGTGGTGATGGTAGTGGTGGTGGTGATTGTAGTGGTGATGGTGATGGTAGTGGTGGTGGTCGTAGTGGTGGTGGTGGTGGTAGTGGTGATGGTGGTGGTAGTTGTGTTGGTGGTGGTGGTGGTGGTGATGGTGAAATGTGATGATTGATTGGTGGTGGTTGGTGGAACACACCCTGGTGCCTCACAACACACTTTGGCACCTCAAAACACACCCTGGTACCTCACAACACACCCTGGTACCTCAAAACACACCTTGGCACCTCACAACACACCCTGGTACCTCACAACACACCTGGTACCTCACAAAGCGCCCTGACACCTCACAACACACCCTGGTACCTCACAACACACCCTGGCACCTCACAACACACCTGGTACCTCACAACACACCCTGGTACCTCACAACATACACTGGTACCTCACAACACACCCTGGTACCTCACAACACACCCTGGTACTTCACAACACAGCTTGGTACCTCACAACACACCCTGGAACCTCGCAACACACTCTGGTACCTCCCAACACACCCTGGTACCTCGCAACACACCCTGGTACCTCACAACACACCCTGGTACCTCACAACACACCCTGATACCTCACAACACACCCTGGTACCTCACAACACACCCTGGTACCTCACAACACACCCTGGTACCTCACAACACACCCTGGTACCTCACAACACACCCTGGTACCTCACAACACACCCTGGTACCTCACAACACACCATGGTACCTCACAACACACCCTGGTACCTCACAACACACCCTGGTACCTCACAACACACCCTGGTACCTCACAACACACCCTGGTACCTCACAACACACCCTGGTACCTCACAACACACCCTGGTACCTCACAACACACCCTGGTACCTCACAACACACCCGGGTACGTCATTTACATTCAAACTTTTAAGTCGGCCCAAACTCTCAGACTCTAATTCGTTCTCAAGACTTTTGTTTGGTTGAACTTGTAAGTTCCATGATTCATGTTTGGTTGAACTTGTAAGTTCCATGATTCATGTTTGGTTGAACTTGTAAGTTCCATGATTCATGTTTGGTTGAACTTGTAAGTTCCATGACTCATGTTTGGTTGAACTTGTAAGTTCCATGATTCATGTTTGGTTGAACTTGTAAGTTCCATGATTCATGTTTGGTTGAACTTGTAAGTTCCATGATTCATGTTTGGTTGAACTTGTAAGTTCCATGATTCATGTTTGGTTGAACTTGTAAGTTCCATGATTCATGTTTGGTTGAACTTGTAAGTTCCATGACTCATGTTTGGTTGAACTTGTAAGTTCCATGATTCATGTTTGGTTGAACTTGTAAGTTTCATGACTCATGTTTGGTTGAACTTGTAAGTTTCATGACTCATGTTTGGTTGAACTTGTAAGTTCCATGATTCATGTTTGGTTGAACTTGTAAGTTCCATGATTCATGTTTGGTTGAACTTGTAAGTTCCATGACTCATGTTTGGTTGAACTTGTAAGTTCCATGATTCATGTTTGGTTGAACTTGTAAGTTCCATGATTCATGTTTGGTTGAACTTGTAAGTTCCATGATTCATGTTTGGTTGAACTTGTAAGTTCCATGATTCATGTTTGGTTGAACTTGTAAGTTCTATGATTCATGTTTGGTTGAACTTGTAAGTTCCATGACTCATGTTTGGTTGAACTTGTAAGTTCCATGATTCATGTTTGGTTGAACTTGTAAGTTCCATGATTCATGTTTGGTTGAACTTGTAAGTTCCATGACTCATGTTTGGTTGAACTTGTAAGTTTCATGACTCATGTTTGGTTGAACTTGTAAGTTCCATGATTCATGTTTGGTTGAACTTGTAAGTTCCATGATTCATGTTTGGTTGAACTTGTAAGTTCCATGATTCATGTTTGGTTGAACTTGTAAGTTCCATGATTCATGTTTGGTTGAACTTGTAAGTTCCATGATTCATGTTTGGTTGAACTTGTAAGTTTCATGACTCATGTTTGGTTGAACTTGTAAGTTCCATGACTCATGTTTGGTTGAACTTGTAAGCTCCATGACTAATGTTTGGTTGAACTTGTAAGTTCCATGACTCATGTTTGGTTGAACTTGTAAGTTCCATGACTCATGTTTGGTTGAACTTGTAAGCTCCATGACTAATGTTTGGTTGAACTTGTAAGTTCCATGACTCATGTTTGGTTGAACTTGTAAGTTCCATGATTCATGTTTGGTTGAACTTGTAAGTTCCATGATTCATGTTTGGTTGAACTTGTAAGTTCTATGATTCATGTTTGGTTGAACTTGTAAGTTCCATGATTCATGTTTGGTTGAACTTGTAAGTTCCATGACTCCTCACCTCGTTCTGTTGGGATCTTAAGTGTGGTAAAAACAGCCTTGTGGTCAGACGATCCAACGTAGCCGAGGGGTTGACAAGTGACTATACCTTCTGTCAGATCACTCACTACTGGGTATCTCTCTCTCTCTCTCTCTCCCTCTCTTTCTCTCTCTCTCTCTCTTTCTCTCTGTGTCTCTCTATCTCTCTCTCTCTCTCTCTCTTCCTTTCTCTCTCTCTCTCCCTCTCCCACTCTCTCTCTCTCTCTCTCTCTCTCTCTCTCTCTCTCTCTCTCTCTCTCTCTCTCTCTCTCTCTCTCTCTCTCTCTCTCTCTCTCTCTCTCTCTCTCTCTCTCTCTCTTCCTTTCTTTCTTTCTCTCTCCATCGCTCTTGTATCTTACACAATCAGTGTTCCTAAAAAAATTAGGAGGTCAGAAATCAATAGAAATTAGTCTGTGAATCTCGTTATTGTCGTGGGCCAGTGTTCTTCTGGGCCCATTAGTGCATTATTTTGGTAGACCAGGGCTGTCATGGGGCCATTAGTATGTTGTTGTGGTGGACCAAGACTGTGCTGGGACCATTAGTATGTTGTTTTGGTGGACCAGGGCTGTGCTGGGGCCATTAGTATGTTGTTGTGTTGGACCAGGGCTGTGCTGGGGCCATTAGTATGTTGTTTTGGTGGACCAGGGCTGTGCTGGGGCCATTAGTATGTTGTTGTGGTGGACCAGGGCTCTCCCGGGAACATTAGAGCATTGTCGTGGTGGACCAGGACTCTCTCAGGGTCGTAAATATGTTGGTGATCGTCCCGCAATGTTTGTTGTGGTGGTCCAGGGCCATGAATCAATACACCTTCCTGTTTCTTTATCTGCTGTCATTCCTGTTTGCTTTATGCCCTGCCTTTCCGTTGAATTACCTTCCACCCTTGTTTGCTTACATGCATGCTTGCCTTCACACACACACACACACACACACACACACACACACACACACACACACACACACACAGCCAGGAGCTGAGTCTCGACCCCTGCAACCACAATTAGGTGAGTACACACACACACACACACACACATACACGTCCCTTCTCATTACATAAATTACGATATTCTTAAATTTCTCTGAAAGTTACCATCAAAGTCTTGAAGAAATACTTGAAAGGGAATATCGCCTCTAGGAATACTTCCTGAGTCGCGAGTGAATATAATATTCGTCCCGGACCAGTCGGTCTTCACACGCAGACCGTCGTAGTATTATCCTGAGATCAGTACGTCTTCACGCGGCGCGTGCTTTTGACGTACAGCACGTAACGTTACTTGATGTAATGTAGCCTAACATTAGGATGCATTACGCATAATAATGTAACGTAGCGTAACTTGCGGTAACGTAACGTGACGTAACCTAACAAAACATAAGGTAACGCAACTAAAAGTAATGTAACTTAATGTATCATAACATAGACTAATGTTACGGAACTCGAAGTAACGTAACTTACGTAACGTAACCTAAGGTAACGTAGCATTACGTTATTATGTAATGCAGTTTAGGGCTTGTGTTGTGTCCCGTGTCACAACACACGCAGTGACCTGCGTTACAATACACTGACCTGCGCCACAGCACCTGCACTAACCTGCGTCACAACACACGCACTGACCTGCGTTACAACACACACAGTGACCTGCGTCACAACACACGCACTGACCTGCGTTACGACACACACAGTGACCTGCGTTACAACACACGCACTGACCTGCGTCACAACACACTCACTGACCTGCGTCACAACACACACACTGACCTGCGTCACAACACACTGACCTGCGTCACAACACACGCACTGACCTGCGTCACAACACACTCACTGACCTGCGTCACAACATATAGAGAGAAGAGATAGTGTGTTACCTGATTGTTGCAGTATTATATTTCACTCAGTGTTGCAACGTTGTGTTGCATTCAGTGTTGTTGTGATTTGTGATTGCAGTTGTTATGTTGTCAGTGTTGCGTCTCTGTTGCGCAGCGTGTTGTGCTCTTCAGAGCTGCGTTCTGTGACGTGTGTTACGTCAGTGTTGTGCAGACGCAGTGTTGTGCTATGCGTCGCAGTGTTGTTGTTCTGTTGATGAGTGCTTGTGTACGTTCAGTGTTGTGTTCCCTCTGTTGACGCAGTGTTGCGTTGCTCAGTTGTTATTGTTGTACATAGACTACGATTACAAGTGACAGCAGATCTCGTCGTTCTGTGACGCAGTGTTGTGTTGCCCTCAGTGTTGCGTTCTGTGACGCAGTGTTGTGTTGCCCTCAGTGTTGCGTTCTGTGACGCAGTGTTGTGTTGCCCTCAGTGTTGCGTTCTGTGACGCAGTGTTGTGTTGCCCTCAGTGTTGCGGTGTTACACAGACTCTAAAACAGATAACACAGATGACCAGCCAAAGAAATCTTTCGGTCTGTGTGTTTTCGTGTTTCGGTCAGTGTGTGTTCGTGTTTTGGTCTCTGTGTGTTCGTGTTTTGGTCAGTGTGTGTTCGTGTTTTGGTCAGTGTGTGTTCGTGTTTTGGTCAGTGTGTGTTCGTGTTTTTGTCTCTGTGTGTTCGTGTTTTGGTCAGTATGTGTTCGTGTTTTGGTCAGTGTGTGTTCGTGTTTTGGTCAGTGTATGTTCGTGCTTTGGTCAGTGTGTGTTCGTGCTTTGGTCTGTGTGTGTTCGTGTTTTGGTTTCTGTGTGCTCGTGTTTTGGTCTCTGTGTGTTCGTGTTTTGGTCAGTGTATGTTCGTGCTTTGGTCAGTGTGTGTTCGTGCTTTGGTCTGTGTGTGTTCGTGTTTTGGTCTCTGTGTGTTCGTGTTTTGGTCTCTGTGTGTTCGTGTTTTCAGCAATGAACACTAAATTAAGAGAAAGAGAGAGAGAGAGAGAGAGAGAGAGAGAGAGAGAGAGAGAGAGAGAGAGAGAGAGAGAGAGAGAGAGAGAGAGAGAGAGAGAGAGAGAGAGAGAGAGCAAGGCAACACAGAACTTTCTTTAGTTTGGTGGCGCAGGTGAGTCATTGTTCTCAGGCGTATTAAAGACTCTGGGGGAGAGTGGCTTGGTGTAGTGGCTTGGAGTGGCTTGATGTAGTGGCTTGATGGAGTGGCTTGGTGTAGTGGCTTGGAGTGGCTTGATGTAGTGGCTTGATGGAGTGGCTTGGTGTAGTGGCTTGATGGAGTGGCTTGGTGTAGGGGCTTGATGGAGTGGCTTGGTGTAGGGGCTTGATGGAGTGGCTTGGTGTAGTGGCTTGATGGAGTGGCTTGGTGTAGTGGCTTGATGGAGTGGCTTGGTGTAGGGGCTTGATGGAGTGGCTTGGTGTAGTGGCTTGGAGTGGCTTGATGTAGTGGCTTGATGGAGTGGCTTGGTGTAGTGGCTTGGAGTGGCTTGATGTAGTGGCTTGATGGAGTGGCTTGGTGTAGGGGCTTGATGGAGTGGCTTGGTGTAGTGGCTTGATGGAGTGGCTTGGTGTAGTGGCTTGATGGAGTGGCTTGGTGTAGTGGCTTGATGGAGTGGCTTGGTGTAGTGGCTTGATGGAGTGGCTTGGTGTAGTGGCTTGATGGAGTGGCTTGGTGTAGTGGCTTGATGGAGTGGCTTGGTGTAGTGGCTTGAGGTTAAAAGGGGGATAAGAAAAGTTTAACGTAACTATGAAATTAAAGTTGCCAGGGATTCGAAAACTAACCCGAAAGTTTTTTTCAAGGTTTATAGAACAAAAGTTAGACAAAAGATAGACCCATGAAAAACAACTCTTGGCATCTTACTGACAATATGAATGAAATGTGCTCGATTATTAATAATTATTTTCTCTCGGTTTTCACACAGGAACAATATTCCAGTCATTAATTTGTATAGCGGGCCTGAAGAAGATAAATTATGCAGTATCACAGTCACTGGGGATATGGTTATCAAACAGGTAGACTGACTCAAGCAAAATAAATCCCCTGGCCCTGATGAATATTTTTGAAGGGTTCTTAAGGAGTTCAAAAATGGAACTTTGTGAACCATTAACTAACATTTTTAATATATCTCTTCAAACAGGTGTAGTGTCTGATATGTGGAAGATGGCTAATGTAATTCCTAATTTTTAAGCAGGGGACAAGGTATTATCTTCATATTACTGGCCAATAAGCCTATCCTCAATTTTACGCAAATTACTAGAGTCAGTTATAAGTGATATTATAAGAAGTCATCTTGATAAGCATAATTTGATTAATGATACTCAACATGGATTCACGAGGGGCTGTTCCTGCCTATCTAAATTACTTACTATCTTCAGTTAAGCTTCTGACGCTGTTGATCACGATAAAGAGTTCGAAATTATTTATTTGGGTTTTAGTAAGGTTTTTGATAGAGTACCTCACCAGAGACTGTTAAAGAAAGTGTCAGCTCATGGCACTTGGGGAAAGAGTACTGTCATGGATAGAGTCAATGGGGTAAAATCTGTAACAAGTGGCGTTCCACAGGGATCAGTTTTTAAGCCCACTGTTATTTAAAATACATATATCAATGACCTTGACGAGGGAATTACTCGTGATATGAACAAGTTCGCTGATGACAGGAAGACAGGTAGGATAACTGATTCAGAGGAGGATGTCACTGAACTTCAGGAGGATTTAGATAAGAACAAGAACAACCCAAAAAGAAAACAATGGGAACAAAAGCGACAACGACAAAAACAATAGCAACCTCAATATCAACGTCAATAACAAACAATAGCTAACAACAACAGCAAAAACAACAAACAACACCACCCATAACAACATCAACAACAACAACAACAAATAACAACATCAACAACAATATGCAACAAAATATAAAAGAACTTGTTGATAGAGACAATTTTTTTAACTGCCATGATAAGAAAATAATAAAAATCTTGCAAAAAGATAAAGGAAAAAAGTAAACTAATTATGATAAAAAAGATAACAACAAATGATAACAAGAAAGATAACTTCGTATAACGAAAAGATTACATATGATAGCAATAAAATATAACTATGTATGATTACCAAAAACGATGACTTCGAATGATAACAAAAAGACAACTTTACATGGTAACAGAAAAACATAACAGCAAATGATAACAAGAGTATAACTACACATGACTTCAGCATATGACTACACATGACTTCAGCATATGATGACTAGCAACACGTAATCACTAGGCAGGCCAAAATACCTCTCGCTTGCAGTCTTATTATTCCACCTTCCTGACATCATCATTCCACCAACCATTCCTCTTCCCACCTGCACCCACCCTCCTACACTCACAAGCTTCTGCTGTGCACTCTCTAGCACCGCATTCTTTGACCTGTGCACTCTCTAGCACCGCATTCTTTGACCTGTGCACTCTCTAGCACCGCATTCTTTGACCTGTGCACTCTCTAGCACCGCATTCTTTGACCTGTGCACTCTCTAGCACCGCACTCTTTGACCTGTGCACTCTCTAACACCGCATTCTTTGACCTGTGCACTCTCTAGCACCGCATTCTTTGACCTGTGCACTCTCTAGCACCGCATTCTTTGACCTGTGCACTCTCTAGCACCGCATTCTTTGACCTGTGCACTCTCTAGCACCACATTCTTTGACCTGTACACTCTCTAACACCGCATTCTTTGACCTGTGCACTCTCTAGCACCGCATTCTTTGACCTGTGCACTCTCTAGCACCACATTCTTTGACCTGTGCACTCTCTAACACCGCATTCTTTGACCTGTGCACTCTCTAGCACCGCATTCTTTGACCTGTGCACTCTCTAGCACCGCATTCTTTGACCTGTGCACTCTCTAGCACCGCATTCTTTGACCTGTGCACTCTCTAGCACCGCATTATTTGACCTGTGCACTCTCTAGCACCGCATTCTTTGACCTATGCACTCTCTAGCACCGCATTCTTTGACCTGTGCACTCTCTAGCACCGCATTCTTTGACCTGTGCACTCTCTAGCACCGCATTCTTTGACCTGTGCACTCTCTAACACCGCACTCTTTGACCTGTGCACTCTCTAGCACCGCATTCTTTGACCTGTGCACTCTCTAGCACCGCATTCTTTGACCTATGCACTCTCTAGCACCGCATTCTTTGACCTGTGCACTCTCTAGCACCGCATTCTTTGACCTGTGCACTCTCTAGCACCGCATTCTTTGACCTGTGCACTCTCTAACACCGCACTCTTTGACCTGTGCACTCTCTAACACCGCATTCTTTGACCTGTGCACTCTCTAGCACCGCATTCTTTGACCTGTGCACTCTCTAACACCGCACTCTTTGACCTGTGCACTCTCTAGCACCGCATTCTTTGACCTGTGCACTCTCTAGCACCGCATTCTTTGACCTGTGCACTCTCTAGCACCGCATTCTTTGACCTATGCACTCTCTAGCACCGCATTCTTTGACCTGTGCACTCTCTAGCACCGCATTCTTTGACCTGTGCACTCTCTAGCACCGCATTCTTTGACCTATGCACTCTCTAGCACCGCATTCTTTGACCTGTGCACTCTCTAGCACCGCATTCTTTGACCTGTGCACTCTCTAGCACCGCATTCTTTGACCTGTGCACTCTCTAGCACCGCATTCTTTGACCTGTGCACTCTCTAGCACCGCACTCTTTGACCTGTGCACTCTCTAACACCGCACTCTTTGACCTGTGCACTCTCTAGCACCGCATTCTTTGACCTGTGCACTCTCTAGCACCGCATTCTTTGACCTGTGCACTCTCTAGCACCGCATTCTTTGACCTGTGCACTCTCTAGCACCGCACTCTTTGACCTGTGCACTCTCTAGCACCGCACTCTTTGACCTGTGCACTCTCTAGCACCGCATTCTTTGACCTATGCACTCTCTAGCACCGCATTCTTTGACCTGTGCACTCTCTAGCACCGCATTCTTTGACCTGTGCACTCTCTAGCACCGCATTCTTTGACCTGTGCACTCTCTAGCACCGCACTCTTTGACCTGTGCACTCTCTAACACCGCACTCTTTGACCTGTGCACTCTCTAGCACCGCATTCTTTGACCTGTGCACTCTCTAGCACCGCATTCTTTGACCTGTGCACTCTCTAGCACCGCACTCTTTGACCTGTGCACTCTCTAGCACCGCACTCTTTGACCTGTGCACTCTTTAGCACCGCATTCTTTGACCTGTGCACTCTCTAGCATCGCACACTTTGACCTGTGCACTCTCTAGCACCGCACTCTTTGACCTGTGCACTCTCTAGCACCGCACTCTTTGACCTGTGCACTCTCTAGCACCGCACTCTTTGACCTGTGCACTCTCTAGCACCGCACTCTTTGACCTGTGCACTCTCTAGCACCGCAGTCTTTGACCTGTGCACTCTCTAGCACCCGCATTTCTTTGACCTGTGCACTCTCTAGCACCGCATTCTTTGACCTGTGCACTCTCTAGCACCGCATTCTTTGACCTGTGCACTCTCTAACACCGCATTCTTTGACCTGTGCACTCTCTAGCACCGCATTCTTTGACCTGTGCACTCTCTAGCACCGCACTCTTTGACCTGTGCACTCTCTAGCACCGCACTCTTTGACCTGTGCACTCTCTAGCACCGCATTCTTTGACCTGTGCACTCTCTAGCACCGCACTCTTTGACCTGTGCACTCTCTAGCACCGCACTCTTTGACCTGTGCACTCTCTAGCACCGCATTGTTTGACCTGTGCACTCTCTAGCACCGCACTCTTTGACCTGTGCACTCTCTAGCACCGCATTCTTTGACCTGTGCACTCTCTAACACCGCACTCTTTGACCTGTGCACTCTCTAGCACCGCATTCTTTGACCTGTGCACTCTCTAGCACCGCACTCTTTGACCTGTGCACTCTCTAGCACCGCATTCTTTGACCTGTGCACTCTCTAACACCTTTGACCTGTGCACTCTCTAGCACCGCATTCTTTGACCTGTGCACTCTCTAACACCGCATTCTTTGACCTGTGCACTCTCTAGCACCGCATTGTTTGACCTGTGCACTCTCTAGCACCGCATTGTTTGACCTGTGCACTCTCTAGCACCGCATTCTTTGACCTGTGCACTCTCTAGCACCGCACTCTTTGACCTGTGCACTCTCTAGCACCGCACTCTTTGACCTGTGCACTCTCTAGCACCGCATTCTTTGACCTGTGCACTCTCTAGCACCGCACTCTTTGACCTGTGCACTCTCTAGCACCGCACTCTTTGACCTGTGCACTCTCTAGCACCGCACTCTTTGACCTGTGCACTCTCTAGCACCGCATTCTTTGACCTGTGCACTCTCTAGCACCGCATTCTTTGACCTGTGCACTCTCTAACACCGCATTCTTTGACCTGTGCACTCTCTAGCACCGCATTCTTTGACCTGTGCACTCTCTAGCACCGCACTCTTTGACCTGTGCACTCTCTAGCACCGCATTCTTTGACCTGTGCACTCTCTAACACCGCATTCTTTGACCTGTGCACTCTCTAGCACCGCACTCTTTGACCTGTGCACTCTCTAGCACCGCACTCTTTGACCTGTGCACTCTCTAGCACCGCACTCTTTGACCTGTGCACTCTCTAGCACCGCATTCTTTGACCTGTGCACTCTCTAGCACCGCATTGTTTGACCTGTGCACTCTCTAGCACCGCATTGTTTGACCTGTGCAATCTGTTAACTTGCCACATTCCTTTGACCTGTGCTCTCTAGCACCGCACCTCTTTGGACCTGTGCTTTCTACTCTAGGCCACCTCACCCTTTTGTACCATACTCCTGCTACTTGCCACCTGACCTTGGCCTGTACTCTCTAGCACCGCATTCTTTGGACCTGTGCACTCTCTAGTTCCACCGACTCTTTGGACCTGTGCACTCTCTAGCACCGCATTCTTTTGACCCTGTACACTCTAGCTTTCCGCATTCTTTGGTCTCGTGCCACTCTTCTAGCACCCTGCATTCTTTTGTACCTTGGTGCCACCTCTCTAGCTCCGCACTCTTTGACCTGGGTGCTCTCTATCACCGCATTCTTTGGACCTGTGCACTCTCTAGCTTTCCGCATTCTTTGGACCTGTGCACTCTCTCTAGCACCGCATTTCACTTGACCTGTGCACCTCTAGCTACCTTCACCTCTTTGGACCTGTGCACTCTCTAGCACCGCATTCTTTGACCTGTGCCACTCTCTAGCTTTCCGCACTCTTTGACCTGTGCACTCTCTTCTGCACCTTCACATTCTTTGGACCTGTGCACTCTCTAGCACCTGCCTCTTTGACCTGTGCACTCTCTAGCACTGCATTCTCCCTTTTGACCTGTGCACTCTCTTAGCACCTGCATTCTTTGACCTGTGCCACTCTCTAGCACCGCATTCTTTTAGACCTGTGCCACTCTAGCACCGTACATTCCTTTGGACCTGTGCACTCTCTAGCACCGCCCATTCTTTGAACCTGATATGCACCTCTCTGACCTTCACCTCTTGACCTGTGCACCCTCTAGCACCCGCATTCTGACCTGTGCCACTCTCTAGCTTCCTCACTTCTGGACCTGTGCACTCTAGCTACTGCTACTCTTTGGACCTGTGCACTCTCTAGTTTCACCGCTCTTTGACCTGTGCACTCTCTCTAGCTTCCGCATTCTTTGGACCTGTGCACCTCTAGCTTTCCGCATTCCTTTGGACCTGTGCACCTCTCTAGCACCGCATTCTTTGGACCTGTGCACTCTCTAGCACCGCATTCTTTGGACCTGTACTCCTCTAGTACCGCATTCTTTGACCTGTGCACTCTCTAGCAACTGCACCTCTTTGACCTGTGCACTCTAGCTACTGCCATTCTTTGTCCTGTGCACTCTCTAGCACCACACACTCCTTGTTCCTGTGCACCTCTCTAGCACCACACTCTTTGACCTGTGCACCTCTCTGCTTTTACCACTCCCCTTCTTTGGACCTGTGCACTCTCTAGCACCGCACTCTTTGACCTGTGCACTCTCTAGCACCGCACTCTTTGACCTGTGCACTCTCTAGCACCACCTATACTAGTACTTATGCGGAAGACAGAACCGGATTCAGATGAAGCCGTAGTACTGAAAGCAGGAAGGTGTAAACTATCTTAAAGGGTAGTTTACACACCCAGCACTAAGATAGGAGTTTCTTGATATAGATCACAGTCACAGGGGAGAAAAAGCCAGGATGATATAGTGATATATATATATCTTTATAAAAACACTTGTTTGTAAACATATATGTAAAAAATAATTTACGCACTCACACAAACACACACACACACACACATACACACACACACACACACATACACACACACACACACACACACAAACACAGACACAAACACACACACACACACATACACACACACGCACGAAATGTATGTATATGTATATATATATATATATATATATATATATATATATATATATATATATATATATATATATATATATATATATATATATATATATATATATATATATATATATATATATATATATATATATATACAGTAGAATTAGGAGAAATCAGGAAGAAAAACAAAGAGGGGAATATCGTAGACCAGTTCTAATAATTTTGTGCTTCTGTTACTGCAAATAAGTAATTAGGAACAGGTAATTACCCTCACGACGAGCAAATGTGAGAATAGTCTTCAGGAACCTTAACAGGAGGTTACCCAAGACGTATTATTCCACTTCTGGTTAGAACAGTTCTGGAGTACGTAGAGCCGGTGTGGAGCCAACACCTAGTCAAGCACTTCAGAAACCTCGATGAAGTTGGCAGATTTGCCTCCAGACATGCACAAGCAGACACATGCAGACATACTGACTCACAGCTAAGCAAGCACAATTGTGCAGACACAAACGAGACGAAAGAAAGATCTGTCTAGCTCCATTACGGTAATGAGGAGTGAGTGTTGATATCTCCCACGCGAGCATTCTCCCAGCCTCCCTGAAGGAAGTATGTGGGAGAGATGAGAGAGAGAGAGAGAGAGAGAGAGAGAGAGAGAGAGAGAGAGAGAGAGAGAGAGAGAGAGAGAGAGAGAGAGAGAGAGAGAGAGAGAGAGAGAGAGAGAGACCCAGCTGGAAAGAAAGAGACATGAAAATATAAGACTGACAGTACATACGAGAAGTTACCTAACCTAACTGAAGAGAGGTTAAACTGAAGACTGGTATAGACTGACAGAGACTGGAAGAGACAGGCAGAAAGTGGGCATGGTTATCGACTATGAGTGCCGGGTGAATCAGGTTAAAGATGAGGAAATTATGGGCCGCGTCATTAATTAACCTGACTGGTAGTCATACAGCAGTCAGTTGATGACTGCTGTATGACTACCAGTCAGTATGACTACCAGTCAGTATGTGTGTGTGTGTGTGTGTGTGTGTGTGTGTGTGTCATACAGAAGTCAGTTGATGAGGATAGACTATTAACTGTTCACCTAACACAGAGATGTTATCTGGGCCCAATGCCTTTGAGGTATTTAGTTGACATAGCAGTTTCTTCATCTCCTCCTCGGTTGTGTGTGGTGTGTCCAGCACTTGGCGTTCTTTACTATCTCGGTTTGCTAGATGCCTCACCGTCTGCACTGAGAATACCTCCCAAAATCTCATGTTGAGCTCTTCGCATACTTCCTGGTCATTTCTTGTGAGCTCCCCTCCTTCCTTCCTCATCCTGATTACCTGGTCCTTGACTGTAGTTCCTCTTGATGTGGTTATATAATAGCTTAGGGTCAGATATGACTTTCGATGCTATGTCATTCGTATACTGCCGTGTGGCCTCACTTCTCATCCATGCATATTCGTTTCTGGATCTTTGGTTCAGCTCCATATTTTCCTGGGTTCTTTGCTTTGTATACTTTTTCCATGTTTTAGCGCACTTACCTTTGGCCTCTCTACACATCTGGGTAAACCATGGCCCTCACTCTGTTCTTCCCATTGTTGCTGTTGTCCTTGGTGCAAACTTTGTGTGTGTGTGTGTACTCACCTAATTGTGGTTGCAGGGGTCGAGACTCAGCTCCTGGCCCCGCCTCTTCACTGAGTGCTACTAGGTCCTCTCTCTCCCTGCTCCATGAGCTTTATCATACCTCATCTTAAAGCTATGTATGGTTCCTGCCTCCACTACATCACTTGCTAGGCTATTCCACTTCCTGACTACTCTATGACTGAAGAAATACTTCCTAACATCCCTTTGACTCATCTGGGTCTTCAACTTCCAATTGTGACCCCTTGTTTCTGTGTCCCCTCTCTGGAACATCCTGTCTCTGTCCACCTTGTCTATTCCACGCAGTATTTTGTATGTCGTTATCATGTCTCCCCTAACCCTCCTGTCCTCCAGTGTCGTCAGGCCGATTTCCCTTAACCTTTCTTCATAGGACATTCCCCTTAGCTCTGGAACTAACCTTGTCGCAAACCTTTGCACTTTCTCTAATTTCTTGACGTGCTTGATCAAGTGTGGGTTCCAAACAGGTGCTGCATACTCCAGTATGGGCCTGACGTACACGGTGTACAGTGTCTTGAACGATTCCTTACTAAGGTATCGGAACGCTATTCTCAGGTTTGCCAGGCGCCCATATGCTGCAGCAGTTATCTGGTTGATGTGTGCTTCCGGAGACGTGCTCGGTGTTATACTCACCCCAAGATCTTTCTCCTTGAGCGAGGTTTGCAGTCTTTGGCCACCTAGCCTATACTCTGTCTGCGGTCTTCTTTGCCCTTCCCCGATCTTCATGACTTTGCATTTGGCGGGGTTAAATTCGAGAAGCCAGTTGCTGGACCAGGTGTCCAGCCTGTCCAGGTCTCTTTGAAGTCCTGCCTGATCCTCATCTGATTTAATTCTCCTCATTAACTTCACATCATCTGCAAACAGGGACACTTCTGAGTCTAACCCTTCCATCATGTCATTCACATATACCAGAAGTAGCACTGGGTTTATACTCTTGTTCCATTCCAGGTGTTTCACCACTCTCCTCCTGATAATCTTCTCCATGACTTTGTATACTATACACGTCAGTGACACTGGTCTATAGTTTAGTGCCTTTTTTCTGTCTCCTTTTTTAAATATGGGGACTACATTTGCCATCTTCCATACCTCAGGTAGTTGCCCAGTTTCAAGGGATGTGTTGAAGATTGTGGTTAGTGGCACAGACAGCATCTCTGCTCCCTCTCTAAGGACCCACGCTCCCACCTCGACCTCTCTCTCATGGTCTCTTTCTCCAGGCTTTGAGCAGGTCGATCTCTCTCTCTCTCTCTCTCTCTCCCTGTCTCTCTCTCTCTTTCTCTTTCTCTAGTGGTTAAAGCAGGTCGACGCCTTCACGTGTGCAAGTCGACCTCGTCACAACCACGAGTCGATACAAGTTACACTTGTATCGACCTCCCTCCGCCTGGAGGTCAACCTCTTCACCTCTGGAGGTCAACCTCTGCTGCGTGCAGACACCAGACACCCTGACGTCTGAGTCTGACATTCCTGTTAAACTGATCAGTGTTAATACTGATCCATAAATGAAAGTGAATCCAATAACCATTCTGATTTGGGGGCCAAAACAAGACAGCCAGTATTGAAACTGCTGTCTAACAAGCACATTATAGACAGCCAGTATTGAAGCTGCTATTTAACAAGGATTATGGATAGAAAAAATCTATTTTTGTTAATTTGTTTTAGGTTTTCCGCTCAAAATTTTCTAGCTACGAAACCTAACCTTCCATCTATCTGGAGGTTAGATAGACATTGCTCTGAGGACGTTGCTAGCGATGACTTCTGTGATATGTCAGGGTCAGCGGCCAACAGCTGTGACCCCCTACTGTCTCTCTTTCCCTCTCTTTCTCTCTCTCTCTCTCTCTCTCTCTCTCTCTCTCTCTCTCTCTCTCTCTCTCTCTCTCTCTCTCTCTCTCTCTCACACACTCTCTCTCTCTCTCTTTCTTCTGTCATTTGTCCATTCGTCAGCACCTACCTCGAGTTCATTCTGTGTACTAATCTTCGAGGTACAACTGTGCAAGAATCATTAGTGGGTAGAGAAGGAAAGTACTGATGGAAGGGATGCAGTAACCTGCCTCAGCGCAGGAAACAAGGCTCCAGTGAAGAGACAACGTTCCACTGTAGTGATAGGGTTCCACTGTAGTGATAGGGTTCCACTGTAGTGATAAAGCTTCACTTGGGGCTTTATCGTCATTGACTACCTATTTGAGAGATAGGGAGATAGATAGATAATTAGATAGATAGATAGATAGATAGATAGATAGGTAGATAGATAGATAGATAGATAGATAGATAGATAGATAGATAGATAGATAGACAGAGAGAGAGAGAGAGAGAGAGAGAGAGAGAAAGAGAACAGGGCACTCACTCCGTCAGACTGGTTAAACTCATCAGCCAAGCGTAAAATTTCGCTTTTCGAAAAAAAATAATGCTGGCACGGACAATTTGCACCTGAAAGATTATATATTAGAATAGTCTCTCTCTCTCTCTCTCTCTCTCTCTCTCTCTCTCTCTCTCTCTCTCTCTCTCTCTCTCTCTCTCTCTCTCTCTCTCTCTCTCTCTCTCTCTCTCTCTCTCTCTCTCTCTCTATCTATCTATCTATCTATCTATCTATCTATCTATCTATCTATCTATCTATCTATCTATCTGTCTATCTTTCACAGAGTTTTACAAGGTTAGATTAAGGTTCCTAACGTTATTGACAAGCTAAGAGCTGTTACCTACATCAGCTCACTTGAAAGACATTTTATTGTTATGAGACATACAAGTACGGAACAGGATGAAGTTGGAGCCATCTGTGGGCCGGCAACTTCATTTGGGCAACTGACTCTCTTTCGTTGTTATCATAATGTTGTACGAACATGCTGCAGACTCCAGTCATTTTAGGAATAAATGATCTCAGATGAAGTGATGTTCTGGAGAAGATTACAGTAAGAGTGAAGTTGCTGCTGGCTGCCCGTCTTGTTGTGTAGAAGCTCACTTCTCGCTGTCCTCGGAGTGGATCCAAGTGTGGTACTTTGACAATATTGGCCTTGTACATAACAGTAAGGCCACCCACGTCCCTCCGGTGTTGAAGGCTCTGCTGAAATGACAGATCTATCCAGGATGGGTCCAGGCAAGAGATGAGTCGTCTTGTTCTGTTATCTATTCTGTTAAGTCGCAGATGAGACGGAGGACAGGCAATCCAAAAAAGTGGAGCATACTCAAGGTGTGACCATACTTACGCCTCTTACAGAATCTTGCAACCTCTAATGCTTTGTTTGCAAGATTTACAACGTGGTTTTTTCACGGTCAGTTTGGAGTCAAATTTCGTCCCAAGGATATCAACTTCGTCTCCGGGTACCAGAACTCTCCCATTCATTCTTACCACTGCTCCATTACCATCATGGTGCCTAGAGACCACCATCATTTGTGTTTTCTCAGGAGCAAATGTTTCCTGCCATCGTTTTCCCCTGGCTGATATGGCTGTAAGCTGGTGATTGATGTAGCTTAGAGCAGCTGGCATTTTCTCTCTTGGATAAGTATATGTCAGAGTACAGTCGTCTGCGTATGCATGGGATTCTGGGATGAGATGAAGAAGGTCATTTAAGCAGATGTTCCATAAAAATGGCCCAAGCACACTTCCCTGTGGAACACTTGCACCAACATGATGTCTTGCTGACTCTGTCCCTTGAGAACTACACTTAGAGGTTAACCCTGAAGGTAATCACTGAGGAGACACAGTGTAGAGCCTGCAATTCCCAGTGTTTGCAGTTTTGCGAAGAGGCCCTGGTGCCATACTCGGTCGAAAGCACCAGCAATGTCCAGTGCTACTACACAGCTGACTTTGGATTCATCCAGTATTTGGTGCCACTTAGTGGAGAGGTTTAACAATTGAACAGTAGCAGAGTAACTTTTTCTTTAGCCATATTCACGGTCACAAAGAAGTGAGTGGTAGTCGAAATACTCTGTCATCTGCTGTGAGATTATTGTCTCAAGAATCCTGCTAGTGATTGACAGGAGTGACACTGGTCTGTAGTTGCTGATTTCCCCTCTGCTCATTTTGTGACCCGGGATAACATTTGCCTCTTTCCACAGAGAAGGTCATTTACACTGCGTTAGGCAGTGCTGATAGATGTGGGTTAGAGGTGCTGCTAGCTGGTCTGAACATCTAGTCAGCACCTTGTGTTCAACTTATCTGGGTCCACAGCTTTTTCTTGGTCAAGCGATTTAATTAGATAATACACCTCATCCTGCCTTATTGTCACCACTGACAACCTTGACACAATTCCTGCAGCTAGCCAAGGAGAATTCCTTGCCGGATCAAGAACTCGCATCTTGGCAGCAAAGTGTTCTGCAAGTATGCCAGCTTTCTCCTGACTGCTGGTAAAGGTGGTCCATCCCGTCGATTTAGAGTTGGAATGATTTCATCAGGTGAATAACCTTGTCGATCCTTGACCAAGGACCACCAGGTTTTGGAGCCTACCATTCCTGATGCAAGCTTTCTTTTTGTGTCAGCCTCCCATTTAGAAATGGCCCACCTTTGGACTTCTCCCATTTGCCTACAGGCTTGCCTGTGCAGTTTGCTGTTATAGATAATGAGATGCCTCTTATATCTTCCCCATGCCTTTTACTTAGCAGTAGCAGCCTTTCTACAGCGAAAGCCAAACCAAGGCCGATCTCTAGATTTCCTCATATACTGCTGGCGAGGGAGGTGTTCTTGCTGGAGATTAAGGAAGTGTTCAGTGAAGTGATTCACTTGGTTGTCGACATCACCGTGGAGAAGAGCATTCCAATCGGAGGTGGCGAGTTCAGAGCAAAGGGTTGGCCAGTTTTCTCTTTTCCACAGCCAGGTTGTACGAGTAGACTCTTCACCTCGTTCTGTTGGAATCTTCATTATCGTAGAGGCAGCCTTGTGGTCAGATCATCCAACATAGCCAAGGGGTTGGCAAGTGATTATGCCTTCTGCCAGATCACTCACTACTAGGTCGAGGGAGGAGCCAGAAATGTGGGTAGGGAAAACAACAAAGTTTCTCATGTCAAACATTGCAAGAAGGTCATCCAAGTCCCTCTGAATGAGGTCACCAATAATTATAATATGTTGACATTTGTGCTGAAGCAGACGGGAAGAAACATTTTCCATCAGAAAGTTGATGGGGTCTGCATGCTGCCACTGAGGTCTGTACATTGCTCAAGCTAGTACAGATGCACTAGTGTTTATACATAGCTTGAAGACTCATTTCTAGGTGGCGACATGAATGGACGGTGTATGTATACTTTTAGAGAAGCATACAGCAATACTTCCTCCTTGGTTTTGCCTGTCTCTTCTCTTCCATGAAGTGTAGCCAGCAATTCTAAAAAAAAAATTCTGGAGCCCTATTGTCTAAAAAAAATGTCTCAACTACAGCGATGATATCAGGACGTCGAGTGTCACGGACCTATGCATGACCTCTCCAATATTGTTAATGAATCCTCTAATGTTGGCTGACAGGATGCTGATAGACTGGCTCCTCATGACTGTCTTCTCCTTGAGTTTATGGGTGTGTGAGGTCCCTGCCCTTGAGACAAGTAGGACACCGGGACAGCCGCTAGGATGTAACTCTGTGGTCTTGTATAAGACACAAAACCACCTGCTGGGACGAGATAGGAGCAGCTGGGTAGGTGACGTGTGAGTGTGTTCACTAATTCAGAAATCCTGGTGGTTTGTTCTGAGAAGTGATCTTTCAACAGGTGATCCTGCCTGTCAAGTCCCTTTTTCTTCGGACACTGGTCCTCCTAATTTCGCCACTTGTGGCAGTAATTACACCTGGTATCTCGCAGAAAGTTGTCAGTGGCGTGCCCCCTGCGGTGACGGCAAGAGCACTGTTTAGGTGCCTGGAGGGTGGAGTCCTATTTGTTGCACCTCTAGTGTTTCCCTGCTGATTCAGCAACTGGCTTTTCTTTCTCTCTCTCTCTCTCTCTCTCTCTCTCTCTCTCTCTCTCTCTCTCTCTCTCTCTCTCTCTCTGGATGACGCAGAAACAATCAGGTCAAGAGGAGACAAAATGACAGCTCTAAGGAATAGTTCACACACACACACACACACACACACACACACACACACACACACACACACACACACACACACACACACACACACACACACACACACACACACACACACACACACACACACACACACACACACACACACACACACACACACACACACACACACACACAGGACTCGGACAAACAGCTGACAAGCCTTGTTACGAGGGTTACGAGGGAACAAGGTTATTAGACCTGCACGACACGACCCCAGCAGCGTGTGTGGCCGCTAACTGCCTCCTGGGAAGTACCAACTGCCACTGTAATGAGTGACAGGCACCCGTAACCAGGGGCAGGAGGAAGAAGAGGAGGATGAAGTGGAGGATGAGGAGGAGGAGAAGAGGAAGGGGAATGAGGTGGGTAAATTGTCATCAAATAGCTTGATAATGATGAGAGAGGCTGTGGCAAAGTTGTTTGGCAGGAGTGATGGTGGGGAAGATGGTGGGGGAGACGGTAGTAGGGAAGATGGTGGGGAACATGGTAGCAGTGAAGATGGTGGGGAAGATGTAGCTGAAGGTGAAGATGGTCAGATGGCTGGAAAGATATATATATATATATATATATATATATATATATATATATATATATATATATATATATATATATATATATATATGTCGTGCCGAATAGACAGAAGATTCTGTACGAGGCACAAGTACGCTCACACCATGAGTATGCTCCACTTTCTTGGTTTGCCTGCCCCCCCTCTCATCTGCGACTGCTTGACAGAGTAGAGAACAGAGCAAGACGTCTCATCTCTCGTTTGGACCCATCTTGGATAGATCTGTCATTTCAGCAGAGCCTTCAACATAGGAGGGATGTGGGTGGCCTTACTGTATTATGTGGTATAGAAACAAGCTTCTATACCACAAGACGGGCAGAAAGCAGCAACTTCACTCTGGCTGTACCCTTCTCCAGAACATCACTTCATCTGAGATCATATATACCCAGGATGACTCGAGTATGGAACACATTCGTACAGCATAATGATGTCAACGAGATAAAGTCAGTTGATCAAATGAAAATGCTGGCCCACAGATGGCTCCAACTTCATCCTGTTCCCTACTTGTATGTCTCATAACAATAAAAATGCTTTCAAATGAGCTGATGTAGGTAACAGCTCTTAGCTTGTCAATAAAGTTAGGAATCCTTAACCTGTAAATAGCTTGTCAATAAAGCTAGGGATCCTTAACCTGTAAATAGCTTGTCAATAAAGCTAGGGATCCTTAACCTGTAAATAGCTTGTCAATAAAGTTAGGGATCCTTAACCTGTAAATAGCCTGTCAATAAAGCTAGGGATCCTTAACCTGTAAATAGCTTGTCAATAAAGTTAGGAATCCTTAACCTGTGTAAATAGCTTGTCAATAAAGTTAGGAATCCTTAACCTGCAAATAGCTTGTCAATAAAGCTAGGGATCCTTAACCTCAGGTATACCATGCCAGTAAGCCTAAAGTCACTTACATCTTCACACTTACTTATATAATTATAAAGGTGGGGGTAGGTTAGGTAAGATTCGTCAGGACACACGACAAGCGTCTCCTGACGGGGACCTGTAGTCATATGACGACCCTCCACTGCAGCTTTTGCTCATCTGACCGAGGCCTTCCGCTGGCTTACCGGTCCACCCCTTTAAAAATTAAGGTAATAACTGCGTCTTCTCTTTCCCACAAAGCTTACGTGTAGAATAACCAGGAACGGGAAGCTCACCTGTGGTTGCAAGCATCACCTGTGGTTGCAAGCATCACCTGTGGTTTCAAGCATCGCCTGTGGTTGCAAGCATCACCTGTGGTTGCCAGCATCACCTGTGGTTGCAAGCATCACATGTAGTTGCAAGCATCACCTGTGGTTGCAAGCATCACCTGTGGTTGCAAGTATCACATGTAGTTGCAAGCATCACCTGTGGTTGCAAGCATCACCTGTGGTTGCAAGCATCACCTGTAGTTGCAAGCATCACCTGTAGTTGCAAGAATCACCTGTGCTTGCAAGCATCACCTGTAGTTGCAAGCATCATCTGTGGTTGCAAGCATCACCTGTGGTTACAAGCATCACCTGTGGTTGCAAGCATCACCTGTGGTTACAAGCATCACCTGTGGTTGCAAGCATCATCTGTGGTTGTAAGCATCGCCTGTGGTTGCAAGCATCACCTGTAGTTGCAAGCATCATCTGTGGTTGCAAGCATCACCTGTGGTTACAAGCATCACCTGTGGTTACAAGCATCACCTGTGGTTACAAGCATCACCTGTGGTTGCAAGCATCATCTGTGGTTGCAAGCATCGCCTGTGGTTGCAAGCATCGCCTGTGGTTGCAAGCATCACCTGTAATTGCAAGCATCGGCCACAGGGGACGGTACACCCAGCTTGACTCTGGCAGTCAGTGTCACACTATAAAGAACACACTTTAGGTTGGTCATACTCAGCTGTCTGACCTGAACACATCAGAGAGAAGATGGCGAGAAAGGAAGGAAGGGACAGCAGAGGGGAGATGGGGAGAAGGAGGTCATTTAGTGGCCAAGGATTTAGGGAAAGAATTCGAAGGCATTTAAGGAGAGGGAGAAGGAGTGGGAAGCTATCTTACCCTCCCCGGGGAGTCCCAGGGAAGCAATACCGGGGAGAAAGTCCTTCATGCCTGGAGGCTGAGGATTAGAAGGAAATCAGAAGATTTAGTCGGAGAAGAGGGGAGAGAGAGGAAGAATATTTAGACGGTAGGAAACAGAATAAAAATATTATGTATTAAAACAGAAGGAGGGAGAGTGCGTGATGTTTAGAAGGAAGGAGGGAGAGTGCGTGATGTTTAGAAGGAAGGAGGGAGAGTGCGTGATGTTTAGAAGGAAGGAGGGAGAGTGTGTGATGTTTAGAAGGAAGGAGGGAGAGTGCGTGATGTTTAGAAGGAAGGAGGGAGAGTGTGTGATGTTTAGAAGGAAGGAGGGAGAGTGCGTGATGTTTAGAAGGAAGGAGGGAGAGTGTGTGATGTTTAGAAGGAAGGAGGGAGAGTGCGTGATGTTTAGAAGGAAGGAGGGAGAGTGCGTGATGTTTAGAAGGAAGGAGGGAGAGTGTGTGATGTTTAGAAGGAAGGAGGGAGAGTGCGTGATGTTTAGAAGGAAGGAGGGAGAGTGTGTGATGTTTAGAAGGAAGGAGGGAGAGTGCGTGATGTTTAGAAGGAAGGAGGGAGAGTGTGTGATGTTTAGAAGGAAGGAGGGAGAGTGTGTGATGTTTAGAAGGAAGGAGGGAGAGTGCGTGATGTTTAGAAGGAAGGAGGGAGAGTGTGTGATGTTTAGAAGGAAGGAGGGAGAGTGCGTGATGTTTAGAAGGAAGGAGGGAGAGTGTGTGATGTTTAGAAGGAAGGAGGGAGAGTGTGTGATGTTTAGAAGGAAGGAGGGAGAGTGTGTGATGTTTAGAAGGAAGGAGGGAGAGTGTGTGATGTTTAGAAGGAAGGAGGGAGAGTGTGTGATGTTGACAAGGAAGGAGGGTGAGTGTGTGATGTTTACAAGGAAGGAGGGTGGGTGTGTGATGTTTACAAGGAAGGAGGGTGGGTGTGTGATGTTTACAAGGAAGGAGGGTGGGTGTGTGATGTTTACAAGGAAGGAGGGTGGGTGTGTGATGTTTACAAGGAAGGAGGGAG